>NC_084593.1:27305412-27670412 GCF_033807715.1 Cololabis saira
CATATTTACAATTTATACAGAATCTTTTCTCCAATGCCAATGAGATATGATTTATTGCTAAGAAATACATTTTAATTAACTTTTAAACTCCTCAGATGAATTTCAAGAACCACAACAATCTATTAAGTTTGGAAAAGATATGACATTTGTGACGACCCCTCCATCCACTAGTTGTCCCTGCCTTTTCTGCTGCTGTTTTTCCTTTGCAGGAAGCAGGGTGGAGAGGTCGCCTGATTAGCTGATGACCCACACCTGGGCCCGGTGTGGGTCTCTCTTTAAAACGCTTCACTGCTTGTCTTTGCTTTCTCTCTGGTCTGGTCGGGCACGGCCGCTGCTGTTTGTATTTTGTTTGTTCTTTCCACACATTCATACATGCTCACACTACTGATTACTGACTTATCTTAGTTCATTATCTTTTGTAAATACATTTCCTTTTGTTATACCGTCATCCTCGTCTCGTCTCCCTCCTTGTCGCTGCCTATGAGCCGGGCTGTGACACATTTAAGGCTTTTACTTTTTTATTTGACAGGAGCTGATTGTTATATACATGGAATCATTCAAACATGTCTTTCCAGATCTGTTTTACCCAGACTGTGAAAAACAAAGTTTTATTAACCTCAACCTCAAAAGAGAGGCTGCAGCCCACCACCTGGTGGACACATATTATCATTGCTGCTTTGTCACAGAGGCTTAGAAGACAAACAAAAAAACTATTTAAGTCCAGATCCAATGGCAACTTAATTATCTTCTTTGCCTGCCAGCTGGTGCAACATACTATTCCTTTGAGTTGAATAAAAAGTAATTACACAATTTCAACACTTTTATTTTGAAACTACTACTTCTTTAACATAAGACATTTTATGCGAAGCTCTTGTAGTTGGTGTCTCATTTCTACACTGCTTTAGGCTCATTTGTTCAGACCATAACCAGGTGATGGTTATTAATACAGATTTGCGAGCTTGATCATTGCTATTGGCGTCCATGTTTTTTTTTAAAGATTTTTTGGGGGTTCTAGTGGCCTTTATTCAGAGGGTAGACACAAAGGTTGTAGAGAGAGCGATTGGGGATAATATGCAGCAAAGGGCCACAGGCCAGGACTCAAACCTGTGATCGCTGTAGCATCAGTACATGGGCTGCTTGCTTTAACCACTGTGCCACCCAGGGGCCCAGGCTTTCATGGTTTAACCACATGGCAAATAATCCGCGCAGAAAATGTTTTGTCTCTTTCAAGTATGGACAACAAAGGACAACAGAGACTCAGCTACAATCAACAGCATTTGCTTTATTGCATTTCTATGGGAAGGGATTAGTGCAACGCTAAAGGGTCCAGTTAATTCATTTTAGGAAAGGCATACAGTATTTTGACCAATGCATTACAAAGTGTCTTTGCTTTTCATTTCAGTTTTGACTATGCTTGCACTTGAAGAAGAAACAGTGGAATGATCCTGTATTTCCAAATGTTGACCTCCATCTCAACCAAATGTAGTGTTGTTCCAGGCCACATTGGCTGCATCCATGTCCACAAAGTTAACATAAATCCTAAAATAGGCACAAATAGAAATAGGTTAACGAAGGCTGAAATTAGGAATCAACCGTTATGCAACACACTGCAGCATCTGAGGCTGTGGATTTCTGACATTGTGTTACAATTGTGATCACTTTATAAAGAGTAAATGTCCTGGCTGATGTGTGTAGTTGATACCTGTCAGGAGAAATGCCCAAGTGTTTGTTGAGCAGTCCACACAGGAGTTTAGAGTACTGCTTATTGTGAGCACCGCTGATCTTGCCGATGCTGTGGAGGGAGCAGACTGCACAGGGGTCTCCCTTTCCTCCAAACATCATCATTTGGTCAGGGTTGACGTGCACAGCAATGTACTGTAGACATAAGACATACAAAAGGGGAGTCAGCCAAAACCGAGAGGATCTGTATGGACGAGTGTCAGGGTAAACAATGAAAAAACTGCAACAAATTGTGGTGAAAGCCTTACTTATTTTGAATTAAGATACACATTTTGCTAGTGCAACCTGGCACTAAAGAAAGCAAAACAAAACAAAAGTAAATTTTTAGTGATTTACTATACATCACTGCTTGATACCTTCATTGACCCTTCATTATTTGTCACTTGCATTTCATTTTGGTTTACTTGTTTCTCCTTCTGGTGTTCATGGGCCTATTGTGACTCACCAGAATACATTCAAGGTCATTTGATCTTTTGGGCTTTGCAGCAAAAACCATTCAATAATTTCTTGATTACAAAAAAAAAGAAAAAAAAGGGAGATTATGTGCCACAATGAAGCAATGTGAAGATAGTTGACGGCTCCCCCCCCTTTTGTACAAATTAAATGTTACTGACCTCGTATTTAATCATTTACATGTATCTATAATATTTTACAAAAACTTGCTGTTTACAGGTTAACAGCACACAGACTGAGTTAAAATTTTTACATAATGCGCCATTAGACTTCCTACTGTAGCAGCATATTGTAGAAGACTTTGCGATTTAATGTCACTAAAACCATGCTTCATACACAGGCTGGCAGAAGCCGATATCATTTCATACAGTCGGCGCATGTGATTAGGAAGGCTCTTGAATTGTGATGGGTTAGTGTGAATAAACCCGGTCGGGCCTACCTGTGCAGGTTTGCCCATCGCTTTAGCCAATTCCTCCGTGGCCTCGGACAGCAGAGCTGCAGGCACGTCGCCTTTTGCGACGTTGGTATTCACCGTGAACATCGGCATGATGAGAGACGATGATGCTTTTCTTCCAACTCTAGACTGCTGCACACACGAAGACAGGAAACAATCCTTTCTTCTTTTCTACACAAACACAAAGTCGCAAGTTGACAACAGCGTCCCCGTGCGACTAGAAAGTTACATTGTAGTAAACCTATTTTCTTTTTCTTTCAACGCACAACATGCCCACAAGCAATATCATGACTTTTTTCTACCTTGCAAATGTTCTATATTGTTTGCATCTTTCTATGATTAATTGTCACTTCTTTGCATTTTTTCTTCTAAATTCAGTATATGCAGTCCTTTTCATGATTTGGTTGCCTTGACATGTGTTTTGTACATTGTGGTCATTTGTTACTTCATATTGGTCCCATCTACAATGTGCTTCATTTGCTGGACTATCTTTCTATTTTTTTAAATTATGGATGGATGGATGGATGGATGGATGGATGGATGGATGGATGGATGGATGGATGGATGGATTTAAATTCTGTAGAGACTTTGTGTAATTATTGTGGTTATATTACTTGATTTTTTTTGTTTTTTGTTATTGTTTTTTTTACATATAATATATTATATGGGATATATTATATGAGATATTCTTCTTACCATTTAAAAATAAACATAGGGTTGTTTTAACTCAGCAATGTTTCTTTAAGCCTTCTGACTTTGTGGTAATTTCATATGTATACACTTGTATTTCTTTTTCAAATCATTTTAGATATTTTCTGTTATCTAGGAATACATAGTCTGATTAATACAGATAGCTACAATTCTACATGGGCTATATCTGGAAAAATCTGCCCTCTTTTTTTCTTTTTCTTATTTTTCCTTTGTTGTCCTGAAGCTGTACCGAGTCTTCAGTTTGGTTATTCTGAACCTTCTTGTTTATTGGGACTTATTTTTATGTTTTATTCTTTTCTTTCATTTTTTTAGACCTTCTATGTTTATTTGTGGTCACTTTGTACGTATTGTTGTATTTGGTGTAATTCTTGCCATTTACAATGAATATTGCATCTAATTTCCATTTGTATATGCCTTACTTCTGTTGCTATGTCTCATAATGGTTGAGTTTGCATTTCTTCATTTAATTACGTTAGATTGTATTTAGCAGATGCTTTTATCCAGAGTGACAAACAAAAGGAGGGATGCAGTCTAGCCAAAAAGTAGAGGAAGACTTATAATATGCCAAAAGCGCAATCTCTAAAGGAAAAAGGTAATTAAAAGTGGACCCAAAAACAGTCAAAGAGCACGGCTAGTGAATCACCTTAAACAAAGAAGTATAAAGGAGAATTGGGTTAGATTTTGTTAGTTCTGGCAGTAAGAGAAGATCAAAAGATATGTCTTCAAGAGCTTCTTAAAGATGGAGAGGAGCAGTCTGTGAGAACTGTCTGGAGTGAGAGGTCCTTGTGTATGGGGATACCACTGCCAAATGGTTTTCCTGTAAGGAGCACATTGAGTGACCTAGAGTGTATGATTGAGTTGAAGTTGTTGGGAACCGACCCAGATATCACTCTGCGGGACTGCAGAATTGATTTACCGTATTTTCGCGACCATAAGGCGCAACTTTTTTTTTTTTTTTTTTTTTAAATGTGCCGGGCGCCTTAAGAAACGGTGCGCCGTGTCTATTACCTGAATTACGGTAATGTAAGGCCGGCCACCATGAGAACTGTAAAAAGAGAAGGGGGCGGGTGAAGCCCCCGTGAGTTGCGACGTGAATGAGACCATCCACTGAGCTGTTTAATGCGGAAACAGATGATGAAAACTTTTAAGGATTTGCTTGATGTGTAAAATACAACCAAACTAAGTTTTGCTCCGCTCTATTTAAATAAGCACACTTGTGTGTGCGTGTTCTGCAGCGCGTGTGTTTTGCATGTCAGAACCGAGGATGCACCTGCCGTGGGTTTGCGGGTCCGATCGCCGCATCCCGGGGCAGATCCGGCTGAAGTGCCGGTGCTCTTACCCCGGGAGTCCCTACTACAAGTCCATGTGGGCTCCTCCGGTCCCGGCCGGTCGGAAGCGGTCACTTTCCCCGGTTAAAGCCGCGGCTGCAGCAGCGCGGTGATGCGCGCTGCTGCAGCCGACTTCCTGGTTCCCAAAGCGGGTCCGATGACCTGGTTCCCGGCCGTTTTACGAGCAGAGATTTCTGGGGTCTGTCTCAGGTCAGATCAGCTTCACCCTCCGAAATTTGCAGCCAAATCTGTCGGTTATAAACCCGGTACCGGATCCCGACATGCGCGGGTGTTTTTCGCAGCGCGACACACACTTACTGGTTTATGTGGCGCTTGCCTGGCGCAGCTGATGGACAGAAACTGTATGGGGATTTTTAAAATAAAAACTTTGCATAAGACGTTTCCAGCCGGAGTCATTATAAGGGTGAATGAAAAGAGGGGGCTGGATGAAGGGATGATGATCAAGAAGCTGAGACAGGTCTGGAAATTCGGACTGGCAGCTGAATTAACGGAGCTCCTGTCGCATACAACCCGGTACCGGCTCCCCGACAGCGCGTGTGTGCGAGCGGGTCCAGCGCGGCGGTCCCGGGACCCGGGACCGCCGCGGAACCAGCGCGGGGGGGGGGGGGGGGCGGACCGGGACCCGGACCCGGGACCCGGTCCAGCGCGAGGGAGCAGACGGGGAGCGGGACCCGGGACCCGGGACCGCCGCGGTCGGGATTTTTAAAAGAAAAGCGTTCCCTAAAGAGACTTTTCCAGCCAGAGTGAAATGAAAAGGGCTGGATGGATGAGGAGATGATCAGTGGCTGAGACAGGTTTATGTGCAGCAACCCGGTGGTTTTTTTAAATTCTTTAATGCAGAAACAGAATATGAACCTTTGAAGGGTTTGATTGATGTGAAAAGTGAAATAAAATATCAAACTAAGTTTTGCTTCCGCTGTATTTTTAGCGCGTGTGTGTTCTGCAGCGTGCGTGTGTGCAGCTCCGTCTCCGTAGACGGCGCCTTTTGGGTCGGTGCGCCATATGTGTGTTTTAAAACCAAAAATGACACACAAAACTGAGGGTGCGCCTTTCCACACAGTGCGCCATATGGTCGCGAAAATACGGTAAGTTTGGTTCCAACTGGTAACCAGTGCCGGTTAATGAGCAATAGATTGACCCGAGGCCTATGAGGTTAGTTGAAAATAAGACATACCACCCTTTGTGGACTGTCTGTAGAAGTTTTGCAACACAAACTGGAATATCAACCAGGAGGGCACTGCAGTAGATGAGGGAGATAACCATGACCTGTACCAGAAATTGGGTTGCATAATTAGTCGAGCAGGGTCGGACTTTTTAAATAAGTACAATGTGAATCGGCATGACTGGTTATTTAGCGAGAAGTAGTTGGACATCCGTGTTGAGTCATTTGGCGAGAATAACAGGAAAAGCTGGGTATCATCGGCATAGTTGTGATGTGAGAAACTGTGCAAGAGGATGACCTTGCGCAATGAAGTTGTGAACAGAAGGGGCCCCTGCACCAAGCCATGAGAAACATATGTATACCAATGCATTGACACTGTAAATATATAGCAATATGATTCATTCCAAGATAGTGCTTTCCCTGTTGTGCCCATATCGGTGAGGACTGATTGCAGGTGATTAACTGTCAAAGGAATGCATTATTTCAAGTATGAGGAGGACTGAGGATTGACCTGCAGCTTTAGCTGCTCTCAAGTCTCTGTCAGAGATAGCAGAGTTGTTTCAGTGGGGTGACCTTTTGAAGCAAGAGGTTGTTCAGAGAGATGAACTCTGAGACCTGTTTGAAATATGTTCTCTTTTTACTTTAATTTTATTTTTGTGGCTCTAATGGTTTTAACTGACAGTGTATGGGAGAAGGGGCCACGAAGTGGAGTGGGAGAATACACACAACGGAGGACTGCAACTTCTGCATGTAGGACTTATTGCACTGAGTTAAACAGCACCCCTGAAAACCATTCTTTCATTGACTGTGGACTGGAAATGAAGTAACAAGACCACCTGAGCAGGACTGAAAGAGGGTTTTTTGACTTCAGGCTTTACCCATGCCTGTTTCCTTGTGGTTGTTTGTTGTTTTTTGCTCCTGGTGGTCCAGTTTTTGTTGTGCAACATCTCTGTAGAAATTTTGTGGCTTCTCATTTTCTTTTCTTTTCCTTTTTTTCTTAATTTATCATTTTCTTTTGGGATCCCTTTTTGTTCATGGTGTGTCTTTTTGTGACTCTTTTACTCTACACAGATTCTTTTGCATTTGATTTTGGGTATTAATATACTGATTTTGAAATCATCTATTACACTATTTATTGTTATTATTGTGGTGTTGTATTTAATTTACTTTCAATCTATTTTATGTCCTGTTTAGGTTTTCTTTCTCTCTCGGTTTTAGAAATACACAATATGACCAGAGGTCGCAATAGGAGCTCTAGTCCAGTACATTGTGTATTTCTTTTTAACCCCTTGCGATTATCTACTACTTATATTTAGGTGTTGAACCATTTATCTTTGCTGATCTTTGCTATAAGATAAGATAAGATAAGATAAGATAATCCTTTATTTCTCCCTCAATGGGGAAACTCACTTTGCACATGTATATATTATTCGTTTTTCGGGTTTAGTATTTCTTTTGTACATTGCTCATTTTTTATATTGCTCTTTTTAATTATTTAGCTATTTATTGGTTATTTTTTTTAGGATATACTTTTTTTATACCTTTTCCTACTTTCGTGTATATTTTGTAAAAACTGTTGAGCGTGTGTTTGCTGCTGCACAAGTGAATTTCTCCTCTGGGGGATCAATAAAGTTTATTCTATTCTATTCTATTCTATTCTATTCTTCTTTGTTCAGCAGCAGTACACTTAACACACACATGCAGGGGAGGGATAAAAAAGTGAAAAGTAAAAAATATACATAATTACGCTATTGGAGACTGTTGACCAGGAGCGGCAAAAGAATGGAGAATTGTAACATTTTTTTCCTTCAATCATAAAGGGGAGGTGGAAGATCATTCTGGCAAGTGAAATATTTGAACAATGTAGAGCCAACAAAGGACACTTGGAATACTGGGATTGCATGGATCTGTCTCCAATGTCTATCTGTGCACACATTTCAGCCATTGCAGGCATATACAGACAGAAAACAGGGTGGTAAAAGTAAATTGAGTGCTGTTGCTTATTTACTTATGCCTAATAACATTGCAACAAAGTAAGTAAGATGAAATTTCAATTCAATTTACTGTAAACTGTACGCACAAGCAAATATGTTGGCACGTACATTTTTTATGTGTACTGATAATGTTAAAATTGCTTTGTTTAAAGCCTGTTGTACTTCACTGTACACTGCCCACCTGTAGTGCAGCTACAGTAAGGCTAAGTTTAATAAGCTACGGGTGGCATACAATGATGCACTTAGAATTATTTTGAAGCTCCCTAGGTGGACGAGTGCCAGTCAGTTGTTTGTGCACAGTGGTGTTTCTACCTTAGACGCTGTCCTTAGGAATCTCATGTATAATTTTATGGCAAGGCTGAATGACTCAAAAAATGAAATTATTATGGCTTTAACCATGCCCAAAAAGAGCAGTACTAGGTTCTTTTCTAGTTTTTGGAGGCATTGGAGAGGGTGTTTGTATATTTTTTAGGTATGTTCTTATTCTGTCCTTTGTTGTTTTGTCTACTGTTGTTGTTGTTGTCTCTTTTATTGTATTTATATGGACCTATTTGAGTCTGAAATAAAGATTGAATTGAATTTCTGCGTGCTGTCAAATCACGGTTGAGCCTGTGTGTTTTCTACAGTCGTTCATAGTAGGGTAATTACGGTACTGGGCATGCGCAGTGGCGTCCAGCATCATAAGCAGCGCTGGAGCTGGCGGAGAGGAAAACAGTGGCAGCAGGAGGCAGCAGAAGTTGGACAGCGCTGCCTTTTGTCGCCTTTCCCCTGCGCTCACGACCAGCCAAGCTCCCCTGCGATCCGCCAAATTATCCTGCGCGTCTTCGTTTTACGACTGAAAAGTTACTCATCTAGATTTCATCAGAGAAAAGGTGCGTATATAGCGCTGAATTAGCAGGGCTGCTAGCAGTTTGTAATGTCACAGACAGGCTGCTCCTCCTCTTATTCTCAAACCTTTACAGCAGGTCTGTTAACGCCACAAGTTTAACTACAAACTCACCTGGATGACACTGCTGCTCTGATATGTTTAAAAACTACACCATTATGGTTCAAGCCTTTTAAATGCGCGAGAAAAGTGGAGTGATTATAAATGCCAAGTCTTGCCATTAAGGTTATTGATTGATGAAAGACGCACAATTTTGCGGACAGGCGTATGTTTTTATTTATTCTAATAAAATATTTATTATATATTTATTAATATTTTATTATTTTAGATTTTATTTTATTTTTTATATATATTTTGATATTTTATTTTATTTAAGTTCTGGTATCTTATGGTTGACACAGTGCTCGGCAGACCCTCAGATGTCCGAGCCTCTGCTGAAGATGATGGAGGACTCGGTGAGCAGCTTCGAGACGCATCTAACGGCCGTCATGGACAGCCTGGTCCGCGCCTCCGTGTGCGAGGTGTCCAAACTCTTCCAGGAGACGGTGAACGACTACCTGGTGGAGCTGACGCTCAACAGGAAGGAGAACGAGGCTCTGCGGCTGCGGCTCAAGCTCACGGAGAGCAAGCTGAGGACGGAGCGCAAGTACGGGCTGGGCTGGGCGGCCAGCCGCCGCAGCGCCGGGCTGGCGGAGGAGGAACCCGGGGGACGCGGCAAGCGCAAAGTTGACACGGCCCGTGAGTGGAGGGAATCAGGCTGATTTATGGTCCTGCGTTACATCGACGCAGAGACCTCGGCGTAGGGTACGCGGCGACGCGCACCGTACGGTGCGCGTCGCCGCGTACCCTACGCCGTAGGCTCTGCGTCGGTCTATAATCCTGCAGTTTTCATAACCCAACCGTTTGATTGTATTCATATACATATATTTATATTAGTATTTCATCAGAGAAATGGGTGTTTTTCAGTGCAGACATGGCTTATGTTGAAGACACACATGTTTTGTTGGAACCATCTGGCAAGAGCTGATCTCTCTCTCTCTCTCTCCCTCCCTCCCTTCTTCTCTTCCTCCTCCGCCTCCCTCCTCCTCATGATGGCTCCCTCTGTCCTTCACCTCCCCCTCTCTCTCTCCTTTCTACACTGCATTCTGTCCCTCCCACTCCTCTGTGCTTTTTCTCCCTCCCTCCCTCCCTCCCTCCCTCCCTCCCTCCCTTCCTGCCTTGCTCCTTTCCCTCCCCCCACCTCCTTCGATCTCTCTCCAACTCTCCCTCCTCCCCTTCCTGCTCCGCACTCTTGTTCGCCTTCTCTCCTCCTTCCTCTCTCTCTCTCTCCCTGCCCCCACCTCCTCCTACACTGTTCTCTCCTTCATCACGTTGGATGCACACACACACACACACACACACACACACACACACACATACACATGCACTCCCCCACCTCCTTTCCTCTCCCGCTTTTCTCCACCGCCGCCACCTTCCATAATTACACACTCCCTCTACACTTCTCCCCTCTCTGTCTCTCCCTTCCCTCTTTCCACCTCTTCGTCCTACCCCCTTATGTCACTCTCCTTCAACATTTCTCTCAACAAACTCACTTCTTCCTCTCCTCTTCTTTTCTGTCACACATTTTCTCTCCCACCCACTCCCTCGTGTGTCCCACACCCCCTCTCCTCCATCGTTCATCATTCTCACTCCTCCTCCTCCCCTGTTTGCTTCCTCGTCTCCTTCTCTACAACCTCCCTGCTACTCCTGTTCCCATCTGGCTTTCCATCTCCATCAATTTCCTTCTCCGCACCTCCCACCTCTCAACCATCTTCTGTCCTTCATCTTTCTCTCCTTGCCTTCCAATCATCTCCTCCCACTTATCTGTCTCCCCCTCATATTTCATCTACTTTGCCCTCTGTCTCTCCACCTCCCACCCACCCTCCCTCCCTTCATCGCCCTCCCTTCTCTACAGGAGGCAAGTCAAAAAAGGGCCCAACAGCAGCCTGTGGCAAAAGCTGGCCTGGAGGAGTGTGGGAGGAAAGTGGAGGAGGAGGTGGTGGCGGCAGTGGCAGTGGGGGAGGAGGAGGAGGAGGAGGAGGAGGAGGAGGAGGAAGTGGCGGAGCTCTGGGCATGGTAGCAGGAGGTGGAGGAAGAGGGGGTAACGAGGCCAACTACCTCATCCCGCTCCCCCGGGATGAAGAAGATGAGGGAGGGATGGTGGAGGATGAGGAAGGGGAGGGCGGCCTCAGCGGCGAGGGGGAGGAGACGGCCAACATCAAAGAGGAGGTGAGGGAGACGGTCTTTCTCAGAGGAGGAGTAGGAGGAGAAAGTGGCACAGCATCTCTCTGCTGCTCAGCAGCCTCACGTAGAAATGTAGACACAAACAGAGTCACCCTGAGAGATTAGCCCGCATCTTTCAGGCACCTAATCACGTCAAACATCTAGTGGATGAAGAGAAACCTACTGATTTGATATTAAGTTTTCAGAGGAGCCCATTGAGTGGAGGTCTTCACATCTCAAGTACAGCAAGCTTTTACGTAAAAAATACTTGTGGTGGAGGTGAAAAGCTTTTCACTTTTTTTCAGTACGTAACCAAGTGGCAGGACACGGATCCACCCTTCACTTCTCTCCCCATCTGAATATTCAGAACATGCAGATTAGCCTCCTTGTATGTCTTTCAAAGTTTGTTCACCAAGTGGCTTTCAAGAAGTTTTAATCTGTCACGTAGTTTCATAGATTTATTTTTAGGCTTATTGTAAACATATAAATCAGTACAATGACGTGAAAACGTTTGCTCTGAATAAAGCTGTTCTGATTTTAGAAAATGATTTAGTTAATAATGACACATTATCACATTATTAGTAATAGTAGGATTAGTTTCATCTAACATACAATTTTTCTAAAAAGAATAAAACATTAAATAAGCCACAGTGGCATTTTGTATTCAGCATTTAACTGAATTTATCAATGAAATGTCTCCTGGGTAACAGGAGCCTAAAAACTATTAATCCACTGCTGTCCTGGAGAGGGCGTCTTTTCACACCCACTGTGGTCATAAAGTTCAGACTTTGCCTTCATCAGTGTGGAGAATGAGATGTTGATTTCACAACTTTTAAACCTGAATTTTATGGTGCAGCACCTTGTGGAGGACTTTATTTCTTCTATTTATCAGTTTTTCCTCTACTTGTGCAATACTCAAGGATTAAAGTTGATAGATTTCCATCTGTATTTAAACAGATATCTAATGAAAAATTTAAGGGGGTGTATTATTGGCAACTGGTAAATTGATTCTCACTAAGATAAGATAAGATCATCTTTTATTACTCCCTCAATGGGGAAACTCACATGTTAACTACCTATTTAAATTAAATGGTAGTTAAAAAAAATAAATTAAAAATCCCTTTTTTGGGGGGCATAGCCCACTTTTCTGATGATAATATAAAGCAGTTATACCAGTGAAAATGCCTGCTCTTTTTGTTATTAATGGCACCCCATCTTTTTTTTAACACTGTTAATATAAAATTGATTATTTTGTGAAGTCTGTGATGTTGTTTTAATCGGCTACGCCCGTCTTTCAGAACTTTCTCTCCAGTGGCTGACAGCCCAGGCTGCGCCAGCAACCAGTTTAGAGTTTCGCTGTAGCTCTTGGCTTGTTTGTTTTAATAGCAACAAGCATGTATCATTGGCCTGTTTTTAATAAATAAAAAAACAAAACAACACATAACTCTCTTTGGAGGAGGATGGAAGGAAGATTAACAGATACTTTGGATTGTGATGACACAACCAACCAGATGATAAGGTAGCCAGAGCAACTCCAGACTTTTCTTTTCCTCGCCCTTCTGTAAGGTCCAGTAGTGTTTTGCCTCTTGGGGGATCAAAATTATAGCCTAAAAAAGTAGACTATTGTTTGTTGCTGTCTAATGCGCACTCTAATGATAATACAGTCCTTTTAATATCACAGACCTGTGGGTGTCAGGAGGTCGAGGGCTGGCAGTAACAGCCCAGTAAGACTAGGCCCTGTAGCTGTGTCACTTATTAACTAAAACAGCTGATGTTATGTGTCAGCAGATTCATGATAAACCAAACTGAAAGCAAATTGATGCATGAACAGACTGCATGATGTCATGCAGTCTGTTCATGGCATGTCCACATTTATATTTTCTTTCCACACGTAGGCCTTAACTCTTAACTGTGTTTTGACATAGATTAACTATGTAGTGGTATTTATGCATCATTTGTGTGTCCAGCTGCCACTGTGGCACTTAACTGAGATGTTGTTTCAACATTTATAGCCCATGAATACAATGACAGTCCTTTTTAAAAAGGACTATAGATTTTATTGAATATATTTTAATTGAATTGTGTAAAGCAATACAAAAAAAAAACAACAAAGAGTTGTCACTGTTACAATACTTCTGGCCTGAATTATTTAAATACAGTGTAGGTCAAAATCTTTTTCCAAAATTTGGGCTACATTAGAAAAAAGCAACCATGCTTGGTTTCGGCAGGGTGGTACTGAAAAATAATGATGCTCAGCAGCGAAAAGAGCAACTCTTTTCTGTTCCACCTCATTTTTCATAAATACCTAAAAGAAGTGAGCACAAAAAGGCTGCTATTAAACACAATGAGCAGCTTATGGTTTGACCTGGGGGGAAAAAAGTCCAATATCAAGACTTTTGTTGCCACCTCTGTCTGAATACTGTCTAATACTTTACTGTTTAAAGTGAAAGATACAACCAGGCCTGCTCTCAGTAGCTAACGGACAATAATAACATGTGCAATAACCATATGTGCAATAACCATATGTGCAATAATCATATGTGCAATATCCATGCAATACCTGTCTACCTCACACTCATTCTACCTGCTTTTTTGCACTGTTTTTCTTCCTTTGCACTATTTTTTTATCTTATATTTTTATCTTTTTATCTCCACTGCAATGTGTATATACTGTCCATATTTTGAAATTATATATATCTTTTACTTTTTTACCTTTTTACCCCCTTCCCCGCATGCGTGTGTGTGTTAAGTGTACTGCTGCTAACACGTGAGTTTCTCCATTGAGGGAGTAATAAAGGACTATCTTATCTTATCTTATCTTATCTTATCTTATAGTACACAGGGGTGTCCAAACATGTGCATGCCCACTGTAGGTTTATGTGGGTATGCTTATGATTTACAAGCACTCTTAGCTGCAAATATCAGCTTCATCCTGGACTGATTTCTTATGCTCCCTGACTCTGTGTTTCTGTGTGCAGTTTATCCAAACGGAGGGCTATCAGCCGGCCTCTCTGCGGCTGATTAAGGAGGCCTTGAAGATGGAACCATCCAACCAAAGCCTCCGCCTTGGCTCCAGAGCCCAGAGTGAAGGTAATGAGCCCAAGACTCACTGACTTAGCAACAGCAAGTTAGTGAAATGTTGAGGGACCAATGGTTTTAAAAATAAGTGGAAATGATTGATCACACAGACTCTCTCCCCTCTGTGAACACTCAGCAGACCTGTCAGATCATCCTCCGACTCTTCCTGCCGGACAGAAAGCAGAAGAGGGCTGGGAGGTGAGCTCCACCGCACCGTCGGGAGGAGGCATGACCATGGACGAGCTGCGAGGACTGGAGTCTGCACTGAGAGCGGAGAGAGGCCGCGAACAGGCTTCGCAGCAAGACGTGGAGAGGCGAGGGAGCGAGGCCAGCTCACCCCCGAAGTACATCGGTCTTGATGGGATGGAGCAGGAAGGAGAGGTGGAGCCTCGGCCGCCCACTCTGCAGAGAGAGGAGCAGGTAGCGCCGGGAAGAGTGAAGGATGGAGCATGGGCAGGAGGGGTCGGGGTGGTGGAACTGAGGGTGGGCTGGTCAAAGAAGCTGAGAGACGGCGACCCGGCGGCGGCGAGGCCTGCGGAGGAGGCGGCGGAGCAGGCGGAGTCGGAGCCGCTGTCCCAGCCGTCTGCTCCGGGCAGCGTCAGCGAGAGCGCGGGGGAAGAGGAGACCGGTGGGGACCTGCTCAGCTTCTGCCCGCAATGTGGGGGAGGCTTCGCTTCCGCGTCCGAGCTGGAGGAGCACCCCTGCCCGCTAGGCGGCGTTCATTTACAAAGCGGTGGAGGGGAGGACGGCCTTTTCCCCTGCGCTCATTGCGGCAACACGTTCAGCCACGCGTGGGCCCTGAAGAACCACGAGTGCGCCTGCGCCGCCGAGCGGCCGCACTGCTGCGAGATCTGCGGGAAGCGCTTCACGCACTCGCGCTCGCTGGAGCGGCATCACCTGGTGCACACGGGCGAGAGGCCGCACCGCTGCCCGCAGTGCGGCCGCAGCTTCAGCCGCCTGGGCAACCTGGAGCGGCACCAGCGGATCCACACGGGGGAGCGTCCGTACGGGTGCGAGGCGTGTGGGAAGCGCTTCAGCCGCGTGGAGTACTTGAAGAGACACCAGCTCCTGCACAACAGCGAGAAGGCGGCGCTCCTGTGCTCCAACTGCGGGAGGAGCTTCAGCGACGTGGAGCAGCTGAAGAACCACCAGTGCTTTTAGAAGGTCCTCCTTCAAACCTGCTTGAACTCGAGACAGCTGGGGGATTGCAGAATGTGGCTCATGAATGTGACTGATACACTGTGTTTTTGTCAGTGATTATCTCTTAAGAATAAGAAGCACACGTGTGGGGAAAAGTTTACTTGGAAAGAAACTAAATGTAAATGTTTCTGTATAGGAAGAAAAAGAAAAGTCTCAGTCTTTTTCATTTTTTTTATTTTTTTGTCTATGTGAAAAACCTAGACTTATTTATTACTATGACATTGTGCACTTTTATCAGTATAGCAATAATGAACTAATGTTGAAGACTTTGTGTTCCTTCTGACACTATATTTGACAGTTTTGTATGTTTGTTTGTATTTTGTATGTATGTGTTTTGGTCACTGTTAAAAAAAATAAACATTTCAGTTCAATCATTAATTTTTTTCCCCTTTTTTTTTACTCTTGATAAGATGCCCAAATCAAAATTTGTTGAAGGTCATTTCCATCATGAATGTTTGTTCCCAGTCACGAAGACTCTCTTACAGAGATTTAAAAAAGTGTTGTGTGCTTTGTATGAATTTGGTTGCATAATAACTAAATCTTGTACTTATTAAAGTGTTTGTGGAGCTCTTGCCACAGAGGAATGGGGGAATGCACAGCAAAGGGCCAGTATCTGGGAGCTGGACCAGCTGCACAGGGGGTGTAGTGTCTGTTTATGGGGCACCTTCTCAACCAAGTGAGCTAGCCATCTCCAGCATCTCTGCAAATGTTTGCTTAACCAAAAATTATTTATACTTTAGGCTGGAATCTCTTCGGATTGTCTTCGGTGCTGTTAGGATTGTTCTTTCACATTGCAGCATCTTTGGAGAATGATGCTCTCACATCCTTAGGAAGGTCACAATAAAAGGATGGACAGCAGTGAGCCTATCAGGTTCAAAGAGTGTACCCCCAGCGATCACATACACGTCTCTAGTGCTTATTTTCTCAACCCGTGTTTTGCTCCCATGTTGCCCTGGTGTCTCGGTTTTCTCACTGTAGCACACAGTGGTGGACAGTAACGGAGTAAATTTACTTGAGTACTGTACTTAAGTACATATCCAGAGGATTTGTACTTTACTTGAGTATTAGATTTCTTTGGTACTTATTACTCTTACTTGAATACATTTCCAAGACAAATATTTTTACTTTTACTCGAGTAAATTTCTAGGAAGGCTGAAAAGTACTCGTTACTTTCAGGTCTGCTCTTTTTTCTTCTTCCCTAAAGCTGGTTTCAAAGAGTTAATTCTCAGAAACAAGAGTTGAAAGATCCTTAAATTAATTTAGAAAAAATATAGTAATTTACTGATGTGGAAAATAAGAAATTTACTCTTACTCTTACTTTTAATTAAAGTAAATTTAAAAGCATTTACTTTTGGATATTTAAGTACCTTTAAAAGCAAGTACTTTTCTACTCTTACTCGAGTAATATTTTGACTGAGCTACTTTTACTTGTAACGGAGTAAATTTTGACCAGTAGTATTTGTACTCTTACTCAAGTACTGGGGTCGAGTACTCTGTCCACCTCTGGTAGCACAATCTTTGTCATGGTGGGATGGCCCTTGGTCTGGATCAGGGGTGGGAAACTGATTCTCGAGGGCTGCCGTCCTGCATTAACACACCTGATTCAGATTAATGGTCTTTACCAGCTTGTCATCAAGGTCTGCACATTTGTTTCAGGGTGTGATGAAACAGAAAAACATCTAAAACATGCAGTGCAGTGGACCTGGACGACCAGAGTTGCCCACCCCTGGTCTAGATGGTCCTTCTATAGCCATTAAGAATTTGACAGGTTCTTCATTTCATTTGGATGTACAAATCTGAAGGTCTTCTTTTATGCACTTTACTGCTTTAATGTCAGCTTATTGATATACAATTCAGTGCTTTATTACAGCATTGATCACATCCCAACGTCATGTGATGCAACTTGAGATCTTAATTATGAGTGGACAAAGATAATTGCAGTGTTCAGACAAAATGCCAGCAATATTTGGATAATAGGGTTTCACTTTGTGTCTACCTGTGATCTATTTGGTCACTTTTCCTCATCAGGCTGTATGTGATTTATTTTTTTCTTCTGGCCTTTCTCTTTTTGAAGAAGTGACTTTGCTGGCAGAGTAAAGTGCTGTGCAAAGAAACCACAATGATACAGGGTCGCAAAGCAGTACTTTACTTTGTAGAGCTGGCATATTGGCTGATGTTCACTCCCTATGATACCTTGTGGTGGAGTGTTACAATAGAAAAAAAATCAATACACCTTGACAAGTCAGCACAAATCTCTCCAGAGACATTTCTGTAAAACCACATACGAAGCAGCAGAGATCCAGTGGAGAACAGAGCCATCTTTCTCTGAGAGTTCTTTAAAAAACAACAAGCTGACCACAGGGTGCATCTGCTGTCATAAATAAGGGTTCCAAGCTCCTCTTAGAAACTTGAAAAGTGATGAACTGGTAGTCTGACTGTGGAGGCTTGGGGTGGATGTAAATAAGCTTCGCTGGTGCAGTCCCTCAAGTGAGGGATTACAGAGGTTTAGAAGTGACAGCTGCTTAATGAATGTTAAAACACACCACAATGTTTGAAAAAATATAGTAAAATGATACCCTGTAAAGGTCCAACCAATGCATCCCACAATGCATCCTGAAAAGTAGCGTATAGGCTTACGTTTTAATCTATGTGACAGCAATAGTATAATGACTATTGCCGAAAAAATAGAGATATGGGAGCCGTATTGAAGATCGTATTTATCCACTGGCATCCGTGGAGTGTATTTGGAAATTCTGTTTGAAAAATGGAAATATTAAATACCAAACTAATAATGAAATGCTAAGGCATAGACATTTTTTTCTTCTCTATTTTTAGCAGTGAGATGAGAAAAGTGGATTTACAAGATGCCTTTCTTAATAATATGAAGAAATACTGCTGACACGGTCTCACAATTAACCATTTTATTGGTGGATATTTTATTTTATTTTACATGTTACAAACCCACTATTCATTGTTGATGCTGTAATGTACATGAAGAATAGAGGGGAAAAGTTAAATAAACATTAAACCTCAAAAGAAACCTTTTCTTTTCCACTCTTACTTTCATTTGAAAGTGGAAAAGTTTTGACTTTTTTTTTAATGATTTTTTTAATGTAGCATTTTCAAAAGACAAATTAAAATGATTCAAACTCAACAGACAACTTAGTTATTGTATCTTGGATGATAAAACACTCATTAATCAATTAAAGCAGTAGAAAGTTTTGAAGAAGCATCATGAAACTAAAAGCCTTTTTGTCTGACAGTTTCCATCAAACAGACTGATTTGAATGGCCAGCCTTTCTGCCAGAATACCTTCCAAGGTCTCCAAAGGCATTCGCCTCACATCATAGCCTCGTACTGCTGCCTTCGCTTTTACATTAACAGGCACAATCTCCTCTCCACTATTGGGGTCATTCCTTCCAACGGCAGCATATGTGGGGAAAAACTGTTGCTCAGATTTGGGCAGGTCAGATCTGTACGCGGGGCAACAGTAGGCAGACCACATATACTCAGGAACAGAAACTCTGTTATTAATCCAGCGGGCCTCGGCAGACTTGTAAGGCATGACCCCGGTGACCACGTACATGAATCCCTCGCAAAAGGTCTTGTATTTTCTCAAAACCTCATTCTCCAGAACGTTCCAGGGCCCGGAGTTGGAGCCTTTGTGCTGTGGGACGACGTTTGTCAGCGTGAACGTGGCCTTCCGGTTCTCCGCTGTCCTCTGGTGCAAGCTGGGATTGAGATGACCTTTGGTGAAGCTGGAGTTCCTGTAGTCGTCGAGCACCGCCTGGCTTTCAACCACATTTTGGTCAACATGTTTGCTGAAGGGTTTCATCTCTGGGCTGGCATGGGAGAAAGCCAACTGAAAAAAGCAGATGAGTTCATTAGGAAGCTAAAATGGACATTTTGACTGCTTGTTGTTCATACTTTGTGTGGCTGCGGGAGCTTTTGATATTAACTATTTGGATACTGGCATAATGTTCTGTATTTTTGCTGAATGCCAAGACTTATCAAGAATACAATTATATAATGATTGTGGACTGATTGTTTTGACCCGTTTAAAAAAAATGATTAGAAATCAATATTTAGAGGAAAAACTGAAATCACAAGTGCACTGTCAGCTAATGTACTGACAGCCAGCTCCCCTCCCAATCACATGAGCTTTAGGGGACTCCCATTTTGGCTTGTTATCCAGTATATCTGCACAAAAACATACAAACAAAGACGGGCATGTCCAGATATGTGGGATAAATTCAGTAAAGTTGATGACACTGCAGTGTGCAAATCTCCCATTTGCAGCATGCAAAAATGAAAAGAAGATTTTTAGTGGGACAAGTTCTGGATAGTATTTTTGAGGAAAATGAGGGAGGGAACACAGAGCAGCGTAGCGATGCGGATGAGCCGGTTTCTGAGGAGGAAGACCATGTGGAGTATCATCCAAAAGACACAGACACATTTGATGAGTTTTAAAAAAGAAGTCACCGGTGGTGAAGCTGCTCTCCCTGAAAGTCCAAAAATGGTAAGAACTGTTGGAGCTCAGTACCTCATGAAGTACATGGCAGGGCAGCTGCTGCAAATGTCATCAAAATGACCTCTGGAATCATAAGGTTTGCTGTGACCAGAGACAGTGACATCAAGACATGTTTCAAGCTATTTAAGCATTTGTCACTAAAAAGAGTCATCATTGTTATGACAAACCTGACCTTGCAAATCTATATTTTGTGTCATGACTTGTTCTGCTTTTCATTTTTGTTTCTATTAAAGTCCTATTGCTACAAAAAATACTTTTTAGTATTTTTCTTGAAGTAAATATATATATTGACCCGTAACACAAGAGAGGTTACTACAGTTGATAATATTAAAATGAAAAATAAATAATACCTTTTATTTATTTATAGGATAATCTTGAGGTCCATTTACATTATTTTATTGAAATCAATGGGTATACTCACAAAAGAACAGCCCACAGGTCCACACCAAAAATACTCAAACCGAAAAAGTATAACCAAGAGATGAGAAACAAACTGGATGACAGATAAATGTTTTTAGTGTATTTTACAGCTGATTTAAGACATGGGTCAACATAAGAGATGGTAACAGAAAGCTAATACAAAAGGAAGGAAACTGCAAACAGTAAGTCAGAAGCTTTTTCATAAGGTTTTGTAATTCCTGTTTATCAAACAATAAATGAAACTTAGACAAGAAAAAAGATAAAGTACCGTATGAAATTGCATTTTTGCGTTCACAGTTTGGTGGAAACTGCTTCTGGTTACACACAAAACCTCCCACACACTTCTAGTTTCTTTATCAAATATTCTATTTTTGCTTTTGTGTAGACCTTTAAACCTTTAAAAACTGTATAAAAGTTACACGACTGCACTTTCTGCTAAAACTCATGATAAAATACACAACTATTCTTCTAAACTCATAGATGTATTAGTCTGTTGTAAAAAAAAAAATAAAGAAGAAGAAGAAAATGTAGTCCTCTGCCCTTTTAAGAGAATACATGAGACATCAAATGATATCATAATATTATCTACATTCATTAGTATGTGAGGCTCTTGGTCATTGACCTCTTTTATTACTTACCTGAGCTTCATACATCCAGGTAGGCTGAGGCCGCTTCCCATCTGCAGAACTTAGTCTGTACGCAGAGAACAAAGGAGTGCGATGCTGACGGTGATACAGAGTGGCAAAGTGGTACTGGTTTTTGTAGCGCTGGCATATTGGCTGGAAACCTGCTGCATTGATCCGTGTTACTGGAGGGATTTCATCGTAGAAGAAGCCGAGGCAGTTGGAGAAGTCCTTACCAACCTCTCCGATGACCAGGACACTTAACCAGAGCAGGAGGAAGAACAGAGCTTCAATGGAGGCCTGCAGGGAGTTTCTTTGAGGCATCCCGTGAAAGAGATAAGCAGGTCGGATGGAAATTTGTTGACAGCTGTTCACTCCAGGATCTGGAGGAACTGTGCACTTGATGTACAAACCAACACTGAGGTTTCCTCTTATATACTGTATACTAGGTGCAGAAAGCCTGTGGGTGACGGTTTGAACAACCCCATTACCCTCATTTACCGTCCAACTTCCTCTGCTGACGGTAGTCGGGCTGCAAAAAACTGGGGAAATGCTACTTTGTCACGTTCGTATCCTGTTCTGGTAATTGTCTTTCAGTCATTTAGTCCAGTACTGGAGATCACATAGTCTTCTAATGTTTTTCTTTCGACACATGATACAGTAACAGTATTAAGGGCATAAAGAGCAACAAATGTGTGGTACATGCAACAGGAACTGAAAGTGCAGTTTCTTGCTGGTTGTGTTGCATACGTCCATATGTGAAACAGTGTTAACTGGCAATCGTTAAATAATAATCATCTGAAAACTTTTCCAATTACACAATCATACACTCTAAGCAAGTTTTTGTTTCTGTCTCTCTCTCTCGGCTTTTTGTGATTCTACCCCTCTCATGATTACTCCCTTCCAATTGTGAGAGATGCAAAGGTTTTTCCATTATTTCTAAACTTTCACTTTACAGTAAATCTGTGACTCCTGTAATTTGTTAAGAGCTGAACTTGTCACTTGTTTTCAGTCTTTATGATTCAGTTTGTAACTCATGATGAATGTATTGTATTTATATATGAGGGGAGTCTAAAGAAAATGTACATGTGGGGGATGCCAAGGTGATCAGATAAATACCACAGGATAGATCGGAGACTGTTGCACACATTTATATTATTGATTCTGCTGATTGTAGTCTTTGAATATCAGTAAGAGTATTAATGAGGTTGAAAAAAACAGAACCTCTTTGACCATATTAAGTTAGATTTTGGCTCTATAACATCATTGGTACTGAAACTGAACCAAATGTCATACCATCACCTCATCCAAATGTATATATTTTTTGTTATTTTAAAACATGCCAAAGTTTAGACTACAATTCATCTTCCACAATGACTTAAAGGTATCAGAATTACAGCTCGTGTTAAACTGGTAAATGGTTTGACCGTCTGTCATAACACTATTTATTTTATTCATTTTCACAAAATGCATCAAAGTGGTTTCCCAGGTTGTCTGTTTATCACTGCCATCTAGTGAGAAATCAGAAGTACTACGTTTTCAAACAGCAGCAAGAACAAATAATTGTGAGAGTAATCTGACTACTGTGAGTAATCGAGTTTCATTTACAGTCACAGGCGATGAAGTCTGACTTGTGAATTAGCTGTTTTGTTTGTATAAACACGTCAGCTGTGAGTCCTTCTTAATAGATTTACTCATCTAGTCCCCCACCTACAAACTAGTGTCGTGTCTATTGTTTAATGACTTACTGTCAGGTGTTTTCCTTCTTTTTTTTTCTTTTTCCTCTGCAGGTGAAGTGAGAGATAGGTGTATGAATGCTCCCCATGATTCTCTCCAAGTTAACGTATTGTTTAGGGTCCATTGGCCATAAACTCTTTTGCTTTTGACTTACACTAATGACAGATAATGCATTACTCACGGCCCAACATGTGTTCTTTATGACGAAACTGGTCTTTAAGCAATTTATTAACTCATTAACCAAACGATTCATTGGATACATTTTTTTGAACCATTCAAATAAAAAAATACCCAGAAGTTCAAAATAGGTTATTAAAAATCTTTCTTTTTTTTATTATAGATGCTTTCTGGAAATACGTGGTCAAAATAACCTCTGACATTTTAAAATCCTATATTCTTGATCCCAAAGTCTGGATAGTGGGAGATATTAGTTCACTAAATATTACTTATCATAAAAAGTACTTCATTTTGCTTGCAGGCAAAAAATTGTATTTTAAAAAACTGGAAATCAGAAAAAACTCCTGTCAGGGTTTGACACTTCCCCCCAGTTTTTGAGTTTCAGTTCTGTCCCTCCTGTTTCCAATCTGCCCTGACTGTCTGCACCTGTGTCTTGTTATCCCCTGTGTATATCTGGTCTTGTCATTCCCCTTCTCCCTGTCGAACTGTGCTGTTTCTACCTCCATGTTTCCTGCCAAGTTTTTGCTATAGTTTTTTTGATCCCTGTTCCTGTGTGAGTTTTTGATCCTGCCAAGCAGCGCTTTTGTTTTTTGGTTCTTGCCTTTTTGTTGGAATTAATAAATCTTTGTTTATGAGAACTCCTGCCTCCGGCCTCCCACTCTCTCTCCTGCGTTTGGGTCCTCATCTAACCAACCGTGACACCCCCAGCACCCAAACAGTGGATCAATGAACTTGCATCATATTGCACTCCAGAAAAAATACTGTATTCTGTTAGAAAAAAAATCTAGAGACTTTTACCTTATTTGGGGACACTTTTAGGATTTTTTGCTTTTATTAGACTAGCTAATGATCTGAATCATCTACTGCATTAATTAATGTGTTTTTGCAGGACTTGATTATTTACTTTATTATTCATTTGCTCCAGTATTGATATGCATATGTGAAAAGAAGCTAAATGATTTTGAATGATGTAAAGTATTGACCATATGAGGGAGGGAAGGGGTGTGTTGTTGTATTTATTTATTTATTTTTTGGATCGGACCAGATTTCAACCTAATCGTTGGTCGTGCCTCGTGCAGTATACGTGGGGTAACGACGAGAGATTAACACCTCACGACGAGCTCCCGATCACGAATTGTGTGCTTGCAAGAAAATCAAACGTGTTTGAAATCCTGGTCCTCGTGAAGGAATCGCACAGTTGAAGCAGCTACGACCCGATTGGCCTCATCCTTTCGCAGAGGCGCAATCTCTGATTTCACATCAAAAACTATTATTTGTAGTTTAAAGTACCGGTATTGCAAATTCACATTACAAATCATGTTTTAATAGCAGAAAAAAATTTGCATTTCCCACGTCTGCCCAGCCAATTCCTTTTCCAATCACGATGTTGTCTAATCTTTTTTCATTTATCGCCACACAGAATGGCACAAATTGCTATGGCAGTGCGTTTGTTTTTGCTGAGCTGAGCATCGTTGGTGTCTCCCACTTCGGTGTTCTTCCTCTTCCACTTCTTTTTGACGTTGCAGTTCCAGTACACACAAGTCCGACGTGAGGATTATGAACGTATAGTGTGAGCAGACGGGTCGCATCAGAGCATCGGGTCGTACAGTGAGACCCAGAGGGTCAGGCAACCCAAGCAATTGCCTAGGGCCCCGAGCTGGAGGGGCCCCCGAGGGACGGCTGACGACAAAATAACGGAACTACTTTAGACGCTGCAACCACAATGCATCAGAAATGCCCTGCACAGGGCCCTTTCTAAGTTGTCACTGGCTAGTGGATAGTAGGGGGCCCGACAGACGGCTGATATCGCTCCATATCAGCGACACAAATTGAAACCCCCATAGACACTGCAAGGACAGTCAAGAATCTCCCTATTAGGGCCCACTTAATAGCCAGCATCGACGTGCGGCAATAGTGATTCACTATTTGAAAAAAGTGAACCGAACGAACAGTACATGAAAAAAAAGGGGGAGGAGGAAAAGCATAAAAGTGACAGTGGTAAGAGGGAATGTGTAAGCTATGTGTGTTACATTATAAAAAAGTAGTGCTGCAAGCCAGCCTGCCACTATATCCCAAACTCCCAGTCATCCATCAAGCAAGTTTACTGCACATTAAAGTCTGTGTAAAGTGAATTCAGCCATTTTCTTCTAAACACATTCATAGCCACATAATACCTGTATGTTAGTAAGTATGTAAAATTTGCATGAAGAAAGTTATGTTATTTATTATTTATCTTAATCATTTAATAAAAGATTGTGTTACTGATCTGTGTTACTGGACTTCATTCATCATGATTCTGGGGGGCCCCATGGTCTCTCTTGCCTAGGGCCCCCGGGAAGTCTAGAAACACCCCTGGTGAGACCATAAATCGTGGGCTGCAAACTTTTGAACTCAGCGATCTAGTCGTGCAGTGTGAGATGGGTCTGAATCAAACGATTTAAAATATCGCACAGTGTATTATTAGAAATAGAAGTGAAACTGGAAATTGTACATTTAATATAGATATGTTCATAACCGATTTCATAACCGTTTTATTAAATGTTAAATGTGCATGGCTAATAATGTCACTATAATTTAAATATTCTAATTTGATGCTTTTATCAAAAAACATGGGGTTTGGCACCAAAAATGCTTGCCTCTGTTAAAGAATAAGGAGCAATGGTTATTTTATGCGAATTGGCGCATATTCAATGAGATACGCCTAATTTGCATAGTTACACATACAATTTCAAAAAACTTCCAATGCAAATTTTTTTTTGTCTTCATGTAAGTAATTAACTGGGGAAGTTTCATGATGATATCTGTTTGTTAAAAATTTTACCCTATTCACCTGGGATTTCTTGGCCACCTTGGTCGCCATCTTGAAAAAATACACCTTTCTGGTGGTCAGATTTTGGTAGACTTTTAGGATGTCATTAAGTACACCTAGTACTACAATAATCCACTGAAAACCCTTTTGTTAGAATTTTTTTGGGGTCAAGTCAGAAATGCAGCCGACTATATGCCCAGTTTAAGGTCGTGCGCTCAGGGATGGATCAGCTCCATTGCGCAGCTGCCTGTTTCTGCACGCCTTCCTGTCTCTCAGTGATTCGCACCACTTGTAGCTTCAAACCACTCCCTCTGTGAGAGTTTGTGCGGAAGAAGAGCAGTCAGGCCAGTCTAGTCTAGTCCGTACTTGTCATTTTTCCTGCAGACTATGTGCGCCGCAGGGAATGGCGGAGGCCAGCGCGCTTGAGGAGCTGCAGTCGGAGCTCACCTGCCCGGTGTGTCTGGAGCTGTTCCGAGACCCGGTCATCCTCGAGTGCGGACACCACTTCTGCCAGACGTGCATCATCCAGTGCTGGGAAGCGAAGGCGGACGAGCTTTCGAGCTGCCCAAAGTGCAGAAAGTCGTGCGCTCAGAAAGTGCGCCCCAACTCTCTGCTGTGTAACGTGGTGGACAGCGTGCGCAGAGCCGGCGTGATGGACGCGGCGGGGCCGGCCGACTGGGAGCCCGACGCCGCTTCGGCTCCGCACATGCCGGAGGAGCGGGAGCCCGGCTCCAGCATGAGCAGCCTGGCCTCCTCCACCGGCCACTGGCCGCACCTGGTCACGGACATGTGTGAGGAGCATGAGGAGAAGCTGAAGCTGTACTGCGAGGACGACCAGCTGGCCATCTGTCTGGTGTGCGGCATGTCCCGGGACCACAAGACCCACAATGTCATTCCCATCACAGAGGCCTTTGAAAACTACAGGGTAATCTGTCCGAAATGCTGCTTTATTTGATTTTTTTCTTGTGCAAGTCCTACTACTGAGTAAGAAAACAGCAAAGCTTTTATTTTCACACAATAATTATATTTCTGTGGTTATATTTGCTCCCAAATGATAGCCAAAGATAAAAGTTTTTTGTCAGGAAGTGCTCTGGCTCTCATGCTGCGTTCCATTTACCTCGGAAGTCGGAACTCGGAACTGGGAATTACGTCACAGCCGAGTTATCAGCGTTCCAGTTAGAAAGTCGGAAAACAAGTTTGTAGTTCGCATATACCACATGAAAAATGTAAATTACACTATAGCAGCATATATATGCCGAACAATACTTATATACGACTGATTTAGTGTGACCAAAACTAGAATGAAGTGCTACAAATTTTTACAGAGCTCTCTTCTACTGTTTACAACCGGGGCAGCCATCTCGGAATGTCAACTCGGGGGTGGTGAAGACTCTCCCACTTTCCCAGTGGGAAATCCCACTTCGAGGGGCGTTCCAGTTGAAAAATCCAACTAGGAACTGGGAAATCCCCACTTCCGAGGACAAATGGAACGCGGCATAAGCTTCTCTACGCTTTTTTTTCTTTTTTTCCAGTGCTCGCATAACATGGTAGCTGTGTTTTAAGAGCACACCCCCAGTTTGCCCTGCTAGCCTTTTAGTACTCTGTTTTACAAGAATTCAGCAGGCCTGTGTGAGCTAACCCGCCTACACTTTCACCCTCACAAGTGTCTCTCTCATCAGTTTGCTTTAAGACTTCTCTCTGTGTGTGTTTGTCATGTTTTGCTGGTGCTAAATTCCCACTTTTGTGGGCCAAAGGGTGTGGAGGAAAAGATTTCCATCATATGACTCTCATTGAGCGCTGGATTGTTGTTCAGAGCAGCACCAATGAAATGCCCTGCTCATTTAAGAATAATCTGGTTTACTGACCTCGTTTCTTTGCAGCATTTTGCATGTGACTGTTTACTTCTTCTGCTACAGGACAAGCTGGCCTTGGCTCTAGAGAGGGTTCAGCTGCAGACAGAGGAGGCAACGCTGTTTCAGAGAGAGACCAATGAAAAGATCCTCCTCATTAAGGTACCAAGACATTTGACATAAGACATTTGTATGCTAGACTTCTGCCCCCCTATAAAAAAAGAAAAACATTTCTTTGCGTATGTTCTCTGTTATAACCAGACTCGTGGCCACTTTGCAAAATTCCCTTTTTTTCCTTCACCTTTACCTGTCTGCCAGACAAAACTAAAGGATGATTCATCCAAATTACGAGTGGTGACACACCAATCTGTCACTCAGTGAGGTTTGAGTGAGACAACTGACACGTCAGGCAAAATGCACAACCTGAATAAGGTGGCCCATAAATGTTTCAACACGTTACTTCCTTTTTGTTTTTCACACACCAACTTCATTCCCACGCAGACACACAAAAAAAACATATACATACAGAATTCACAAGTAAACAGAACATTATAGAGCTGACAGAACATTTTTTCCGCTACAGCAGCAGAACTTAACCCCGAAGACTGAGGTGGTTATGTGTGTTAAACTAAGATATGTGGGCAGTGGGTTTGCTGCATGGGGACATTTCTGCACATATTTGCACATATTTGTGCCATACTCTACTATAAGCTCTTCTTTTCCTCCCTGACCAGCTGTTTGGCTGTCAACCTGCAGGTTTTGCTTCCTGTCTGCTTTGACCCAGTTTATATGCAGATTCACAGATTTTCACTTCTCCTTTTTATTTCTTAAGTATAACAGGATGTAGGCAGGCAAGGCTGAGCGGAAGTTTGTCTGTTTCTTTTCCTGCTAATCTCTCTTTCTGTGTGCATACGTGGAAACTGAAATGAACACACAGCTGACTGATTTGTCTATCTGCCAAATCCCAGAGTTGTCAGAGTTTCCTCTTGATAGCATCTTATTTGTCTTTTAAACTGCCTTGTTTTGCATTAATGTGATTAATAATTGTTATTCTTCCTGACATGCTTGTTTCTGCTTGTCCATATGAAATACGGAACATGTCCCCTGGTGTTCAAGGCAAGAAGTACAATTCTTTATGAATGGGGGTTTCAATGCTTACAATGCTGACAACAAAACAGAAATGGATGCCGAGCTTCAGTCGTTTATAAATATCAATTAGAAGCAGATTGTATACCAGCTAATGCAAAACATGTCCACCATGTAATGGACAACGTCAAAGTAGAATAAATACATTTCACTTCAAAGTGTATATAAGGTTTATAAAACACAAATGTTTGTAGAGCTATTTTGTCACTTTCTTAATGTGTGTAGGAAAAATCTTTAAATGGTGATGAAATTACCTCAGCTTTCAACTAAAGCTTAGTGGCCCTTATTTGTTTATAAAAAAAAAAGATTTTTTAAAAGAGAGCAAATAATTTTGCTTAAAACAAAACTATTGATGATTAGACTGATTTCATTAGTTACCACATACTGTAGGTGCAAACAATATCAGCGTCCTTGAGTTCCATGAAAGGCACCTTATGAATCAAATGTAGTATTATTATTATTATTATTATTATTAATATGGCATCGTAATAAATCACCAACCTCAGGACACAATGTTTTGAAATGCCTTGGTGGTTGGGGATTTTAAGCCCTTTAAGATGATGCATGTAGTGATGCATTTATTTGCTACACCTTACTCTTTAGAGAGCGCCTCTTCGGAGCTTGCGGTTCTCCCTGCTATCTCACCTCCGTGTAAAACCATTCTCTGAAAATGCGGCTCGGACAATTCCCTTACAGTCAGTTGTTTCAACTGCGTAAAGGCTTTGGTGTCAGTTAGTTTGTGAAATATCACATTATGATCAGTCAGGATTCACCCTGTCGCCTCCAATTTATTCAAAATGATGCAGCAAGACTCATTGTCGGTAAAAAAAAAAAAGTATGAGCACATACCTCCTGTACTTGTTACCCGTCACTGGCTTCCTGTTAAATGTCACATTAATTTCATAATCCTACTGATCACTTTCAAAGCCTTGTATGGCTTTGCCCCATCTTACATCTGAGACTGTTTGACCTGGTATGTGTCTCCTGACCTCCCAGATCACAGTTACAGATGAGGATCAGACACACAATATCTCTTGATGCTTTTGAATCTCTCCTTTGGAAGGAGCTTTGATATCATCTGATGAATATATTCATTTCTTTCTTGCTAGTGCCTGCAGCCTTGGCCCATGTCTTTTGGCAAAGCACTTTGAAACTTGTTGGGAGGGGTGTTATATTGACAATACCTTTTTTGATGGACCCTTCAATTTATTTGTTTTGTATTGTTTCATGTGTTGGTTCTAGTTGCCCTTTGGCTTTAATTCGCTGCTACGATGTTAAGCACTTTGTAAAAAAAATTTCCGTTTCTTTCCATTTTTAGCTTTTAATGCTAGCTAGCATTATGTACAAAACTAGCAGGTTTTTACCAAAAAAAAGTCTTTCAGCTATCTGGAGCGTTTAAAAACCAAACCTCTGACTGGAAATTGTGTGGGTTACAAATGTGGGCTGTGGACAGTTACTCTCCCATTGCAGCAGTGAGCTTGTGCTTAAGTGTATAATTACATTAGCATTGGTGTTGGCTGACTAAAAACACTCAAATTATACAATAAGATAACATTTTAGGTCACAGTTATGAGACTTTATCTCAAGATACAGACTAATGCAAGATGTTTGATTTAAAAAAAAAAGAGTGTGAGCAGGATACTTTACTTTGATTCAGTGTAGATTTGCAATGGTTAAAATAGGATTCTTTTGGCATTTTCTGACCTAAGAAGAATTTGTTTTGTGTCTTCAAACAAAGGTTTAAACTTTCAACATAAAACATGTTGGTCTACAAACTAAAATATTGGAAACACCTGAAAGAACTAGATTCCAGCCAGAAAACTGAACATCTCAACTAATGTAACCATTATGGTTGTCTGCTTTATATTGAGTAGAAGCTCTACTCTACTCAGACCAACCAACCAGGCTGATCCACTGGGTTTCAAGAAGGAAAGAAAAAGGAAGCCGAGTTGCTGGAATTATGTCAAGCCTAGCAGTCAGTATTAGTTTTAGAAAGAACTGATGTACAGTATACTGTAGATGAAAGTAAAATGGCTGGATGTCTTCAGCCTCGCTCTGCTGCACCAGTCAATATTTCTGTGTGAACATGGACAAAAAGGCTCAAGTATAACTGTGGTCACATGTAGGAACAAACCCTCTAAAAAATGCGGGCGGCATTAGGAGTCACCTGACAACCACTTCTCTCAACACAGAAGAGCATTTTGAAGCCCTGCTTTTAGTTTTTTAACTGGTTGTTTCACTCATGCTGCCATTAGAGCTGTTTTCAGCAGAAGTTGACAAAAGTAGGCTGACGGAGTCATTTTTGCAGCTGAAAAGCCAAATCTATCCTGCAAGTGTTGAAAACTGAAGTTGATGTAAAAGGAACGGGAGTGCAAACTTTTCCTTTCTTCACTTGAACATTCACAGTTCGACAAAGACGCAACTGTAATGTGGCATGGCTGCCGGCAGCGCCAGTGAAAGAACTGCTTATTAGCATACTTTCATGAAAAGACGTCGGGCAATAAAACATCAAGTGTTGTGGTCACAGTTGTCACAATGCAGAGGAACCACATGCCAGCAGAGGAACCACATGCCAGCAGAAGTTTAACTTCTTAAAAACATGCCATTTTGATTCCTTACATGAACGTCTGCTATAGAAATCTAGTCTTATTACACATTTAGAAACTATCTACTTCATTATTTGTTAGTCAGAATTTTGTCTAAGTTAGTCTAAGGGATATAAATAAAGTCTGAATTCTTATTTTTTTTCTAAATGTTATTTTACATTGTCAAAGGTGTGTTGGTTGTGTGTCTGAATCAAGTGTTTTCCATGAGTGTCTGAGTCTTTGGTGTGTTTTAGGAGCGAGCAGGAGATCTGGAAGAGCTGGTCACTGCAGAGTTTGGCCGACTTAAGGAGTTCCTACTTGAGGAGGAGGAGCGTATGAAGGAGAAACTGCAAAAGGAGAAAGAGGAAAAGCTTAAACAGCTGGATGAGGCCCTCACTCAGGCAACTGAGCAGATCAGCCAACTGGAAAACACTGCTGACGAACTTCGCCTCAAATTGAGGGAGGAAGAAAATCCAGAGCAACTCAAGGTGAGGGAAACATACTTTCAGTTTAGGATGATTAATCATCCTTAAATAATACTCGCTGCTGCAGATGACAAAGATACTGAAAGGAAATTAGTGAAGTGCAATCTGTAAACGTGTTTACACAGGTACTGAAATATTTTGTAATAATGTGATCTCCTCTGTTTCAGGGGATCAAGGATTTCATTGGAGGGTAAGTCTCATCAATATCTTTCATGAGAAGGGAACTTTTTTACTGAGTCACTCTAATATCTGGGTCATCTCTACCTTAATATGCACAACACAATTTTGTTATAAGTCAAGTTGCAAAAGATTCAGTGGACACCTTTGTGGTTTAGTGACTCATTATTGTCTTACATTGTGACGTATCCTGCCAGGAAACAGAAACACTAGACTGTAAACATGTTTATACAGTTATTGAAAAACTCTCATTACTTAGAGTTCACATATCACAACATAGTAATAATGATATATTGATAATAACATCTTGTCTTCATTACCAGGTTAAAATAGCAACCAGGTGCTTCTGATTAAATGCATTTCATTAATACATCATCGGCAGGTGTGACCACTTCACTAAAAGCTGCTGTTTGTTTGCATTCAAGTGTGTTAACCCCTGCCAATAAGGAAAGAGATTAGCAATGATCTGTTCCAAAGCAGGACAGTGATCTTAAGTACACCAGTAAATCCACAACAAAATAGCTCAAACAGAAAAAAAATCAATATGATTGAAAAGGTGTTTCAAGACTTAAAGCAGAAAAAAACAGACTTTTGCAATAATTAGCCCAGTAAGTTGCCCCCCTTGAGGTTACAACACTGTCCAAGATTTACTGGTACTTATTAGTCTCTTTCTTTTCCCTCTCCTGTGTTTTTTTTCTTTTGTCAATACTTTCTTGGGTCTCTTGTCACCTCTGTCCACTTCATGCAAAATGTAAATGATCTGCAACATTGTAAGGAGGAATGTGTCAAAATGCAACAACATCAGTATAAAAACGAATTGATGCCATGCAAAGTGGTAGTTCTAGAAACTTAAATCCAGGGAGGATTGGTTTTTCACACACTACTTCTTTTATGGCATGGTTTGTGTTGAATAAATGCAAAGTGTAATATGTCATGTGGCCCTCAAAGTTTTGTATAATGTTCTGATAGAGAATGAAGTGGCAAAAAACAGTGAAAGATGGTTTGTCCATTAACCCCTCTTCTTTCCTTTGTCTGAAATGTTTGCCACATGGAACACAGGTACCGACTTCTAACTGACTCGCAGCATTTCAGCAATAAACCAATGATGAAGTATCCATTCCTTGCGGTGTAACAATGATTTATTTAACAAAAACAAATTTTAACACTGGGCTTTATGCCAAAATAATGAGTTTGCTGAGCTGAGCATGGCTGAGGTCAATAATGGTGTCCGCCTGGCACCTGCTTCCCCCACCAAGCCCAAGGACAACCCCTATATGGGAGTCAGTGCACCGCACCAGGTCACCTGCAGAGGGCGTACACTGACAAAAGGGATTAGACACTCAAAAAATACAGGGTGAACAGAAAACTTCATTATGGCTCTAACACCCCGGCCCCTAATTGCTCTCCAAAGAGCCAATTACCCAATGAATGTAAATGAAATAGGAGCCATATTATAAATGGAAAAGTAAAAATAAAGTATATACATTACTGACAGGCTGGGTGAAGACCAGTCACTCAGTTTCTAGGATGGGGCACAACTTTGTAATGGGCCTCTCCAGGATGGAGGTCTTTGTTTTGAGCCTCACTGAACGGACCAACCCCTTTGCGTCTGGCCTTGTCTCCAACACCCTACCCAACGGCCAGGATCCCCGTGGAGCCGTGGGGTCCACCACCAGAACTATATCTCCAACATTTAGGTTCCTCTTCACCATACCCCATTTCTTTCTCTCCTGTAGTAGCAAAAGGTACTCTTTTGTCCATCTTTGCCAGAACAAATCAGCCATATACTGGATCTGTTTCCAGCGGCGTCTGGCGTAGAGATCAGATTTCTGAAATGATCCTGGGGGTAGGACGGGTTGTGTTCTAAGTTGGAGTAGGTGGTTTGGGGTTAGCGGCTCTACATCATGAGGATCGGAAGAGACAGTGGAGAGGGGGCGGTTGTTGAGGGTTGCCTCTACCTCACAGAAGATGGTTTGTAGGCCCTCATCATCCATAGTCTGCTCTTTGAGAGTGGAGTTGAGCACCTGGCGGACGGAACGTATCAGTCTTTCCCAGACTCCGCCATGGTGGGATGCCGCTGGGGGATTAAAGCTCCATTGAATCATGTTGGGTAGCAGAGCATTTTGGATTTTCTCTCCATCCAGGGATTTTAAGGCAGTCTTTAGCTCAGCCTGGGCACCCACCAGATTTGTGCCTCGGTCCGAACGAAAGTGGCGTGCCTGTCCTCTCCTGCAACAAAATCTCCTTATAGCATTAATGCAGGAGTCTGTGTCAAGCGAGTATGCAACTTCCAAGTGTACGGCTCTGGTAACCATACATGTGAACAAGACTCCATACCTTTTGACCCTTTTTCTTCCTCTCCTCACCTCTATCGGGCCAAAGTAGTCCACGCCGACATTGGTGAAGGGTGGCAAGTCGGGTAGAATTCTTTCCAGAGGCAAATCTGCCATTTTTTGTTCTCCTGTTTTGCCTCTTACTCGTCGACAAACAACACACTTTGAAATAATTCTCCGTGCTGCTGCGTTTCCTTTTATCATCCAGTAGTGCTTCCGGAGCTCTGAAAGCATGTGGTTTCTGCCACTATGTCCGGAGCGCTGATGAATGTCTCTTAGAATGAGAACTGAGGCATGTGCATCTTTGGGGAGGATGCAAGGATGTTTACTTTCAGCAGGCATAGCGGATCTGTGTAGTCGGCCGCCTACTCTTATGACACCGTCCTCCAAGATTGGGTCTAGCCTCCAGATCTTGCTATTTTTTGGCACACTGAGCAGAGTTGCTGCCAGTGTTTCCATTTCCACTGGGAAATGCTGTTTCTGAACGTAGGCAATGACTGACCTTTCTGACTGCGTCATATCCTCCACTGAAATGGACTGTCCACCAAATGTAGCCTTAAAGGTGTCAAGCTCTGTGTTCAGTTTCCGGTTGACTGAGCGGGTGGGGGCGTGGCCTGTGAAAATCTCTCTACGTTTTTTGGAGATAAGCAACAAAATTTTCATTAGCTTGAGGTACCATGCCACTCCTTTCACCAGCCTTTTCCAGTCAGAGTAGTGGGAAATCAGTTGGTGTGTGGGGGTTTCTTTCACCACTGTGGTGAACACTGAAGTGGTTTTTCTGACCTCTGGGTCATCTTGTAATGACTTACAGACCAAGGCCTTCTCCTCAGGCCAGCTGTCCTCAGGTTTACACAAAAAATCAGGGCCGTAGATCCATCTCCTCTGCACCATGAATTTGACTGCATTTAGCCCCCTGGAGGCATCATCCGCAGGATTTTCCTTTGTGCCTACAAACCTCCATTGGGATAGCTCTGTGTTGTCATGGATTAGTGAAACCCTGTTGGCTACATATGTTTTAAACCTGGCATGATCATTTCCGATGTATTTGAGTACTGTTTGACTATCCGTCCAGAAGACTGAGGGATGTAATTCCAGGTGAACTTCTCTCCTCAGCATCTTATCCACTTTTACTGCTAGTGCTGCAGCTGCTAGCTCTAGTCGTGGCACTGTCATGTGTTTGAGGGGTAGGACTCTGGACTTTCCGAGGGCAAAAGTGACATGAATAAGGCCTTGAGCATTAACTTGCCTTATATAGCTCACCGAGCCATAGCCGCTTTCACTGGCGTCCGTGAAGTGATGTAGCTGGACATGTGTTGGTGCTCCATAGCCTGCGGGCTTCATACAGCGTGCAACCTTAAAGTGCCGCACCTGTTCCAGACTGTCCAGCCATTCCTTCCACTGTAGTGATGCAGCTTTTGGTAGAGGTTCATCCCATCCAAGACCTTTCTGGCAAAGCTCCTGTAGCAATTGCTTGGCTGGGAGAATGAGTGGGGCAAAAAAGCCAAGTGGGTCGAAAATTGAACTCACGATGCTGAGAATGCCCCTGCGTGTCTGAGGCTTTTGTGGAAGGTTGATGTTGAACTGGAAGTTGTCAATTTCCACATTCCACTGTAGCCCCAGAGCCCGTTCGATTGGGAGGCTGTCACTGTCCAGATCCAATGACCTCACTTCTTTAGCCCTATGCTCTTGGGGGATGGAGGCCAAAACAGCACGGCTGTTACTCACCCACTGTGTGATTTGGAAACCACCTTTGTGGCACAGTGAGGTTAGGTCCTTGATTAGGTGGATTGCTTCAGACTCTGTGGCTACTGACTTTACACAGTCATCGACGTAAAAGTTGTGCTGTATCGTTTCTGCAGCCTGAGGGAAAAAGCTTTTTTTGTTATCATCAGCCGTTTTTCTGAGTGTGAAATTTGCGCAGGTTGGGGAGGACACAGCACCAAAGATGTGCACCAGCATACGATACTCTTTTGGAGTTTGGCTGGTGTCCCCCTGTGGCCACCACAGGAAGCGCAAGTAGTCCACATCAGACCTGTCCACTCTGACCTGATGGAACATGGACTTAATGTCACCCATGATTCCAATGGGTTCATGTCGAAATCGTAAAAGAACCCCTACAAGGGAGTTGGTCAAATCGGGGCCTTGTAATAGCTCACTGTTCAGGGATTTGCCTTGGTATGAGGCTGCACAATCAAAAACAACCCTGAGTTTTTTCTTTTTTGGGTGACGCACGCCATGGTGCGGTAGGTACCAAGTCTTGCCTGGTGACTGTTTCAGTTCATTCTGTGGAACCTCCTCTGCATAGTCATTCTCGAAAATGTCCGTCATGAATGCAACATATTCCTCCTTATAGTTTGGGTCCTTTACCATTTTCTTTTTAAGGCTCTGCAGCCGGTGCTCTGCCATCTGGCGGTTGCAGGGCATCTCACTGCTGTCATTCCTGAAAGGTAGCTTTAGATTGTAGTGTCCATTTTTAAAGACAGCCCCATTGGCAATCTCTACAAATGTTTTGTCTTCCCTTGACATCTCTGTTTTTTCCTGCGACGCTACCTCACTAAAATCCTGGTTGTACTGGGCCTTTAACAGCTCCTCCAGGTTAGCCACTGAGATTCTGTTTGCAGTAACTTTCAGCATACAGTCATCATTGCTCTTTAAAGGGCCACTTACAACCCATCCCAGGAGGGTTTTAACAGCATAGGGACCCCCCTTCTGGCTATTTACAACCTCCCACGGTTCCAATAGATTTGGAGCATTAGTTCCTATTAATAGCTCCACCTTTGCATTGATGTGGGGAAGTTTGACATGGCTTAGATACGCCCATTGCGTTAAGTCATTTTGCCTTGGGATGCTGACTGCAGTGACAGGCATTTCACTCTGGGTTAGTACAGCAGGTAGGGGTAAGAAAGTGTCGCTGTCCAGTGTTGAAATCTCAATTCCTGACACCACCTGAGTTTCAACAGTTTTCTCCTCATTAATTGTGCGTAGCAGGACCTGTTTCTTCCTGCCTCTCAGGCCTAGTTGCGATGTGAGCTTCTCAGAGCAGAATGTGGCTGTGGATCCAGGGTCTAGGAGAGCATACACCTGTATTATCTTGTCACCTTTGGCTGCTTTAACCTTGACTGGGACTATGGACAGCCCACTCTCCTGCTCTATGGCCCCTATGTGGGCACATAACTCTGTTTCGGCACCCCTTGTGGGCGCTGAAGGCTTTACAGCTTGCTTAGCCATTGTAGGGCCAACATCAACTGAGACAGTGGATCCCACACTATTCTGGTTCCCGGCCCCTTTATGGGCATTTGACTCGACAGCACCCCCTATGGGTGCTGCAGGCTCATCATCATTCTTGGCCATCTTTGCTTTGTAGTCTATGTGCAGGGGAGTGGGATGAGAAAACTTGCATACCTTACAGGTGAGTCTATTCTTACATTGTTTACTCATATGATTTGAGCCAAAACAACCATAACACAATGTTTTTGACTTTAAGAAATTAAGTTTATCTTTATGTGTTTTCTTTAGGAACTGTCTACACACCTCCAATGTGTGTTGCTGACTACAAAATATACATGGAGGTTCAGGCTTTGCATTTTGAGTCATAGTAATGCTAGTGGCAAAACTACTACTGGATGACTTATACGGATATGACTTAGTAGGGGGCTTAGCTTTTCCTCTGCCTATTACCTCATCTGCCTTTCCTCTGGCTGTTGGCTTCTCGGAATGAAGGTCACCAAAGACAGGGTCAGCGGCAACACGGGCCTGCTTCTCAATGAAACTAACAAGGTCCAGGATTCGAACCCGTGCGCCTCTGCTTTGGTGCAGCTCATAGGCCTGGAGGCGCCATCTTTCTTTGAGTTTGAATGGTAGTTTCAGTACAAGGTTTCTCATGTTGGATACTGAATCCAACTCCTCCATGTAGTCCATCTGTTGCATGGCATTGCAACAGGACCTGAGAAACATTGCATACTCCTGCAGAGCTCTTGCATCCTCAGGTTTGATTTGGGGCCAGGAGAGGGCCTTGTCCAGGTATGCACATGAAATCTTGTACTCGTTTCCAAAGTTTTCTTTGAGTAACATTTTGGCCTTAGAGTAGCCAGTGTCTGCAGTCATGTATTCACAACTTTTAACAAGCTTCTGAGCCTGGCCTTTAGTATACTGGATCAGAAACTGTAACCGGTCTTTATTATTATCTGTTTTACTTTCAACCATGTTTTCAAATGAATTTATAAATGATTGATACTCTAATACCTGACCTTCAAACACTGGGATGGTGCCTTGTGGGAGTGTGGAAAGGAGTTGCTGTTTTATCAGAATCTTTGTTAACTCGTTTTGGCTCTCCAGAATTCTGGTAAAGTTAGGATCCTGAACAGAGCTAGGTGAAAGTGGCCATTGTGGCGGGCTTGACTGTGTGCCAAGTGGCTGGGCAACACGAGCGACAGTAGGAGTAGGTCTACCATGGGCCAGGGTCTGTAGCTGTGAATGAACAATAGGGGCTGCAGTAGAAAAAGCACTTGTTGTTTGCTGTAGTTGCGACACCTGGGCACTAGGGGGAGCCAAAGGTGGCTGTGACTGAGCAATGGGAATAAACAAAGGGGGACTATTCTGGTATTGTTTATCTGAACCAGGCCGGGGAAACTGGATCTGAACTCCATCTTTTGGCCTTACTACCTGAGAATCAGATGTAAACAGTGGTGCCGATGCAGACAATACATCAACATTCTCTGATCCCTCAGCCTCAGTTAAATAGTCAATCTTTGCAATAGCCGCCTGTAGCTCAGTGTCAATTTCCAGTTTTTCTCTTCTTTTTCTCAGCTCTTGTTCCTGCTCCTCAATGGCGTGCCTTTCCTTCAATTTTGCAGCTTTGACCATTAAGGCAGCCTTTTCTGCCTGTGCACTTATGCGTAGACTATGCCGTGAGGATGATGATGATGATTTTGTGGAGCCTTTGGAGGATGATGATGTGGAGGATCCCTTTTTCTGCCTCCACTCAGCAGCTGGGCCCGGGAGGGTAAAGGACTCCCCCTGGACACCTAGTAGTCCTCTCTGTCCATCAGTGTCAATATCACCAGGCTTATCCTGGGTATGGGCTGTGTCTCCAGGTTTGTCATGGATGGGGCTTAATTCTCCAGGCTTATCCTGGATATTGCCTATTTCAGGCCTATCTTTACTTATTAAAAGTGAAGCTTCAGGAGTTACCATCTGGGCTTTCTCCAATCTGGCTCCATCCATAGATTTTTCCACCATAGACATCCATTTATTTACATTACTCTGGAAAGCGCCCAATTGTTTGATTCTGGGTTGAAACCATTGTTCATCATCTTCCTTCTTTAAGTCATCATCAAGCATTTCTACATAGGAAGAATTCACTTCATTGAAACTGTCCAGTAATTCATGAAACTTAGTGAGGTTGCCTTTTACTTCCTCTAAGAATTCCTGGCCTGTCATGAGGTTGTTTATAATGTTCATTCTCCTTGTTAAATGAGACATTTTCCCTGCACGGGATGAGCGTAAACGTGCAAGTTCCTGACCTGCATCCATGTTAGCAGGCATATCCTGTTCCTCCAGGCTCTCCAATTCCTCCATTTTGTCACTCATGATTCATGAAAAACAGAAAAAAGAGAAAAATGCTCAAAGAATTTGTTTTCCAGTTGCCTTCAGAATGTATTCAGAGCAAAACGTTTGGTTGAATCATTGCATCAAAAATGTTTGTTTGAAAAAGGACTGAAAAATGAACGTACCTCAATCAGTCCGACACACAGCTCAATATATGTGTAGAAAGCGCATCCATGAAAGCTCTTTGATTTCAATCTAAATCCTTAGAGCACTCACTTTAATTCCACTCCATTCGTGGATCCATGGCGTCATTATTGACATTTGAAGTGGCAAAAAACAGTGAAAGATGGTTTGTCCATTAACCCCTCTTCTTTCCTTTGTCTGAAATGTTTGCCACATGGAACACAGGTACCGACTTCTAACTGACTCGCAGCATTTCAGCAATAAACCAATGATGAAGTATCCATTCCTTGCGGTGTAACAATGATTTATTTAACAAAAACAAATTTTAACACTGGGCTTTATGCCAAAATAATGAGTTTGCTGAGCTGAGCATGGCTGAGGTCAATAATGGTGTCCGCCTGGCACCTGCTTCCCCCACCAAGCCCAAGGACAACCCCTATATGGGAGTCAGTGCACCGCACCAGGTCACCTGCAGAGGGCGTACACTGACAAAAGGGATTAGACACTCAAAAAATACAGGGTGAACAGAAAACTTCATTATGGCTCTAACAGAGAACATTTTGATTAGAAATGAAAAAAGGTTTGCTTTGTTATTTACATTACTGTAAATATGACATTTGATGTTATTAATATCCTTTTATAGCATGGAAGTATCCTTGCTTTAAAGTAATAAGAAATGTTTCTTTGTTTATATTTTTGTAGTAACTGCCATTGTAAAGAATATTACTTAAAATCTACCCTGAATGCAATATACCATAAATGTCTTCATTGTTCATTTTGTTTCCTATATATAAGCAAAGGGTACTTTTTGATTGCTTTGATACAATTGTCATGATTAGTCATTTTAAATCCTGAAGAAAATGTCATCCTTCAGGGCCGAGAGCTTGTTTGAGTGTCCCCCGGAGGTTAGCGTGGAACTGCAGTCAGGAGAATTTCTGGGACCTTTGCAGTACAGGATCTGGAGGAAAATGAGCTCAGTTGTTAATCCAGGTATGAAAAACTTGTACACCACCGAAACATGTTCTCACATACACATGAATGCTCTCCTGTAGTTTAAGACTGACTTTCCCACTTAAAAACGACATGGTTATCTTTTTCTCAAAGAGACATACCTGTCATGCTCTTTCAGAATATTCCCTGGGAATATTCTATTTGTTATGGTGATTCCTTTTTAACTCTATCGTGCTGTTCTCCCAGGTGTTGTCCCAATAACCCTGGACCCGGACACAGCCTATCCCTGTCTTTGGGTGTCACCCTGTCGTACCAGCGTCCAGGTGGGAAGAATCCAGCCAAACCTGCCCAACAACCCTGAGCGTTTCACTCGTTACAACATCGTCCTGGGCTCTGAAGCCTTCTCTTCAGGAAGACACTACTGGGAGGTGGAGGTGGGCTCCAAAACAGCTTGGGGTCTAGGTGTGGCCAGAGCCTCCGTCAACAGGAAAGAGGAGATCTGCCTTTGCCCGGATGATGGTTTTTGGACCATGGTGCTGAGGGACAAAGGCGATGGCACCAGCGAGTATGAAGCATGCACCGACTCAGAGGAGAACTTAATATATCCCCCCAAACCCCCCAGAAGGATAGGGGTCTATTTGGATTACACACGTGGTCGAGTGTCTTTTTATGACGCTGGAGACATGAACCACCTCTTCACCTTCTGTGATGCGGAATTCAAAGAGCCCATTTATCCCTACTTCAACCCCTGGCCAATCATCAACAGACAAAACCGGGAGCCGCTCACCATTGTTACGCCACACTACTGATCGGTGCCGGTTTGATCAGAGATCTTACATGAAACTGCGAAAGAAGATGGTCAATTTTGATGGACTCATGAGCATTCACATACTTGCCTTATAAAGACTTTTTTGCCTTCTAGTGATGAAATTGCAGCCAACCTTGAAGAAAGGGGACAAGTAGATACAACAAAGAGCTTTTTAGAAGAACAACCCAACAAATTCCATGAAAAGTCCAAATTCAGACAATGATTTGATTCTGACAAATAATATCTTTGTAGCCAAAACTTAATTTAATTTGTTAATTCCTCCTATAGATCAGTTACTGATTGATCAATTGTGGACAGTATGAGTTCATGCAGACCAGAAAGTCAACTCACCTCAGCCCTAAAACTTGAACTGGCAGCTCAGCTGATCTACACGTCCAGTTTGCAAATCTCCTTCAGGATGCAGTATTATTCCTCTTGCCTTCGCTGCCTCCTTCAGGCTCCACCTCCCATCCTTGCTCTCAAGTGGTGCGTGACTGAATCAATAACCTGCCGTTGTTACTGTTTTCCATGTGAGTTCATGGGCGCACACGTGCATCCCAGAACAAAGTGGCTCTGAATGAACTATTGTCTGAACAAACACTTGAACAAACACTTGATATGTCAGCATGACGATCAGTGGTTCGTACTTCTTCCTACTGAACATTCAGCAGGGGAATCATTTGTGTTTAATCCATACCTCACAAATGTACCATTTCTTGTTTTTGGAGTAATATTTGAAGAAATGTCTCTGGAGTTGAATAAATTAGAAACGTGGATACGGTACAACTGTTTCTATAAATGTAGACAGGCTTTAATGTTGCAGTTTGGTGGTAAGATTAAAATACAGGTAATTTTGCTGGTGTTTAAAAAAAAACAACTTTATTTTGTGCAGTTTTTGTAACATCTAACAAGATTGCAAGATTAATTTAGAGGTTTTGTTAATCCAATACCCTTATTTTCATGATAATTTGATGCCATAAAGTATATAGTAGATTTATACAAGTTATGATCTCCCTAATCCTTTACATTATGGATTTCAAACCACCTTAAAATATATCCATCACTACTCATCTAAAAACTAATTCTAATGTGTCTCAGTATGTTCTGTAAAACTGAAGTGAATTGAAAATATTTGGCATGAAGTTTTAATAACATGAATAAACTTATTCAGGATTCAGACATTTGATCTATGCTTTGCTCCCCTTTTTTTAAATGCACTCAAATACTTTCTGGTGTTCAAAAAGCTTACTTTGAACCCTGGTCAAGTTGAGACCTATCAAGTGTCAATCCTTTCATTTTGTTCCCTGGAGTTATCTGAAGGGAAACTGGGACCACATGTCTTCCTCCCACCATGTTGTTGCGGTCATGTTACTCCAGCTGAGTCTGCTGGTACAGATCACGGTCATTCCTTATTTCAGTTATTATATCTCCATGTCCTTGAAGCTCCTGGCAGCGTAGTGAAACCCATACACTGGTCCAGAGCAGGGTGGGGCACGAGTGGCTCGCCATGGCTCCCACAATCACATTCAAGTCAAATTCAGGCCACTTTCTCATACACTGCTTCTCTCCATAACATGAATGAATGAATGAATGAATGTAAGCTTTATTCCGAACATGAGTAAACATAAAAATAACACACAAGTCAAAATAGTCAAAACAACAAAAAAATTAAATAAAACAATGTTACCATATCCGAAAAGGAGTAGAAAGAAGCATGTGCTTATTTAATCCTACCCCTTCTCCCTTCTCAGTAATTACAATCCTCAGTTGATGTTTGAACTGGGTCATGCTTGGACATTGCTTGAGCTCCGCACCCAAACTGTTCCACAACTACACTCCACAAATGGTAAATGTTTTTAGTGTTGTGCGGACACAAAGATGTTTTAAATTGTTCTCCCCTCTCAAATTATAATCACCATCTCTGTTAAAAAACAATTTTTGAATATTTCCAGGAAGCATGTTGTTTTTTGCTTTGTATTTAGTTTGTGCTGTTTGAAAGTGAACCAACCAGATCAGTAAATTTTATCCATCCATCCATCCATTATCTATACCCGCTTTATCCTTTGCAGGGTCACGGGGGTCTGCTGGAGCCTATCCCAGCTATTTTCAGGCGAGAGGCAGGGGTTACACCCTGGACAGGTCACCAGTCCATCACAGGGCCAGTAAATGTTAATGTTTTGGATTTTAAGAAGAGTGAATTTGTGTGATCCTTGTAACCGGCATTATGAATGATCCTTATGGCTCGTTTTTGCAGCATTGATAGTGATTGTAGTGTACATTTATAAGTATTGCCCCAAACCTCCGCACAGTCATTTAAATATGGTAAAACCAGTCAACAATAGAGAATGTGGAGTGATTTGTGGTCCAGAATATGTTTTGCCCTATTGATTACTGAGATGCTTCTTGATAGTTTGTTTTGTACATGTTTTGAGTGAGATTTCCAGTTTATTTTATCATCTATTATTACACCATCCTTCCACACAGTTATAATCTAGACTGTTTTCAGGTCAGTTTACACAATATAGGAACAGGCCACCACATGGTTTCATAGCAATGGTGTCATATCCACCTCTAAGAATCGTAGTCTTATCGTAAAACCTCCTCTCAGAACAACCTCTAGTCACTGTAACATGCCTAACTTCATTTTAGACTTCTTCCTGTTTTTTTACTTAGGAGTCGTTCATTTAAAACGTTTAAGTCTTTTAGCCTAATTAGGTGTGTTAATTCAACTAGGTTATTCTTTTCTTTCAACTTGAATTTTAAATATTGTCTTCACTCTTTCGATAAAATGAACTACATTTTAATGGGAAGAGGTTCCACCAGAGGGCACCCAAACAACATTTTGAATGAAGCCTCACACTTCATGGGAAGTTAATACAACTTTGACCATACAAAAACTTTTGAAGAAGACGATGAATTTATTATCAGGTGAGGCAAATCATATTTATGTTTGTTGCTTTCTGCATTCTTTGAGACAGCAGCACTGACCAAATCACCATGCTGCCCATTATAAAATCCGATTATGGACATTTATTTTTCATACCAGTACTGGTAAAGTACTATGTGAATGCTGAAGATGAGCAAAGTTTAGTTTGAAGGTGAAACTGAGGTAAGGCTTTTCTAATCAAGACGATGGCGTTCAGTATTTCACAAACAGGAATCTGTCGAGGGCTGGACTCTGGCCAGTCATGTTCCTGGGCACTCATTTCTCATAAAACCTGTTTGTGAGTGAAACAGATATTATATTCAGCTCTGGTTAAGTGCATGTCATAGAACTGAAATAGTTTTGAGCTGAGCACACTGGTAGGAAGTGAATGATGGCACAGATAGATATGAAGACCTCAAGACAGAAATGCTGCTACTCATGGTAAAGGGGGGGGTGGCAAAATCCCTCCACAATAAAAGAGACTGAAAACATAAAGAAAATTATTATTTTAAATGGTGTCACTGATAGAGATGCGCTGAATCATGGGGTGCATTTAGTTTTTTTAGTTAAGTTAGAAATAACTTGTGTAAAACTGTGATGGGGGTTGAGTTGACGACGACCCAGCAGATCTGATAAATCCAAGTGTGTTTTAGGGCTGTAAAGACCTGTTGTTGACAATCATTTGATTACCTGTTACCTGGCTGTGAAAGTTTGTTGTCATCCTGTAAAAGATACCCAGGTATTTGTAGCACAGGACTTTGGACAGTTCCTTTTTTTTTCTTTTACTCCCCAAGTGAGCAAGATAATTAAGGAGTCTTCTTTTGGGAGTGAATCAGTATTCTCTTACAATCAAATAAGTAATGAGAAGTAGTCTGAGACGAATAGAGTGTACTGTATCTGTTCCGTTCAATCTCTCTGTGACATCTGCTTATACATTAACCATAGACTGCTGATCTGTAATTAGATATTACTGCAGGCTGATGGACATGCAGTAACACAAACCCTCAGCTCTACATTACTCTTGAGCCAATCTTCATTATTCTCCGTCTCTCAGTAGTTTCGTGGGTGACCAAAGTGAGACACATCTGAAGCAAAAGAGGCTGGGAAGAATTTTTTTGATGTCTTTGGTAACTTTCATCTAACTTTTCATTTTTTATACAGTTAATTCTTCCTTTCAGTTCCAAGTGATGGATCTATTTCCCAAAATATACACCCTATTTCAAACTCATAGCGTAGCCTTTCTGTAATGAATCTCTCTTCTTCTTCCACTCAAGAATTTGTCTCTGACCTCCCATCAATAATCAATGAGAAGAGGGTCTGAAAAAGGACAGGGAGGCAGCTGAAAGATGGTGATGAAGCCATCCATGGAAACCTCATTAGAAAGAACTTCACTGGAAAGAAGTCAAGTTTTAGAAAAACTAGCCTAGTCTGGGTTTACAAGAAGCAAAGAGACAGTCACTGGGGAAATATGAGATAAAGTGAGATGCTTTCGCACCCTAATGCTGCCACACACCTGCAACTATCCTCCTTTTTTCTCTTTTTTGTTTTCACTGGGAGAGAGGAAGGCAAATTATCTGATCTGAGATTTTATTTTTAGAAAGCTGATGCTTTTAGTGGAATTAGTTGCATTAGACAAACACTTCAACGCTATAAACAACTCTATCATAGAGCCGGAAAGCACATTAATATGTTTATATGGTTATGTGAACACTCATGTCTAAAAATAGAGGTCATTGGTGACATGTGCACCTGTGCGTGTGCTCAGTCATGCTCATTGGATGTGATTATGCATACAGTACAGCACAAAGGTGATGTGTTGCCGCAAAACAAAAGCTTTTCATCCCTGCGTAGCAGCTGAGGTTGTTGTATCCTGTCAACCCTCCTCCATAAATGAATTGCTGACCTGGAAACTGCAAAGGAAAAACATATATGACTAAAAAGTAGCATTGTGAGTGTAACTGTACAACGGTGTTAGGGGATTGAGAGTGGAAAGATTGAGAAAGGGAAGGCTTAGAGAGCAGTGAGGACTACCGCCTTTCATCATTTCTTTAGTTTTTCATCTGATTTGCATTCATACTCAACTAGACACAGTGTCAATCTACATTTACTCTTCTGTCGAACATCTTCTCATCAGTTTAATATTTCATTTAGAGGTCCTAAACTCTGGAACAATTTAGATATGTCTCTAAGGTCCACATTGTCATTTATATCCTTCAAAAAATTGCTGAAAAAACATCTCATGTCCTAATTTTTCAATATATTCTCTATTATGTATCTTTGTTTTCTTTTCATGTTTATAATTAGAGTTTTCCTATGTTTGTACATTTAATTTTCTGTTTACAGTAGATGACGGGAGTGGAACTCTGTACAAGTCCTCTGGGCTTCGTTCCCTCCTTGCACTATTTTTTTAAATTGTGCTAAATAAATAAATACAATACAAAAATAGAAGTGATGAGACAAAGAAAAAAGAAGACAAAAATGGTGATAATAATAATATAAAATGAGATGCAGTTGATGCAGTCAGAAATAAAGATAACAAAATACCAAGGCATGTTCCATGACGTCTGCATGTGCTTTGATGGTGAGAGGAGGAAAGAACCAATGCAGCAAGAGGAGCATGTACCAACAGTGAAGGAGAAAAGGCGTAAAAAAGGGGTGGATGAGAGGGAGAGAGAGGTCGACGTGTTATAGGTGGAGAACGTGAGTGAGGTAAAGTTCAGGAGGTATAAATTGTCACCTAAAAGATCAGGAAGTAGTAGGTTGGGGCAGAGGTGCAGGAACTCAAGTCCAGAGCCAAGACAACTGAAGATGCCAAAAGCCTCTGAACTTGGACACGTCTAGAGACAAACATGAACACCGCGGTGAATTTCTGAGGAAAACAACCAGAAAAAACTAGACAGACCAGAAAAAGGGGGGAAGAACTGAATCATAATTTTTCCCTGGAATCACTTCAACCATCCTTTCATTTTTCATTCACTTCTAACAAAGAAACTCTTCATCACTTAACACATTTTTGAGATTCAGACTAATTGAATGACCTTTTCAGTCTTCAGCAGAGTTTGCTGAGATTTTTAAACCCACTTAAATAAAATCTACCAGAGCGGCTGCGGCAGAGCGGAGTGAAGGCAAGGGAGAGGGTGAGGGAGGGAGAGGACGAGAGAGCGGAAGAGTGTGTGTGCGGAAGAGTGTGTGTATGTGTGTAAGTCTGTGTGTGAGCCTTTCACACGGAGATGTTCATGCTCATTCGAGAGCCGTCCAACGGAGGAGGTGCTGGAGCCATGAGCGCACCACAGGAGAGGTCTGCAAAACAGGTGTGTGTGGAGGAGTGTGCACGTATTTATACTTAGTTATATGTTTGAAAATGTCTCTGTCATTACAGCTCTCTCTTTTCTTAAATGCAGCTTTGCTTATACCTCTAACTGTATTTTTATTGTATTATGCATAAAGATGCTCTTAATGCAAAATAGTGTTTTTACAACTGTTTTCTTCTCTTGAACTCTACATACAGAGGTTTAAAGATGATCTTCAACTAAACGGATGTAAAAAGACTGTTGAGAAACTGTTTATTCTTTTGAGTGTGTATGTATAAGGCTAAAAAAAACCTTTAATTTGTTAAAAAAAAAAAGTAATCGTATAAAACAAGAGTGTGACAGTTGAAGGATCCATTGTGGGGTTTTTTTTGTCATAAAATAGAAAAAAACGTTAAGAAATGAATGTGCTTCAGAATCCAAGTTTAGAATTGCACTGAATAAAATAGCTCTTTCAGGACATCTGAAATACTGACTGTAATTTGAACCTGTGGTTCTAAGTGTATGCATTTGCCTTCATGTATTTTCCTCTTCAACCCTGGGCCTCCACAGGTGCAGGCTGCCATCAAGAAGAAGGTGGAGAGGGAAAGGAGACGAAGCATCGAGCAGGGAAGGCTTGCGGCTGACATACAGAATATGACCCCTCAGCCTCAGAACCGTCAAAGATCCAAACAGCTCCCTCAGACGGGGACAGCTGAGGCAGCTGAGGCACCTGAGGCAGCAGAGGACAGGGAGGCCTTGGAGGAGAAGCTAGAGGAGATGATGGAGGGATCACAGAGGACACACATGGAACAAGAGAAGGAGGCCAATCCTGCAGACCTGCTGCCCATAGTGGACTCAGTGTTTGGACAGGTAGGCCTGTGTGTGTGTGTGTGTGTGTGTGTGTGTGTGTGTGTGTGTGTGTGTGTGTGTGTGTGTGTGTGTGTGTGTGTGTGTGTGTGTGTGTGTGTGTGTGTGTGTATGTGTGTGTGTGTGTGTGTGTGTGTGTGTGTTTATTTGAACGTGTGCATGGATACTTTACTGTGTTACACCTGAATCAAGTTCTCTGGCTGATTGAATGTCTCACCAATGGCTCGATCGTAACTCAATGCCTGCAGTTCAAATTTAAAGTCCAGATCTGATCCAGTTTGTGTAGGCAGCAGTCCGTCCCACAACGCTGACCTCTTTGACCTCTGAACAACCATTACACCTTTCCCTTGTGGGCTCTGCAAAGCATGAAGGCTGAAGCTAAGAGTGATGATAGCGTGTTGTTTTAAGCTCCTTTACTTCGGGAAACATTACGAAAGTGTAATCCGTAACAGATACCACCATGGTCAGCCAGAGATCTGATGAACACCCTGTGTCTGCTGTCACTCTATCGGCTCAGTATCACATCACATCCCATCACTCACATGCTCAGAAACGACACACAACACGGAGCCCCACGGTAGGCATCTGTCACCCGGGGTCAGACAATCACGCTGGGCAAAAGTATCAAATATGAGTAACGAAATTAAATCAAAAGAGTCAAATCCATGCCCCCTTTGTCTCTCTGACCTCATCACGGTTTGTGAGTCACTCTGGATTTTTTCTGAAACAAAAAAATAGCCAAATCCACCTGATCACGTAAGTGAACTAAGGAGACTGACGATGAGTGGAGCTGAGGTTAGCAACAGGAAGTCAGTATTTTTATTTAAAAAAAAAGGAAAAATATGATGTCAGTGGTGATGCAAGTGATCCAAAATAAGAAAGAGCTGCTGAGTGAGTGGGAGAGAGCAGTCGGCAAAGTCTGGAGAGAAGAAGGATGGAAGGAAGGAAAGGCAGTGCACTAATGCATGAGTACAACAGAAAAGTGTGACGGTGAAACCCTCAAAACAGCCTCAAAGACCCTAAGCCCAAGCAAAATGAAATGAACTGGGCCCCATAAATTCATCATCTGTAGACTTCTAAACAAGCCCCACGCTACATCACAAACACACTGATGAAACCTTCAAGAATTCATAACATTTCAGATTCACAGGAGGTTTTATAATTATTTTCTGCAGCAGCATCGCTCTGCTCAAGAAGAATTGATAATTGCTTGGAGCTGTACCAATCACCTATTTTCTGAGTTCTTGCACTTTTAGTGATTACGTTTTTTTTAGTTTACGTGTTTATTTATTACCATTTGTGGTATTTTGCACATTTCGCTTTAGCACTTATTATGAAATAGATGATGGATGTGTTATCAGTATTTCTGTCCTCTCTCTCCTGCACTGTGAACTACATGCAGAAACCTCTTCAAATTGTAATTTGAGTTAAATTAAATTGATGTGTCATGATAAACTTTAGATACATGACAAAGTTTGGATAAAGTGCTTATTAACAGATGTGCGCATTGAATAATAACTGATTTCCAGCAGAGATTCCTTCATACAGCAATAGTTTATTCATTTTGGATTTTAAACATTATCACAAGCTGCATCCTTAATGAAGTGAGGTATTTCATGAACATCATACGTTTATCTGACCTGCTATGCCTCTAAGATTGTTGCCTACATAGCATTTTTTTCTCCATTTGGGAAGAAAGCAGAAAAACATATCATAGCCTGGGAATTTGTCCTGTTGTTGACATGAAAGCACAAACAGATGCTCTGCAGAGATAAACATCTCCCTGAATGTTGTGCTCTGGAGACTGCCAACCATCTGAAAGGAGAACTACTCAAAATTCTCCCTTTGTCTTACCTTAAATAGATCTGAAAATGGGCTCCATCTGATAGAGGATAATGCACACTGTATTGCCATTTCTGACCAATTATGTTAATGGTGCAACCACCAATTTAATGCTGTAACAGAGGTTTTGACAACGTAGTTTGATGATAATATGAGAACAAGTGCTTTTAGTTTGGTGCTAATGGTGGAAAAACAATGTGAAGCAAATAATAGATTGAAAAGGATTTTCACCCTGGAGGTTGGAAGTTCTGCTGTGGTTGCAAAGCAGTTAGAGAGTTGCCTGGTGATTGTGGAGAAAAATATATATATATAGGGTTAGGTCTTGCTTCATACATCTGTCACCCTTTGGGATTTTGCGACAAAGAAAAAAATGAGCATAGAACATAGAACCTGGACTTTTGCATGGATGAAGTCATACATCAAGCAAAAATTAAAAAAAAAATTTCTTTCAGACATAGCTGGTGTTTTTGATACCATTGGCTTAAAAAATATTCAAATATATTCCCCTTTCATGGACCATGTCGCATGGTATCTGTTTCAAAATGAAACTATATATTTCACAAAGCATTACTGTCTCAATATTTGATATGTTACACTTTAGTTTAACTGAATTACATATCAGGTTTAATATGCAAATCCAAAGCTGCTCTATACTATTTCATTTACTGTTTCCCATCTTGTTAGTTGTCATGGCTGATGTAGATCTGACACCAGATCAGCACATGATGTACACACACACAGGAGTGTGCTGAGTCTGAAACTAATGACAGTCACATAACCTGAGACCTGTCGTTTCTCAGGTTACACGCATACACACTACGCGAGTGTTTTGTGAGAGTTTGTGTGTTAACAGCAGAATTAACCTCCAGCCGTTGGTGTCGCTGTCAACTCTAATACAAACACTTGAAAGGTAATTAAAACAGAAACTTAGTGTCATAAATAAACCTGTGTGCGTGTGTGTGTGTGTGCAGAAACACAAGAGAGCCTCTCATTTGCATGATTAATTGAAACCATCATTAAGAAGGAATCGGCCTGGTAATTAACCTGGTTTAGTGCTGCTGCATGTCTTCAGTTGCACTGGCAGCTGTCAGTTTTGTCTGTCAGAAAAATCGTGAAGGATCTCTGGCAGCTTAAAGGTAGAGGTAATTAACTTGAATCAGACTAATCATAATGTTTGATGGAGCTGATACCTGATGTCTTTTGTAACTGATGTAAACCGCTTGATTGTTTCAGGACTGAGTACTGAAGCAGATCAACACACAATCTATTTAAAATAATACAAAGAAAATATGCCATATGTTGAAACGTGGAACCATTTGAAACATATTTGGTGGTGTAACACATACAGATTGGGATTTGGCATTGCCTAACTATAAAACACAAAACAATCATACTTCATCAACATATTCCTCTAAAAACAGTTTACATAGTTTACAGCTGTGATCCATCTGGGAACGAACACTTCTGTGGGTGTTTTGTTCTGTCTGGCACCAGGAGGCTGGTAGCTGTTGAGTTGTAGAGTCTTGCATTTCTGGATGTGTCTTTTTTCAATAATTTTTACCTTTAAATGATGGCCTGCTCCAAACTTTTCCCTGAAGAACACTGCATTGTAGCAAAGTGTTAACTGATTCACTTAACCTGTCTGGTGTTTTTCTTCAAGGTCTGCTAGGATTCTCTGAATGGCATTGTGTAAATTAATTACAGTAAATGTTTCCATTGCTGATGGTAAACGGACGTTTTCCATCAGTAAACCAAGGTGGACAGTAATGTGATTTTGAAGTGGATCATGAGATTCATGAGATTTTAAAGATAGTATCATAAGTGCCAGCATCAGAACTCATATTTGTCTGCATGCTGATTAAATCTCTTACAATTACAGTCTGGAAGCTTCCAACTGTTAGTTTCCTCCTTTAAACTTTTTTTCCCCCCGGTTTAAGTTTAATTTCATTCAAAGCGGTTGCTATTAAGCTGCAACTAATCTGCTTGGAAGTGCAGCTAAAAATAAAACCACTACTGTATCAGCTGTCAGATGAGATGTCCTCCAGTGACCTCTAGTGGTGACAACAGAGACTGAGATCACGCAGAACATGTGCTCATGTACTCTGTTGTATTCAATTATACGGACCTGGGGTCCGTTTCACAAAGCAGGTTTAGTGAAAACTCTGAGTCTGTTAACCCTGAAATGAGGGAAACTCTGAGTTTTCCGTTTCACAAAGGGAGGTAACTCAAACCAGAGAAAGAGACGTAACTCTAGCCTGTTTCACAAAGAGAGGTAACTTAAGCTCTCGGTCAGTTACCGTAGTAACAGACTCTCTGAACCTAACCTGGTCGGGACCAGGTTTATATCGTGAAACCTGGAGTTTCTCTGCGTCTCCTCTTTCAGAGCCGCACGCACATTTGATTTCCTCATTCATTCAGTCAGCAGGCGAGTTTTGGCGAAGTTCTGCCGTCTGTCATTAAAAACAGAGTCAGTATATATATTAGAAGTCCATTGTCACGAACATGGCATGTCCTTTTGATGAAGACACAATTGATGAAGGTGCAGAATTAATGCGCAGAGAATTAAATATTCGTCGGGAGATGGTACGCGTAATACATTACATAGTCTCATTACAGGCAAAGCAATATATGTTAATCCTTTATTTGTTATAATTTTGATGATTGAATTGTTTAATGATTTCATAATATATTCAATTTTTTTTAGATTTTTTATTTTTTTATGGCTCATAAACTGTGAGCCATAATCATCAAAATTATAACAAATAAAGGCTTGAAATATCTCACTTTGCATGTGTGGCACACAGAGTAATCAGGGGAAGGATATGCCACAGTTATAATATTTGCTTGTTTAATTTGCATTTTGTTTGATGCAGCTCAGGTCCAGTTCAGGTGATGTTTTCTGAGTGTTTTCTGCTAAGTAAGAGGTTTGGTTTATTGTTAAAAAATGTAGTTTTGTCCGCCGTGCGCCATGTCCAAGTCTCACCAGTAGGGGGCGCAGACGCTCCACGGAGCGTGGAGGAACGACGGAAGTCTGGTGATGAAGAGTCCGAAGAGGAAGAGTACGGACTCGAGGAGAAAGTTACCTGTTTTGTAGCGAACTTTGATGGTTGTAAACCGTGATATTTGCTCTTTTAAGAACAAATTAAAAACTTTAAATTAAATATGTAGTGGAGGACAGTTTTCTTCTGCACCACGCTACACATGTATTGGGAAATAATATTTGTTTCACCTTAAGTTGAATTTACTGAATTAAGTTTTTCAATATATTCAAATTTTCCGACCTCCACCTGTATATTATTACATAAATAAATAAGAGCATAATATGTGTCTGTATTGGTTCAATACGGAACGCAACTTTTAATTCTCAATTACGGAACAATTCCGTATTTCAAGGGACGGGTGGCAAGCCTACATAAACCTGTCCAAGCCATCAAGGGGTTCCACAGGATTGCAGGTGAATGATGTAGAGATCTGTTAAATTAATTTCATATTATTCTGTGCTGCGGTGTTACTCTTTTTTCGAAAAACATAGATATTCGCCGTATATATGCGCACATTTAAATCTCTAATTCCATTCGGGTGAAAAAGGACACGGCGTGAAGTATGTGGATCTTCAGATGCAAACTACCGGTAATGTTTCCTCAAAGAGATTTTGTAAATTGAAATTTTAAATAAAGTTTAAAAAAAAAAAAAAAAGTTTGTGGATCTTTTGCCGTTGTTGTCACCGGTTGCCATGGTGAATCGTTGTATCAGGGCTCCATTAATGCTGGCTTTTGGTAGTTGTGGCGCACGAGCTTAACTCCAGGTGAAACTACTTAGAGTTGAGTAAATTACCTCTAAACCGCTGTTCTGGAACCGAAAACTCAGAGTTTCCGATCTCAGAGTAGATCAACTAAGAGTTCAGGATTAGACTCAGAGTTTGTTGAACCTGCTTTGTGAAACGGACCCCTGCACACACTGAGCAGGAGTTACATCATTATGTCTTACATATTATACTCCATCCAGCAGTATTGTTTTGTTATTGCTTCTTAAGAAACTATGATTTCTTATAGTAGTTCATATCAACGACAGGCTCTTTAGAGACAACAAAACAAATCATGATAATAGAGGAGATAATGTATTTAAAATGCCCCTAAAACGTCACAATAATTTGAGCGGGCTGTGTAATACTAAGCTTCTGCGAACCCTGCAAAATACCTACAAAACAAAGCAATGAAACCACTAGGGCTGGGGATCGATTCAAATATCAAGAATCGATTCGATTCCGATTCTTAAGATTCAGAATCGATTATCACGCTTTGATTCGATCCAATTCGATTCGATCCGATATTGATTTGGGTTACTGTTAATGAAACTGTTTTTTCAACTGTTGCATGAATTATATGACTGTCTAGTTATGCAACATATTAATACTACTATTATATTGAGATTCAACAGCAAGTATTGCAGCTAATGATGCTATAAGGACCAATCACCTCCCAGAATGCTGATATAACTGCTTTCAGAAACATCGTGTGGGTCAGAATTACCAAAAAGATCCAGGGCAGCAAACAGAGGACGAAAGAAATCGCTTTTATTTTTTCCCCATTTATGAGAATTTGGTTTTTAACATTTATGCAAATGTACCCCAAGACAGTATATAAAGCAAATAAATATAGACAATTTATGCAATTATAACTGAACACTTTAATGTTTTCATACCTTTAAACATATTTAAAGGCAAAAACATGGCACCAGTTATTCTCGATTCCAACAAAATAGGCCTATTCCTTTTTTGGGCATAAACAAAAAAGTACCAAAAGTTGTAATGTAATGATGAAAAAAAACATTTTTTTTTAATCGATCTTTAGACATATGAATCAATTTTTAGGAATTAATATGAGAATCGATTTTAAATCGGAGAATCGATCTTTTCAACACAGGCCTAGAAACCACACAAGACGGCGTATCTCTTATGGAATATCTCAATATTATCTGTGCAAAGTATAAATAATGTTCTTTCACACACACATGCACGCTTTCTTCAAGTCAAAGTCAAATCCAGACATTGCGACTATATGCCTGAACTCTTCATGTGGTCACTTAAAACAGTCTTGTTCTTAATGTCATGACCATTTCTTTATATGATGAAATTTATGTCCCAACACTATGATGGTTATATCACACACTTTTGATGTTCTGTAGCAAGCTCAATGCCGAATCTACTTCTTAACATGATATTATTTAGTTCATCTCTGGGGATGTGAAAGGTGAGGTTCAGCATCAGTTAAAACCATCCATCCACCATCTAAACTCACCTCTCTCTACTCAGGAGGCTCTCATGAGCCCCTTTCCAGCTCTTTATGGGCAAAATTCAGTGACAGACCCAGGACAAGTTGCCATTACATCCAGATATAGACAATCAATTACACATGTTCACACTCACTCCTGGGGCGGCCTTTTAGAATCATCAATTTGCCTAACACGCATGTTTTGGGGATGAGGTATGTAAAAGGTTTCCAGCTAAAGTCTGGTGGTAACCCAGCTCAAATAATCTCATACTACCAGTGCATCAAACTGTGTGTTATAATCTACAAATCTGTAAATAATTGAGACCAACATTACTCAACCACAAGTCAGCAAACTTTGTGTATCTCCCGAGGTTTTCATCAGTTAACCTTCACATCTTAAAATAATCCCTAACTTTTTTAATGTGAGCCATTACCAAGAATGCAGCGGTATGTATACGTCCTTCATTACTTTTTAAAAAGACGCATTTTAACACCATTTATTTTCGTCTATTCTAAAAACACAACACCTCAACTACATAAGTAAATGATGAATAATCATAAGCTAGCCCTTGGACTTTAGACTTTACGTGAATTCAGGTGTGCACATAGATATATATATTTACACGTTTATATGTTTATTGGTGTGCATGTAGGAAAAAGGAAGGGGACCATGATTGAAAAGGTTGAGATGACAGAAACAAACATTAAAGACCTCTTCTGGTTGGAAGAAGGATGACAACAACGACAACTTAATAATAATAATAATTCCAAAGTGAAGGAGGTAAATCAAAAAACAAAAATTAACGACAACTTAATAATAATAATAATTCCAAAGTGAAGGAGGTAAATCAAAAAACAAAAATCATGAGAGTGAGTCTCTTTGATTTCATCACCAGACTAAGATCTAGATGGAAATATGACAGAAATTAATGATATGTTCTTTATTATCTCAATCAATAGATAAACCCACAGGTCTAAATTTTAATTTAGACTCTGCTGGAGCTTATCCTAGCTGTAACTGGGTCAAAATAGTTCAAAGTTGGTTTCACACCGAATCTAAATATTCACAACTGCATATATTAAATGTGTTGGAGCAGAAGTGACAGACATTAATTATCTTCACCCCATTCAGGGAATGTGCCATGACAGAAAGCTAAAGGGAAAAGAAAGAAAGAAAAAAAAGAAAGAAAGGAAGAAAGAAAGAAAGAAAGAAAGAAAGAAAGAAAGAAAGAAAGAAAGAAAGAAAGAAAGAAAGAAAGAAAGAAAGAAAGAAAGAAAGAAAGAAAGAAAGAAAGAAAGAAAGAAAGAAAGAAAGAAAGAAGTGATATGATTTTCATCTCAGCTACAATAACGGAACACAAAAGGTTATCATTTTAATGAAAATGAAGTCATCTTGACCCGGTGCCCATTTTGAGGAAGAGTAGCCACAGTACTAAAATATTTCTTTTTGCAGGCATTTATCTGTGGACTGAGGATGGATAAACACTTGAGATGATTTTGTAGCTCTTTCCACATCATGCAGATCAATTCTTCTTGTTTTTCAGAAATATGATTCACATCAGCATGGACAGCAACATGTCTGAAAGTTTACTTTACATTCAAGTAGCTCTAAAGCAAACGTCCAAACTCTGTTCATTAGCTTTCATTGATGTAATTACTTTCTTCTCTGGCAATGATAAATAATGATTGTTTAGCAACTTTAGCACATTGTTTTTCTTTGCTTTTATAAAGCTCTCATTGTTTTTCCTGCCACCATATGTTAACTTTCTTTAAGATAAATTAAATTAAATGTGCAGCACTTCATTTAAAGAAGATCCTGCTTTATTTCTTCAGATTCCATCACCCTCCCTTTTTAATCAAAAAGATTAAATCCTGTGGTTATGCCCTCTTAATGCTCCCTCTTAAACTCTTCTTACTGTAGATGAAGTAATTTAAATGCTAAAGCAACATGTGAACAGGGGAGGGAGGGAAGAGAGGGAGGTGGATGTGCAGTGTGGGATTAAAAGCCCTCTGTGATGAGGAAAGATGCTTCATTTGTAGAGAGAGCAGCTGTCGGTGCCAGACAGTTTTAGTTAGTTAGTTTTTTTTGTTTTTTTGTGTTTTTGTCAGTCTGATTGCTCATCTATGGAATTAAACAGAGCAGTTAAATAGGAACAGAATACGGACGAGAGGAAGGTCAAACCGAGTGGTTTGGTAATGGGCAACTGCACAAAACCGTCGAGGAAAGATGAGGTGAAGAAGGTGGGAACACTTTGTGTTTTCTTAGGTTGATTCTGACTTGCTATAATGTAATGGTCTTGCTTGATTTTGGTCAGATGAACTTTTCTGGTTTGCATCTGTAATGAATATTGTTTTTACCGTTATTATCTAAACAAAGTTTTTTTCTAACTCATTTTAATGATTCTTACTTTCTCTCAATACAGAAAACAATGTGTGTCTCTGCACTAAAAGGCACCACTACCTAAGACAGATTCCCCTTTTGTAGGGTTATTGTTTTCATAAACTGGCAGCCAAATAAGCTTTGAGAAGATCTCCAAAGAGTATAAAGATGATGCATTTCTTTCTTTATTTTAAACAACAACTACAACAAGGAGTCTGTTAGTTCTTATGTAGGAGATTTTATATAATTCCTCTTATAGACGGTTTGTAGTTCTGTGAGATTAGTGACAAATCAAGCATCCACTGATATTTTCTGTTCACAGACTTTGGAGTTGTTAGATTGCAAAGGTCATAACAAACCTTTCACCTTGTATCTCTTTAGATTTTTAAGTGTATGTATATTTTGTTTCGGTGGCCGTCTTCATCTTGTTGTCAACTTTTTTGCTGTCAGTGTGATATTTGCTGCCAGATTTTAGTTTAATTTTACATGAACCCGTTTCTTACTCTGAACCACTCAAATGAATTGTTTGAGCCATTAGCTGCAACACTTGTCTCAAGCATAACTATGCACCCCGGTGCTGAATAGATGGACAAGTGGACAAGCATCTTTGTCAACAAAATTAATTTGCCCATCATGGCAAAAAAACAATCAAACTCGTGTTTATTTCATACAGATCTTCCTTGCTGTATTCTAGCTCTTAAAGATATTGTCCTGAACCATTTGGCCAGAATTATCCATCATCATCTGATGACTGTGTGCTCACCAAGACAGTCATAGTAAGTGGTCACTTTAGCCGGCTGATCACATTGTTGACAGAAGTCACAGCAGGATTTTGGAGTACTGCATGCAATTACCACGCCCAGGTTGTGGCATGTTACCAAAATGAGATAGTAGTTCCCTGCATTTTATTAGATTGTTGTGTCAAATTTTGCATAGTTATGCACAAAGGACTATATGTAAATAAGACCATTTTGAAGTGGTTTTTCCTTTTTTTTTGTAATCTACTTTCAGCAGCTTCACTAAGCTTGGTTAGTGGGGACTTTCTTTTTTTCACTCCGAAAGTGTACAAGAATAATTCTCTAATTTCTCCCAATTTTCAGATACCTGCTTATATCCTTTGGCTACGAGTTTATCTAGTAACACAGAAATAAGATAAAAAACTGCTCAATTTTTGCTCCATGTCCCTGTAATTCTTATTGCACCAGTGATACACATAGATGAAACATGTCATTAGACATGAAGAGAACAACTGCAGCAGGACATAGACAGGAGAATCACAATCAATCAAATGTCTGTGTGACTTAAACCATTAGGTCTTGTTCTTTCAAAGAGAACAATACAGCTGTGTGAAGTGTAACATTAAAAGTTTTGTTCTAACAGCCTGGTGTGTCTGTGAAAGGGCGTGATTCATGATGCCCTGTGGGGTAAGATGAGGGGCCGGTGGGGTCTGCAGCTAGAGGGAGAGGAGGATCAGGATGGAGAGGAAACACCGTACACCGCACTGGTGAAGAATAGCATTGTGGGCCCTGCCTGCATCTTCCTTAAACAGGGCTTTACTCAGACACTCGTATGTAGACTGTGAGACAAGTGAGCACAATGTGTTGTTACAACCCGTTGTGCAGCTTTTTCCACTTGTGTGAGTTCATTTTCATTCCGACAAATCCCACAGCACAGCTTGTGCTCAGAGGGATCAATGATCAAGTTCAATGGAAAAGTCACTGATTGGCTTGATGGGGTTTGTTCTCTAATGTTCAACATTAGAGCAACAAGGTAGAGGAAATAAAAAAGTTCTGGGCTTGCGGGCAAAAGCACATCATTATTTGAAGCCTGAGAAGAAACTGACACCATGATGGAGGTATTGATGTCGACTCAATTCAATGCAATGCTAAAAACTGAGGCCTCATATGGGATTATCTGTGGGTTCAATGCTGAAACAACTGCTCACGGTGATTGTGTTCTGGTACATGGAGATGAAAGAGCATGGGCCCAATATCACATCAGCAAATTAGGGGTTTGAATCACAAGTACATTGATTAACTGGGAAACAATTTGATGTTTGCCAATATCACAAAGTTGACCATGATGTAATTTCGGTTTGACTTGATTCAAGAGCAAGTGAATGATATGACACAATATCACATGTTGAATGAACATGATTTCACTGGACACTTAATTTAAAAAAAATATATATATATTTTCCTTCAAAAGGCCACTTGGCAACATGTCGTAATTGGGATTACATGGGCTGGTCTTAGATCGTTTTTTTGTTTTTATCTTGTATTAATGCTATTGATTCATTCAACATTAAATTGATGTATCGGTGTAGATAGGACAATCATTACAACCCTGAAGCAAAACCATGAGGGCAGCTCATATGATATAATATAGAACCATTGGACAATGCCATGTGGGGGTCCATTTTCCAGCTTATTCACATCAGATGGGTCCCATATACAGATGTTGGCTAGAGGAAACTAGAAACTGTAAGTCAACTGAGTCAACAGGCAGATCCGTCTTCAGTTTGGCTGTCAGTAACAGAACCCCTGTATCAAACACAAACAAGAGGAAAACCCAATCACATCATAAAACGTAAATGAAGCAAAAGAAGAAAAAGATAAGGGCAATAAAGATTAAATACAGTTAAATCCTGATAATATATTGAATTTTTGTTGGTTCACTTTGAAAATAAGATAGGATTTTTATCAGACAGACTGAAGTAAAAACAATGATGTAAAGGAAGTTTTTGTTGATACACTCACCACGCTGAACCACAGCTTCTGTCGTGTGTGTTTTTGTGCTTGTGTGAATACGACATCCAGTCCATAGATGGATATACACGTGCTTTTGTTTGCATGGGAACTGTGGACATGTATTCAAATATTTCATATTGTTTTAGAAAAAGAAAAATGTTTAAAACCTCTTTATATTTACATTTTAACCAAAAACAATGACTTTGTAAACCCAGGACTACACAAATGACACAGAAGAACCAACAGTAGAAGAGTTTTTCCAGAGGAGAGTGAGGTCCTTCTAGACAAAATATTGTAGCTCTCAAAACATCTTTGCAGCAGTGTAAGACAGCTGAACCCAACTCTATAGACACAATACTAGTCTGAACTGAGTTCGCTCACAGGAACTCACGAGGGAAAAGAGTAATGGGATAGCTGTAATAACAAATTACCATCTCACTTATTTACCTGTGTTGTCGTTGCTACACAGTGAAGCAGCATAAATAGCTCACAAATCCTATTTTGGTCTGGTTAATATGAGGGTGAGCTCATTAAAGTGTTTGTCAAACATCACAACTATGATAATGCGTGAAAAAAATACTTGCATTGACCATATTTTCTATTCAATATTGATTCTGTCTGTGTTCTTTTGCATAATGTGAAGTGTGTATCAGTGTGTGTTTGTTGCTTTAGAGTGTGGTTTTGTTTTGTTATTTTCAATACCAAAAAAGTGTCCTAAACACTTTAGGCGGATGTATCTTCAAGTTGTGTGTTGTGAAGTGAGAGGCTAATCCAGTAAATGTACCTCTCTAACAGGACAGAGAGCTGAGACCAGAGGAGATCGAAGGTGAGATGACCTACAATGTGTTGCTCTGACGTCACCTCACTGTAGCCTCACTCACACGTGTCAACGTGTGTTTTGGTTTTAATCAGAACTTCGTGAGGCATTTGTGGAGTTTGACAAGAACAAGAAAGGCTACATCAGCCATAAAGACCTGGGGGAGTGCATGAGGACCATGGGATACATGCCCACAGAGATGGAGCTCATCCACCTGAGCCAGCAGATCTGTGAGTTGATTTAATCCATGTGGACGTCAGAAGAAAATTGTTAGAGTAGGACTGAGATCTTGTTTCTTGTGCGGTTTTGTGTGTGTGTGTTTGTTTTAGGTGGAGGTAAAGTGGACTTTGAGGACTTTGTGGAGCTGATGGGACCCAAGATGCTGGCAGAGACAGCCGACATGATAGGCGTCAAAGAACTCCGAGATGCTTTCAGAGAGGTCAGAATACACACATTGCTATTTATCAAAGCAATATACACCACAATGTTTAATTTTCCAGCTGTGAATGAGCTTTAAAGGTTTGTTCTGAATAATATCTTTACATCTGGGATGAAAACTAAGGATGGCAAACACAACTGTTGGAGCTTTTGAAGAAAAACGTGTATTATCTTCAAACATATAAAAGTCATTCAACCAGAGGAACTGGTCATGAAGATTTAAAAAAAATGCTTTTGGACTGAATAATTTGAAGATAGAGCAGTGCTACTAATATTTTTGAAGAGATATTGTTCATAAAAAAAAAAGTTTTCATGTTTATCACAAAACAAAGTTGCAATCACTTGATATCAAAGCTTAACTTTTAGTATAAATATATAAAAGCCCTTGTGGGAGATGGTGTAGTTGGCTGCTTTAAAAAAAGTAGCCCATTTTCTAAAATATTCTTGTGTATTCTGTTTGAAGTGATCTTTGTGGGCTTGTTTTTCTGTCTCCATCCAGTTTGACTCTAATGGTGATGGCCAGATCAGTTTGACGGAGCTACGTGAAGCCATGAAGAAGCTGATGGGAGAGCAGGTGACCAACCGAGAGATCAATGAGATCCTCAGAGATGTCGACCTCAACGGAGACGGCCTGGTGGATTTTGAGGGTAAATAGGGATCTTTAATGGGAGCCGATTACATCCCAGCTCCTCCATCATCTTCCTCTTTTTCTTCTCCCATTTCACTGCTTTGGTTTTCTCTTTTCAGAGTTTGTGCGGATGATGTCCCGTTGATCCGTTGATGGTCCATAACTCAGCTGAACAGGCGATCACGAATATGGATAAGGGAACACACTTCACTGCAGTGAACTTTCATTTTACTCTTTTAAAATTATATTTTTTTATATAATATTAGAAAATAAAACAGTTAACTGCAGTGAAATCGGATTTAGAAATGTATTTATTACGTAACTGATTTTTAATGTATTTTTATATGCAAATGTTTGCTCTTTGAGTGTAAAATCTTGCTTTTAAAATTGTAAAAATGTTTTTGTTTTTTGTTAATAAATTAAATGTGTGAAAACTTGATAAAGAGAGGAACCAGCAGTTATTTTTCTGTCAAACTAATTTTTAAATCATCTCAGAAAAATGGAAAAGCAAATTTGGATTATGGAGAAGATTTTTTTTTTAATCACATTTAAACATAATATGTTTATATATTCATCTAACAGAAACAAGGAATGATAAACATGTAAAGTTCATATACATATATGTATATATACAGAGACCAAAAAAAGTGGACCACATCAGTCCAGCTCTGAGGTCTTTACACTGGCTGCCTGTCAATCAGAGGATAGACTTTTCTGATGCTGGTCTATAAAGCTCTGAATGGTCCAGGACCAGAATACATCATGGACCTCCTGACCCAGTATGAACCTTCCAGACTTGGGTCAACTGGATCCGGTTTTATCAGTTCACTGATACTTTAACTACTGTTTTTTATCTCTTGCTATTCTTTCTTTTTTTTGTTTCAATTCTAAACTCATGCTTTTAAATTTACTTTGTAATGATTCTTTAATGTCTCCCTAAAGCACTTTGAATCATTTTGTTGTTGTATTGTGCTATAGTACAAACAGAACACCACAATCTGGCCTTGAGTCAGAAACCTAAGCTAAATTCAAAATCTCGCAGAAACCACCTTAATTTATGAATGAACCAGTTGGTTTCATGGGCTAACTGGTGAAGGCTTGTAGTAGCTCGTTGGTTTCTTCTGGCAGCCCCAGAACCGCCGGCTCCTGCAGCCAAGTTGTCCTGCATCCTTCTGAACTGACCAGCATGGCCTTGACCTCTTCAGGTAATCGCTGAAGTGCCAAACATCTAACTTCAAGGTTGAGGCTCCTGTTGCTCCGCTGACAACTGAAGGCTCCAAAAGTGAGACAATTTCCCAAATGTCCAGCTTTAGAGTGAAAATAAACATTTTTACAGCTCCAAGTGTTGTTAATTTAGTAATTTTAGTTGACCAGCTGATCTTTGTTTGATTATTAGCATCACTGCTCAAGATGCTAATGGAGGCAAAAGTGTAGGAAGCGAAGTTAGCCAGGCGTTGACTTGTTTTTTGAGCAGTTTTTAGTTTCAGGATGCTAATGACTTCTGTTCACAGCTTTCCCGTTATATGACTGCTGCAGTGGTCCTCGTCCTCATTTATTGGTAGCTAAATGGTATTTTTGCAGACATGACAGCTGGGATGCCACCACCCAAAAAAATCTAACAGTTTTTCATAGACTATGTTGGGTGAACGGATTCTTTAGAAATAAGCAGTTAGGGACTATTGTTGACACTGCAATATATTCATAATCATGCAGTCTGTGACACAAATCACACAATAAAAATACTTGAATAGCCAGTTTCATAATTGGAGATGGAGTTCTAGTATCAAAACTAGTTTGGAAATATCAGAGACAGATTCAGATTCAGATTCAGATTCAGACTTTTATTGTCATTATACAGGGCACAAAGAAAATGAAAGGCAGTACGGAGTGGTGTTTTCCTTCAAAAACAGATTAAGTAGAAATAAAGTAAAAAAGTAGAATAAGTATGAATAAAATAGAATAGTACAAAATAAAATAGACTGTAAAAAGAACGGTATATGTACAGTAAAAAGTGTGTTGAGTCCCCAGCTCAGGGGAGGTGAATCAGGGTGAGCAGTGTGGTGTTAAGCAGGGGTGCTGCTGCAGCTGCTCCACGGTGGCCCGCTCCGAAGGGTCCACAGCCAAACACAGGTTCAGTAGGTCCAGGCAGCCTGGAAGAGAGCCCACAAACATTACGGATCAGGAAATACTTTCACCTATTTCTGGGAGATTCGGATCGTTTCAAAAAACAGCCTTCTCTCACCGCGTGACAGCTCACTGCTGAATCTGATTTTGTTGCGGATGAACCTTTTGGTGGTAAACTGGTGAAGTCCATCCAGCATTTCGTAGAGCAGAGCACCTAACTGCCAGACTGTGGTGGGGCCGGCCTCGTAGCCCCCACACCTGTAAAACTCTGGGGGCGTTAGGTCAGCGGTTCCTACAAGCCAGGAGGAAGGAGAAGTTAAGGACCAGGCACGAAGATCAGCAGAGGAACGGAGAACGGGAGTCAGATGTACCGGCAAACTCGCGGTAAACTTGGTCAGTCATGATGCAACCAACTCCGAAGTCTATGATCCTCACTCGAAGACCGTCGGAGCCGGTCTGTATGAGGATGTTCTCTGACTTGATGTCCCGATGGAAGACTCCGTTGGAGTGCATGTGCATGACTGCATCCACCAGCTGCTTCATGATGCTCTGAAACACGGAGATACACGAGGGTTAAAGAGCTGCAGGAGGAGATGGTTCCTGTCTCCGTGGAAGCTTCAACAAGCCAGGTTTCCACCCAGCTTCAGTACCAGAGCCGTGTCCTCCTCCAGGGGACCATCGTTGTTGAGGATGTAGGTGAACAGGTCCACGGAGGGAACTGGTCTTTCCATGACCAGGAGAACCTCCTGCTCCAGGTCATACCAGTCCAACAACGACACGACTGCAGATTTCCCCGCTGAAGCCGGTCGGCCTGCTGCCTTCATCATGAGCAGCACCTCCAGCGGGACCTGGTGCACCTTCCCAAGGTGGAACTGAAATGTGAGGAACAAAACAGACGATGAAGTAGATGCGGTTTCGTATGTGTGACTTCCTCATCGTCAACAACGTAACGGGAGAACAAAACTGAGGATGAGACTGCTCACCACTGGTCGAGTCTCCACACACTCTTTAGGGATGTGTTTGATGGCCACCTGCAGGTCAGAGTCAGCAGTGTGTCAGATAGAGTCAGTACTCATGAGGCTTGAGAAGAGAGGTGTGATACCTACTGGGAAATTATCAGCTCTTCTTATCCCAGAATAAACTGCTCCGTAGCCTCCTTCCCCGAGAATCTGAAGCTGCAGGTACTTTGTTTCAAAACGTGCTGCAGACACAAACACGGACACATTTACTACAGGAGTGAAGAACCCCTCCATGTCTATAGAGGGATATGGTGAGCTAAACATTACTGTAAAAGTTCCTTCATGTATCTTCAGACAACAATGACTGTACCTCTGCTCTCTGAGGCTGACATGTAGGTGTTCCCGTTGTCCTGTCGGGGGGTTGAGGGGTTGCTGGAGCTTGGCTGGACATCACTGCTGACCTCCGTGGTTCCAGGGGTCGCAGTGGTCGACAGCCGCTCGCTACAGCTCTCCCTTTTCCTCTCCCTGACGGTCTCTGCTGAGGCAGCAGCGGGTTCACCTCCATCCCTGGACCTCTTTCCAGGGATGCTGGCCATCCTCTTTATCGCAGGAACCCTGTCATCCTCCCGGAGGACGATGATGGGTTTGGTGGTGCCACCGCCCTCTGAAATCAGGTAAAGAAGCTGATATTAACTTGGCTGCATAGAGTCAAACCTGCAGTTCTAACATCAGAGAGTTCATATTTGATGTTTCTCTTTAATAAAGTTCTCCATTATTACAGTTATATGCAATTATTATTAACTGTATGTGTTACATTCTTGGCTGAATATGAATAACTATGTTTGCCATAACTTCAAAAAGGTTTGGCAGTGATATATTCATTTTAAATGTATTTATATTCATTTTCCAACGGAAAAATTAACAAAACCCCCCAAGGAGTTTAACGAGTTAGTAACCTGTGAGTACATGTAAGTAAGCAACATATTGGCAATTAGCTTTTTATATAAATAAAATGTGAATATAGGTCGTTCAACAGTGTCTTTAGATTTTGGTTTCAACACTTTTCTTTAAGTTTTGATTCACTACCAGCTCTGACACATCAGCATCAACCTGCTAAAACCCCCCAGAAATAAGTCATTTATGCTGTTTTGCATCTTAAAATCTTGTTTAACAGCAAGTAACCCAGTATGGACACAAATATATATATCATTTGTTTTCAGCAGCATTAAGTGAGTTTTAACAAAGTGTGTTTCTTGACATAAAAGAGAAAAAACACGTTTCCCACAGAATAACAAAGACAATTCGATGATTAAAAAACTGAGAATCTTTAGTTTAAAGTAAAAAAATATGTAAAAATATATGTTTTTATCATATTTTCCACTTTAGTTGAGACATACACTGCAAAAACTCAAAATCTTTCCAGGAATATTTGTCTTATTTCTAGTTAAAATGTCTAATTTTTAGTAAAAAAAATCTCATTACACTTAAAACAAGAGCCATTACCAGAAAAATAACTTGTTATTTGACCATTTTCACCTGTTTCAAGTAAATTTTCACTTGAAATAAGTAGAAAAATCTGCCAGTGGGACAAGATTTATCTTCTCATTACAAGCAAAAAAATCTTGTTCCACTGGCAGATTTTTCTTATTTTAAGTGAAAATCTACTTGAAACAGGTGGAAATTGTTGTTTTTTCCAGTGATGAGTTTTGTTTTAAGTGTAATGAGATTTGTTTTTTACTAAAAATGAGACATTTTAAGTAGAAATAAGACAAATATTCTTGTTAAGATTTTGAGTTTTTGCAGTGTATACACCAATACAGACTAACACAGAGTCAACAGGAAGGTTTTTGCATGAAACCCGGCAGATGTGTCACCTGAGTCTCTCTCAGAGGTTGGAGGATGACGGACGTCGGACGACGACTCACAGACCAAGTTATTCATGTTCATCTTGAACAGGAATAACTCACAATCAAACGTCACTGCTGGTATCCAGAAGTTCAGGTCGAATGTAAATCTGGCTCACAGAACAATTGGTTTTAGAACTCCGTGATTCCACTGTGATGCAATTTAGTTCTATGACATCACAAGGAGACAACACCAACAAGGAGAAATCATTCCAACATCACCTGATGCACACTGGTGGTAGAAAAATTGTGGTTTTTGAAACAGTAATAAACTTCCCAGAAGAAGAAAAAATAATGATGATTTCCCTTCATTTTCTGTCAAACACTGAATCCTTCACAACAACGAAGCATCGTCACAACCCATCAGATTTAATACGTCTCTTTTGTCCCACTTGATGTGTTTTCACACAACCTATCAAGTCTTTCAAAATAAAGGACTTTATTGGGGGGTTTGTTGGGATTGGTTTGGTTCTGATTTCCTCTCTTACAACATTACATTAAGACCATGACAGCCTGTGATGCCGTCACCCACCCCCCTCCAACCTGTAGCCGTATCATATCTGAAAATGGTTTTATTTGGAAAATTTGCTACTTTTTGAACCAGACTGTAAATATGTTAATCTCTGCTGTAAAGTTGGACATTTTTAACATGTGAGTCAGTGAATATTGACACGTTACTAGAGTCAGCCTCCAGCCGTCAGCCAAAGAACTTCAACTTCTTTTTAGTTGCACATTCAATTAATTTCAAAGATCTTTATTTCAAACTTAATGGCAGTATAAAGTAACACACATGCTTAAACATACTTCAACAAGGAATGCAAGAGACACTTTTTTTTGGTAGCAGCAGTCTTTACCCTCGTTATTAGATATTAAAAAATATTGAAGTACTTAGTTACACCAATTAATAGTATAGTATAATAGTAATCATTTTACACAGTATAAACTGAGTATAAAGTAGCAGATCCCATGTCATAAAGGATCATCTCAGACTGGTTTCTTGAACATGACAGTGAGTTCACTGAACTCAAACGGCCTCCACAGTCACCAGATCTCAGTACAACAGAGAACCTTTGGGATGTGGTGGAACGGGAGATTCACATCATGGATGTGCAGCCGATAAATCTGCACCAACTGCCTGATGCTGTCATGCCAACATGGACCAAACTCTCTGAAGATTGTTTCCAGCACCTTGTTGAATCTATGCCACGAAAGATTAAGGCAGTTCTGAAGGCAAAAGGGGTCCAACCCGGTACTAGCAAGGTGTACCTAATAAAGTGGCCGGTGACTGTGTGTACATATATGTGTACATACATACATGTGTGTGTGTGTGTGTGTGTGTGTGTGTGTGTGTGTGTGTATATAAGTGAAATCATCCTTTCATGAAATAAGAGCTCCTCCACAAGGTGACACTGAAGTCAGGAGATCAATAATAATGATAAAAGCATAGCAGAGCCGAGTGATCCTATGACCAAAACTGTCATGTAAAAAACTAAACAGCTCCATATTTTATGCTGAAAGATATATTAACAAAATACTGCACAGGGTGGAAGTTTTGATATGTTGCCTGGTGGATAAAAGTGTGTCTCCTATTACACGATTCAAAAATTGCACCAGCTGAAAGTGAATTTGAACTGAGTGGAAACTGAAACCTTAAAAAAGTTGGGGTTCTGATAAACTTTAACCTTTATTGTCCTTTGATTTCTATCAAGGACAAGATAAGCGAGGAACACGAGAGCAGAGAAAATCTGAAAGGATCCATTCTCAAAAGATCCACAGTAGCCTAAGTATTTTTATATTATACGGTTGATCTTTGTAATGTTTGATTATTAATTAAACATCTGACAAAACCTGTGTGCAGATGCACAGCGAAGCTGGCAAGCGACTGTTCCTCACAGAAGAAGAGTTCATCAACGCTCTTGACTTGGGGAAGTCATGAATACAGAGATGGTCGTCATTTCTCCTTTGGTTTGTTTGTTTCTTTGACTAAAAGGTTCCCTTTTACATTTGAAAAAGAATTTCATGTGTAGTGGCGTAAAAAAAACAAAACAAAAAAAAACTCTGCTTGAAGCCTCCCAAAATATATGCAGAAAAATAAATAGGTTAAACGTGATCAAAGTCAGTCATCTTTTTATTTCACAGATTTGAATAGATATATTTTTAACAAATATACAATAAAACAATACAATACAATTTAAACATTTTTCTTGTGAGTTAATGAAAAACAAATGTACGATGTGGTAAAAATGAGAAATACATAACTGTGTGGAACATAAATACCACTACAGATACAGCAGAACCACACACTGCACGCTAGTCGAGAACTGGAGGAGACACATTCATCGTCTTCATCCCAACCTTCCCCACAGAATAGATCAGCCCCATTTGTTTTAAAGTTTTTTTCTGAAATCTTCATCAAAGTGTTCCAGGACTTTTTCATGGAGCAAGCCCTGAAAATAAATGTAACAATAGTTAATTCACTCTGTGATCTACTGATGATACCTTTACAATCCTAATACTAAAAGTAATATTTTTCTAAAACCCTAAAAGGAAATTATATTGTATTACAAAAAAGTCAGTCAGCCCACTCAGTCTAATGATGTGAAGCTGTGGAAATAATTTACAGTCCTTTTCAACTTGGTGCCAACATTGGTTGTGATTGATCATGAGTACATATTGTCTGGGACTCGCAGCCACATTCTTATAGTCTGGCTGCAAATGCAGTCACAACAAAAGACTACCAACTCCCTTGATGCAAGTCCCTAGACGAAGACTTTTCAGTGAGATGTTTTTGTTTTTTGTTGTCTCTTTCTCCTGCTCAATGGCTATTTCTTTAGCCTCCAGTTCCTTTAAGAAAAAGTGTTTTTAAAATGAACCAGGACATTATAAAAGTAACATTATAGTCCAAGATTAAAAAGCACACTTATATACAATATGTTAGATCAATAAATATCTTCTTTTTTTGCTAAAGTTATTGTTTATGCAGACTTTTACAGGTAAAATGCTCAAACTTGCTCATTGCTAGCAGCGACACAGACACCAACTAAACACTGATATAATCTGTACACAAAAACTGTAAGTAGTACCATGTCACGCTGACGTCTTTCGTCTTCCATCAGTTTTTCCACATCACGCTTGTGTTCGAGCTGCTTCATGTGTCGTTTACGATCATTCATTTGTTCAATTCGATCATCCTCTGCAAACTTGGCCATCATCATTTTCCAAAAGGCCTCGTCTTCCTCTTTTTAGAATAGAATAGAATAGAATAGAATAGAATAGAATAGAATAGAATAGAATAGAATAGAATAGAAGACTTAATTGATCTCCCAGAGGAGAAATTCAGTCGTGCAGCAGCCAAAACACACACACGCTTTATACAAAAAATGTAAAATAGAAATAACCAATAAATTGTTAAATAATAAAAAAGAGCAATATAAAAAGTAGAAAAAGAGTATGTACAAGAGAGAAAAAAAATAGTAAACACCAAAAAAATGGATAATATTTACAAAAAATGTACAAATATTTTCAAAAATACGTGAGGTATTTAGTGGTTATTGCACTTATAAAGAGAGAGGTTTAATGCACACGGGTGGCTACAGTTGCTTATTATACAGTCTGATGGCTGTGGGGATGAAGGACCTGCGGTAGCGTTCCATCCTTCTGCTCGTCTCCGCATCTCTTTGACAGCCAGTTGCTCCTGGCAGGTCTGCTGCATCATGAGCCTCTCTCTGATTTTTTTCTCCATCTCTTCCTGTTAAATCATAATCAGAAAAAAAATAGTAAAATACTTGTAAAGATACTTTAGATGTGCTTATAAATTCAATCACCGGAGCACGAAGGAGACTTTATGTTTTGTGTTACAGGAGCTGCTGCTCACTGGATATAATAAGTATAATAATATATATATAATATAATATAATATAATATAATATAATATAATATAATATAATATAATATAATATAATATAATATAATATAATATAATATAATATAATATAATATAATATAATATAATATAATATAATATAATATAATATAATAATAAGTAATAAAATAACCACACTTTATGTGTGTCCTAAAAAAAAACATCACAAAAACATAACCACACACACATGCATAGCAGAGGAACTAAAACATCAGGGAAATGCATTATAGTGTTAGATGTTTTAGCTATTCATTTTCAATGTTCACATTTCTGCCAACCTATGCCTAGTCAGTGTAATATCTTTAATATGTTTTATTTTGCCCAATCCATATTTTGCAGTTGCCAGCATGTTTGCTCTCTGAAATCCTCAAGGAAGTGGTACTTTTGGAAGGAGATCGGGCTCTTGTGTGCACCACCTTCAGAGACATTGTGTCCACTACCAGCTTCACGAGACAGGCACATTTTCAGTGGCTTGACAGTAAGTGCTGTAATTGAGGATACAATGGTATACAATACTGTGTTGTCTGTTTTCACCAGCTCTATGGAAATGTTCACTTCTGGTTCACACTTTACTTTCCACAGGTGTTGCTACATGGAGCAGGTTTTTTGCAGCATACAGAAAGGATTTCTATGCCATGTACAACACTGGGACCTGCTGTGAATGTGGAAAGCTATATAAACAAAGCACACCTGGCATACATCTTAAACTGGATGGTCTTGATTCTATGTCATTACACACTGTATTGATGTCGTAAATACCCCACCCCAGACCCTCCCTGTCGAGAGGAGCAGACACTGGGATCCTCTTTGCTGTAGCACTTGTACCACCTCTATGGCCCTAGTATTTGTGTGTTTTGATGACAATACAATTTGAACTAAGACAAAGATGATGATTAATTGATTCGTTAATGCTTTCAACATTTTAAACAGGAAATGTGAAATTTGCACCCATAGCTGGTATAGTTAACTTGAACACAGGGTCTTTAACAATATACTTATATACTATGTATTTTTGCACTAAAGGAAATCTTAGAGAAATATAATAGTCATAACTCTACCATGTTCTTGTGCTTCATTGATGCTTCTAAAGCATTTGACCGTGTTAATCATGTGAAATTATTTTTGAAATTGTCTAAAAGTTGGGTCCCTGGTTTTTTAATTAGAATCCTGGTCTACTGGTACTCGCATCAGACAATGCGAGTGAGATGGGGGAATGTAACATCTGATCCCTTCCATGTGACCAATGGTGTCCGCCAGGGCGGAATTCTGTCTCCCTTTCTTTTTAATGTGTACATGAATGATTTGTCTCTGATGTTGAATACATGTGGTACAGGTTGTAGAGTTGGTGACCTACTAATTAATCACTTTATGTATGCAGACGACCTGGTCATCTTCAGCCCTTACAGTGCTGGTCTCCAACAGCTATTGAGAACGTGCACACAGTATGGTGCTGACTTTGACATAAAGTACAATGCTGGTAAGAGTAAAGTTATGATTATTAGAAGCAGAGAAGACAGACAGTCAACCTTCCCTGACTTCCATCTGTCTGGTACTGCACTCAGTGTGTGCAGCGAGATCAAGTATTTGGGGCATATTATTGTTAATGACTTGTCTGATGATAAAGATATGTACAGGCAGCGTCGTAAGCTCTATGCACAAGCAAACATGCTGTGTCGTAAGTTTAGCATGTGCTCTGTATCTGTAAAAATTGCATTGTTTAAAGCATATTGCACACCTTTGTACACAGCCCACCTGTGGTGCCGCTACAAACAAGGTAGTATAAGAAAGCTCACAGTAGCTTATAATGACAGCATGAGGCTACTGTTGAGAGCCCCAAGAAGCTCCAGTGCAAGCCATATGTTTGTTAGTGTCGGGGTACCCACCTGCTCTGCTGTTCTGCGCAATCTGATGCACAGATTTATGTGTAGGGCGTCAGAATCAGAGAATGAACTTATTAATGTGTTGGTTAATCCTGTACGCAGTTCTGTAAGATTTTCGTCCAGACTGTGGAACCATTTTAGAACATGTTTGTATGCAAGCCTACACTGAATAGTGGGGAAAGCTCTGTACTTTGTATTTTGTGTTTGTTTGTTTTTTATTCTGTCTTTGTTTTTATTATCTTATTCTGCTTTTATGGTGATATGGATCCCCTTGGGTCTGAAATAAAGATTTAATAATAATAATAATAATAATACTGTAGTTTGATGTTAATAGTTTGATTAATATATATATATATATATATATAATATATATATATATATATATATATATATATATATATATATATATATATATATATATATATATATATATATATACAGTATATGCTCTTTTTTACTTTATTTAAATTGTATTTGATTTTTTATTGGATTTTTTTATCTTATGCCACTGCACCAAATGAAAAGTGTTCCCAATCTTTTTTTAAACACAGGGTCTTTAAAACCTGATCCCACTCTTGTAAAAGTCACCCAAAACGCCTATCCAAGGCATACCAAAAGTAAATTGAAAGCTGTTCTTGAACCGTTTGAAGTAGATGGATGGTTCTGGTATCCTTTGAAAGGTAACACTCTGAAGTTTTTCCCCCAGCTGTCAGAATCACTGTAAGTGCTACTAGAATTGAGTAATCTAACTTTGAACACACTGAAATAGAAGGTTTTTATTTCAACCGGAAATTTGTTTTGTAATTAGATGTCTGCAGATGAGTGTAGCTGTGGAAAACACAATGGGACCACAGCATGAAGCCTTATCAAGTGCAATTTCAAATTTGATAACAATACCACAAAAGATGAGTATTTTACAAAAAATTTGTAAGATTATGTCCTACAAAGACTTTTATTATTATTATTATTAGACATTAGATTATGTCCCATGGGCATAACTCTTGAACCTTTGAACATACAATCATAATTTCGGTCTCTAATGAAAGCTGACACTTAGAGGTATCCTATCCAGATTCACTATAAATATTGCTGAAATGTATATAAATATATATAAGGAGTCAAAACACGGACGCGCGTCTCATCCGAGGAGTGATTCTCACATTCGGTTGAATGTCCCGCTGCAGGATTTATCCCGACCCCCTGAAGCGTCATATCGTTGTTTTCAGCATTTCATTGGCTATACAATGTGCCAGTCACCAGGGCGATTGCTGCAACTAAGTTTTTTTTCATGACAAAAGTCGGACGTGCGTACATCATGGTCATTTCCATACAGGCGCTCATTCGCTTTGAAGTCGATGGAGGGGACAGGGAAGCTCCTGTATGGTCGGATGACATGTCAATCAAAAGTAGAGGTGCAGGCTCCATTTTGACACCACTGTCTCCCGTCTGCAGATGTGCAGAACGGAGTTACAGACATGTAAACATAATAACATGAGGTCCTACGACGACGGTCACAATGAAGCAGCGGCTGTTTGTGAATATTTACTGGTATAATAATGTATTTTGGACTAAATACTTTACTGGATCTACTGGACCTTTCTGACCGTAACCAGACCATTTTTGTGGGAATATTTTTGCCTGGAGGTGATTTATGAGGTTTCATCGGTAAGTTGCGTCATCTGTGCAAATCTTTGTTTGTTTGTTTGCAGTGTCGATACCAGCTGCTATGATTATATAATTATATATTATATAAATTTTGGACTGAGTGTGCACCGAATATGGAGCAATGTTAAATGTTTGGACTTCAGGGTGGGAGGCCAACGCCTTTGATTAATATATATATATATATATATATATATATATATATATATATATATATATATATATATATATATATATATATATATATATATATATATATATATATATACGTTAAATTCGGAGCAATGATAAAATAAGTGAATATGTGTAATTAAAAAGGAACTACACTAACATTTTAATCTTAATTTTATTTTTTATTTTTCTCTAAATATAACATTTTTTATTTTTTTAAGTCTTATTAATACACATAGATTACTTTTTTATGTATTTTTCCTATGAACTGTTCGAAGATGTATTTGTTTTATTCTTTTCTCTTTTACTTTTGCATTTAAATAATGAGGAGGAATTAATAAGTTGCCAAATAAACACAATTCTAGAATAATATTGTTATTATTAATGTATAATAACACACACATAAGAAAAAGTTAAAAAGTAAAATACTTTAATAAATGTCTATATTTTTCCTATATTTTCATTTGTGTCTTCAATAAGGTACACACATTTGTCTGTGCCTTATTGTCAACTGGCAAAGCTTTTGTTTCAGCAACCGTGACATCAGTAATCAGCAGTACACATCTGACTCTACACTGCAGAGCTCTCTCTTTTTGTACACTGGAGTTGTTTTTACAGAGCTTTGCGTGTCGGGCAGATACAATTAAGCGGCTGACTCTACAAAGCTTCATATAACTAGGTTTTTTTACACAAAGCTTCTTTGTCAGGTGTTCCATGTGTTTCTGGTCTTTGGCAGTAAGTAACCACAACAACATAATTGAAATTCAGATTTAGGTTTTTATTGAAAACTTGGCCAGGATTCTGTACAGCAGAGAGGGTGTGCGATGCACAGGGGCTAGAAGACAGGGACAGGGGACTTTGAGGAGTCCGTGGGTCATGGTTTCCCATGGTACATCAAACCCTGAGCCGAGAATTGTGTGTAAAACAGCAAGAGGTGTCCTGCTCCCTCTTTGGTGTCTCAAAGGACTGTGGAATGAGGGGATTTTTAAAAAAGGACAAAGGAGGGAGGTAAGCAAAGCTCAGCCCATAGGGGAGAAAGAGAAAAGTAGAGACAGAGAGGGATGAAGGGTGGTCTGGTGGTTTTCCTCAGGCCCAGCTGGTCCTTCCACGGAGGTGATGTCTCAATTCAGGGGCAGAAACAGATCCTCACCCTTCCCCTCACTGCGTTAGATCTTAGACCTCTTGAAGTTACTGAGATAAAGGCCTCACACATCTCTTCCCCTTTCCCTCTTCCTCCGCCCCTCTCCCTCATATCCGCTCTTTCTCTTTCTCTCCTTCCCTGAGCCTCACTTGCTGGCCATGGTGTAGCAGCCCTGCTGGTGCCACTGCATGTCACGGATACGCCTCACGGACTGGAACTGAGGATGGCGGGCACCAAACTCGTTGAAGTGCCTGTACTCTCCCTTCTCCAGCAGGTACTGGCTGCCACGGTATCCAGGGAACTGGTATCCCACCCAGCTGAGAAATGAACAGGGAACGTGTTGGTACAGGAATGATCTCGTGGATCTTTAGAGTCTGCTCTTTGGTGTCTGGTACTCACGTTCCGCAGCTGACAATGATGCTGCCAACTCTGTCGGTAAAGCCGTAGGAGAACAGGCTGGGAACGTCATCGTCCATGATCTCCATCTTGCGGCCCTTGAACTCTCCCACCTCGTGCAGGCAGATCTTGTGCTTCTCAGGGTCCTGGTGCAGAGTCAAGCGAGGAAAAACCCTTGTTTAAAGAATAATCTGAAGCTAAACAGAAAAAATAAACTTGAGATAGATGTTTGTACCATCTTCACGGGCCTGAAAGACAGCAGGTAGTCGTTCTTCTGGCAGTTGCTCCAGGAATCCCAGCGGGGGTACTCTCCCTTCTCCAGGATGTACATCTCACCACAGAAGTTCATCTGCTCGAATCCCACGAAGCTGCAGAAGAGACAGAGTTTAGAGGCGTCTGTCCAAATGTCTTTATTTGAAATGTAGTGAAAATAAATGTTTGTTTGTTGTTTGTTAATACTTACGGTCCGCACTCAACACGCAGGGAACGCACACGGTCCATGCCCATCTCACACACATTCATGCACTCGTTGCTGATCTCAATCATGCGACCCTGGAAGTTCTCCTGGTCGAACACGTACATCTAATGATGGCATAATGACAAAAAAAGAAGAAATGAATCATTTATGAAATTATAATTTGATCTCACTATGAGGCAGGAGGTCTGTAAGAGAGCCACCCACCTTGTAGGCGTTCATTCCCATCTCAGACTTCTTGCTCTGAGCGGCCTTCCCGTCGGTCTGGGAAGAAGTCTTGGACTTGGAATCTCCACTGGACATGATTACTGAGCGGAGGAACAGTGAGAGAGGGTGTGTTCATGTGAGAAACTGAACCAATAAATCATTGAAGAATCACAAGATTAACAATACCAAACTGAATTATATTCCCTTCACGCTGCTGCAGGTGAACAATCCACCTTACCTGTGTGTGTGTGCAATGCCTGCGCTGATCCTCACTCAGAATGTGTAGGACTCAGAGAGTGCTCCTCCCTTTTATACGCTGGCGCTCACAGGAGAGGGATTATGGGGAGAGAAGCAAACCTGCTGAGGTCAGAGGCAGGACACAAAAGAAACCCCACATCATCAGAGGGGGACAGGGAGAGGGGACGGGCCCAGGCAGACGACCACTGACAGAAGCTGCTGCTCACAATGACCAATTAAAAGTAGTTTCCTGTCATTTCAAATAGAATGTTTCAAGTTTTATACTTCAGATTCAGTATTTACTATATATCTATTTGATGAAAATGCCTATGGGTTTTCTAACAAGGTGACAAGTGTCAGAAATGTTTATTTTTGTATTTATTTTTTCACACCGGTCCTTGTTAGGAAGCTTTTAATTATGTCTGATACATGAATATGATATATAAAGGCGCCTATGTGTGCAGGGTTGATGTCAGTAACTTCCAGATATAGATCCAAAAACCACATGACACTAAATATGAAAAAAAAAGAAAGGGGAGTTGATTTTTGATAGGCCAGTTTCTAATTGCTGATTTATGGTTCCGCGTTACACCGACGCAGAGCCTACAGCGTATGGTACACGGCGACGCGCGCCTACGCCGTACCCTACGGCGTAGATTCTGCGTCGATTTAACGCGGAACCATAATTCAGGATTTAATCCGTGCTTTATAAACAGTGATGTCATTTGAGGGGACACAGCTCGCTTCTGGGTTACATTTCTCTATAAATGGTGGACATCTAAGTCAAATTTCTGCAATTTCATCAATGAAACCTTATTTTATTCTACTAAATGCACCCACTTTGACTTTGGTATGACACATCTCCACGGGTGCGCTTGTGACTTAAGGATGATTTATGGTTCTGCGTTACATCAACGCAGAGCGTACGGCGTAGGGCACGCGGCGACACGCATCGTACGGTGCGCGTCTCCGCGTAACCTACGGCGTAGGCTCTGCGTCGATTTAACGCGGAACCATGAATCGGGACTTAGTGCAACTGCCTCTGGTGACCAGCGGGATCTCTGTATCTGAGGGGAGAAATGTCTGTATATGCTCAGTCTCTGTAACATTTCCATGCATCATTTCGGGATAGACTCGATTTTCTCTTCCATGTCTCTGTGCTGCTGTGCCGCTAATCCCCACATTCTCCCCCGGGATCCAGGCCTTTGTGCCGGGGACTGCTGACCGGGGTGCGAACATACCGGAGCGCCTTTGTTCCCCGGCCTGGCCGCAGCAATGGGATGTGCTGAGCTGGCCGTCACTCACACTGGCGCAAAACATGGACACTTTTACGCGTGCAGGGGGCGGCGGCGCGGACGCGCACCGGGGAGCGCGCACCCCTAGGGTCCATATAAAACTGAAGCGCCAGGTTCTGTTAAAGCTCTACGCGAGTTAGGCGGTTAAGCACAAACCAGTCCCGAGGTCCTCCAGTAAAGTATCAATCTAGGTAAGGTCTTCATCCTCTAACTGCCTCTAAACTCAGCTCAGGCCAGCAGCTTTCACTATAGGCACTAAAGCCCAGAAGCACTTTCAGACACCTGCACTTATATTTCTCATTTCATATTGCTCATTTCACTGCTATCAGAGATCATTTTGTGAGCTGTTCTGGCCACAATCCCTCCACATGCTCACACTTTTTTTTATAGGGAGCAGTAGAGCTATGCTATAAAAATGAATATCAGTAAACATGGAGGACAATCGGTGTAGGATGTTGAATCTGTGGGCGTTTTTCTCCTTCGTGGTCTTTTCTTCACGTCCTCTCTTCTGCCATTATTTACCACCTCAGGAATCAAGATGTACAGAACTACCAAGTCCCCCATGATGCAGCCCCTGGTCAACTCAGGAATGGGCATGGCTCCCTTCTTTAAGGTAAACAAACACTTTCATTTGTTTCATAGATTTATTTTTTTTACTTTTTTGTTTTTAGTGAACTTTTTTCCTGATTGATGTAAAGGAGGTTAAAAAAAATGTGCTCTGTCTCTTTAGGCTACCGTGTTCGAGCAGGAGCATTTCCAGGGAAAGTGCCTGGAGTTCACTTCTGAGTGCTCCAACATCCAGGACTGTGGATTGGACAACATCCGCTCCATCAGGGTGGAGAGTGGAGCGTAAGTCTGAAAACCTTTCTAACCAGGCTGATAAAAGATCAGTCAGCTCATACTATGTTCACTTAATGAAGCAGTTGAGTAAATCATGGAAAATTGTTTAAATGTAACACATCCTCACCGCAAAATGTCATTTCGAAGAGAGTAACAGTGCCTATTTTAGACTATTTTGCTATTTGCAGAGATATATCTTAATTAAAATAAGACAATTTGGATAACATTTAGGAATATTAGGCTTATTTCTGTTTTTGTGGTGCAGCGTGCTCATAAAAGTGAGTTCCAGCTGCAATCATCTTCAAACATGTGACAGGAGTTTGTGTGTCTCTTTGCAGCTGGGTGGGTTTCGAGCACCATGACTTCCAGGGCCAGCAGTTCATCCTGGAGAGAGGAGAGTACCCCCACTGGGACGCTTACAGCGGTTCCCTGTCCTACCACGTGGAGCGCCTCATGTCTCTGCGCCCCATCTACTGCGCTGTGAGTACATCCATCCCTGTTCTTGCACTGTCCAGCTGCTGTAAAACTCAAATAAATAGGTAGATAAATACATAGAAATAATAATAATCAATCTCTGTCTGCCCTACAGTCCCACCAGAGCAGCCGCATGATCATCTTCGAGAAGGAGAACTTCATGGGCCGCAGCGTGGAGATCTGTGATGACTACCCCTCTCTGCAGGCCATGGGCTGGATGATGCCTGAAGTTGGCTCCATGCACGTGCAGTGCGGCGCGTAAGTAGCCCAGAATTTCTCTGTAAATATATGAAACAGTAACATTTATGCTCTTCTTAAAAATCTATCTACTGTCTTGGATAATTATTTATTCTCATTTAACCCCCTCTATGTCAATCTGCAGCCTATTTAAAAAAACTGCAGACAGTAAATCCCTCTGATCCTCCATCAGCATGTCTTTCTTGTAATAGACATACCAGCTGAAAGCCCTTAGTTCACACTAAATCCCAACTCTCTTGCAGCAGCTCCTAAAATAAGCCCACTGACTCTGTTTGAATCCGCTCCCCCACAGCTTCGTGTGCTACCAGTACCCCGGCTACAGGGGCCAGCAGTACATCATGGAGTGTGAGAGACACAGCGGAGACTACCAGCACTGGAGGAACTGGGGCTCTCACTGTCAGACCCCCCAGATCCAGTCCATCAGGCGTATCCAGCACTGAGAGGAGCGATGGCTGAGACTGAGGCCAAACCCCACTCGCAGCGGGTCCCCATCAACCCCCTTGTTCCCTAAACCCACAACCTCCACCTCTTTTTCCCTCCCTTTCATCCCCTCCTTCCTCTCGACTTGAGCTGCAACAGCCGCCCCAACACGACAACGCCGCTACTGATTTACAGTTGCTCCTAGAGTGTGATAAGAGACAATATCGCACTGTTTAAGCACAGGGAAACACACACACACACACTTTGACGACACAAGTGACACTCACTGTGTCTTTTTATTTGGTTGAGAGGTCCCTACACATGCACGCACAAATCCACAGCTGCGCTGTACTGCTACCTGAGCTCAGCGATGAGGAAATCCAACAGAGGGAGATGAAGCTCCAGTATGTTTCCACGTCCAGGGAATCCTCCCCAGCTGCTCCGGCTCTTCTCAGGGCGGCACACTGCTGCAGTGCAGCTCAGACGTGCTGTGCCGTCGTGTGTAGCAGCTTGATAACTAATAAACTCATTTTCACTTCAGCTATTCTCATTGTCTTATTTCTGTGTTCATATTTAATGTCATTACAGTCTGAGAGCACAAATGAAAGAATGTGAGTTGTCCACTTCTTTCATTTGTTTCTAGAAAGAAATGCACCACTTGCAGGTTTGAAATTTGCCTTAAAAGTTAAAATTATTTAAACTTAGAGAACCACCAGTTGGATTACATGAGCTGGTTAAAAAATATTTAAATATTATTCATCTATCCATCTATCTATCTATCTATCTATCTATCTATATATATATATATACACACACACACATACATACATATATATATATATATATATATATATATATTTTTTTTTTTCATTTCATTTAATTATTTATTAAAACAGGTTAAAACAAAAACAAAAAATAATCAGAATACATAAAATGTATATACCGAAAAAAAAAAAAAAAAAAAAAACCATAAGCAAAACAAAGCAAATTAAAGAGACAAATCTATATGTAGATAAATATTTCCTGTTTGAAAGGGTGTAGGATGAAGTTTCAAAAAACTTTTCTAGTCCTACCTCTTCTAATGTTCTGTTTTTACAATTTCTTCATTTCACAGAACTTCCATATATATTTATATTTATATATGTATGTGTAGAAGCTCCGCTTTTCTTTGCATCATATGAAGGGACTTTCTGGAGCTAAAGCACCCCGGGCGGTGTAAACTTTCATTGTTTATATAGTCATCCTTGTATTGCACCAGTTAGCCATTGTGTCTGTGTCTCTTCTTTCTCTGTTATTCATTCTCTGTCCGTTTTGTCTTTTTCTGCTCTGCCCAGCTTATGAGCCTGGTCCTGTTTGAGGTTTCTTTCTTCCTAAAGGGGAGTTTTTTCTTGCCACGGTTTGTGTAATAATTGCTCGGGGGGGTTCATGTTCTGGGTCTTTGGAAAGCACCTAGAGACAACTTGTATTGTAATAGACGCTATATAAATAAAATTGAATTGAAAGATTGGGGACCAAAATGGCAGGAATCAAAGTAGTTTTAGTTTGAAAGGAATATGTTTTTGCAGCAAAATAATAAATATGAATAAAGGTCCTCAATTAACCACGTTTTTAAAGTCTCCGATGAGATAAAGGGTGTCAGAGTTGAAGCAGCTCCCTGTATGGTCGTAGTTCTGACTGTGGAATTAAAGTGTTAACAAGATCGATGTTGGTCTTGGTGCTGTTCATTCAATTCAATTGTCTTTATATAGTGTTTATTAGACCACAAATGGTTTTTAAGTGCTTTCCCGAGACCCAGAGCATGACCCCCGAGCAACTGTACATGCCGAGAGTCGCCGCAACAAAAACAGTTCGTGTATTAAGAAGAAATGAAGAAGCGGAGGAAAACAAAAAAAACTGAAAACAGAGTAATCTTTATTATCAAAATTAGATTCTGGAAAAAAGCGGCAGACAAAACACCGCCAAACACAAACAATTAAACAAGCTGGACAAAAGTTCTTCTGGAACGTCGACAAACAGACCGGCCGAACAGAGGCTTGCACTTTGAGTTATATTTACAACTAAAACAGTCTCAGTCATATGTACAAAGTATTAAACGATCTTAATATCTTAAACTACTAAACAATTATACCTTTTTTTGTTTTTTTAAGAGGAATAGCCATTAAAAAAATACCCAACCTGGGTTGCAGTTAAAACAAACTTCAACAGACATATGTGCTTAACGTTTAAAAATAATCTTGTAACTGGATAAAGTCGATACCTAAATATTTCAGATGAACAAACTGAATAATCCCACTCGCCTGTGATTTATTTAAAGCAGTTAAATCTACGTACTTAGTTTAAGAACTGAAAACAAAAGATCTGCACACAATCAACCAAGTGCTCTTGTTTTGTTTCTGGTCAAACTCACGATTCCTCTTTGTGGCTTACGACACGTTTGTTTTCCTTTCTGACCAAAATAAAGTGATAAAACGCTCCTTGCTTCACAAACACAAGCAGGGCCGGACAAAAAAAAACAAAAAAAAAACGGCACAACATCAGTGGGCCACTGTCACGATAAACGGCTAATGATGCCAGCTCAGAAATGTTTTCCAAGAGACCCAAAGTCTGCTCTAACTGGACGTCTCAGTAGCTAACAAGACAGCAGCCCGGCTACACCCACGTGACTAGCATCAGCTACAATCACGGATGAAAATAAGCCAGTCGTTTCCCCAACAACATCGACTTCCTCGTCTTCTTTATCTTCCTCCGCTCCTGAGGACTCAGTCCAGTTGATGATCACCGTCTCAGGAACTGGACTGGAGCCTCCATCCACATCGATTTCTACATTGTCATCTCCATCACATCTTTCTGTCCACTCCCGGCTGAGCTCTGTGACAGGATGTGAAGATGAAACGCAGCGCTGTACGTCACTTATTTCCAACAGCGTCCGTGCTGTTGTGCTCTCACAGTCGTCCTTTTGCGCATCTTTGCTTCCACGAGTCTCACACTCCTTCTGGCCTCCTCCTACATCGATCATCCCATCAGCGCCACTTTCCATCTCTTCATTTATCAAACTTTGCTGAGTTTCAGTGAGTTTATTTTTGGTCTGCGCTGATTTTTTCTTTTTTTTTGCTCCTTGAACAAAACCTTTTACACTGGTCGGTGAAAACATTTCCACGTTTAAAAGATGCTCTTGCTCTGTAGTTGCTGCTGCAGAGATCAAATCTGCAGACTCGGAGCTTGTTGCGAATGTTTCACAGTTAGTCTGAGGCATTTGTTCCAAGCAAATCTTCTTGCTTACGATGGCATCATCCCTCGTATCCTCTTCAGATTCTGCCCTCCTCTTTTTCCTCCTCCTAGTGGCTGACTCTGACCTTTCCTGTGGCTGAACTGGTGCTGCTGAACTCTTGCTGTCAGATGGACGGGGAAGTTGACCATTTTTCCTGAGCTTGCCTCGTCTGCCGCCTGTTGCAGAGGATGGCTCTTTGACTAGAAAAGACTCCTCAAAAAAGGCCCTGCAGTCCTGCAAAACAAATTAACCTTGTTATTGCATAAACTTAGAGCGTTTAACCCCGCTAACAGCTCACACACAGTTGTGCTGGAATCAACCAAAGTAATTAGGTCTGCTGATTATCTCTGCATGTCTGCTGATCAGTGGCCTCCTATTCATTTCTAGTGTGGTAACCAGTTCCACCAGATCACGGTCTTTGATCCCAGCAGCGAGGCTAAAACTCACCGCAGCAGGTGCCAGCCGAAGCCTGCTTCTGATTGGGTACCTCTTCGTGCTGCAAGCTGCTGGTTTATTCTGTCCAGGCGTAGCGTCACGAGGGCATTTCACTGACGACGAGCTGGTCTTTGTTCCCGAGGAACTCTGAGAGAAAAACGGCAGCCGATACATATTGCTGTCACAGTTATTTGAAAATAATTTCACATGAAGGAAATATTGTTGGAAGTGGAACGGCTGAGTGATTTGTTGTGAGAAATGCTTTTTTCTTTCTCTAAACACAGCGCCCCTTTCTTCTCGTTCGTTTGTTGACCCGGAACAATTTTAAAAACAATTATTGCCTCAATGTATGTCTAAAGTGTTGAACTCTTGCGATGACAGTCATTTGGTTCCAACTTCCAAGTCCACCGTCTCCAAACATCCCCCTCCCCGCAGGCTAAGAGTCTGGGTGTCGTCCACGACAGCATATTATAATTCCACACCCACATCAACAACACCATCCGATTCGATCTCTCTGGCCTCCTATGCATCAATGCTCCCACCCGGTCTCTTACCCTGCATTCACACTGAAAGCATCAAAAATCGCCTGACGCCTGCATCGCGCTGCTTGGTAGATTCACACTGAAAGCTGCTTGTACTGTCGACGTCTGCAGTGGGCGGGGCTAAAGCTGCGCTGCAGAACTGGAGGGAACAAAGTGCATATAGTCTACACATATCTATATAGAGCTGCACATCTTCAGTTTCCTACTTCACCATGGATCACACTTTGGGAAGCCTTCTTTATATTTTAGCGTTATTTCCGCGTAGATAAGAGTGAGTTTGATGCTCCTTAACAAGTTTGGTCCTGGATCAACATCAACCGTCAGAGCCGTTGGTCCCGGTGAAGCTGCAGTCTGTCTGCGGTGAACACTGACACACCGGGTCAGAGCGGATTTGGTCATGATGCTTAAACTGTGTTTTGTGATTAATAAGCACGTTTTTTAATTATTTTGCGTTGGATCGATGTAGTAAATAAAATCGTTCAGACCATCCAGCTCCTCAACCATCAGTTACGTGTTTCACATGAGCAGTTCAGGTAAAAACGGTAGTCAAATCAGCAAAAATGTCAGTTTGCTGGATGAAATATATTAATTTCTGATAAAATAAGTTTGTTAGTGCACAGCTATGCTCATGTACGCATGTGTGTGAGTGTATGTTTGTGTGTACATGAAAGTACAATCTGCTTTGAGGCTTCTTGTTTGGGGAATCCCGGTCTGTGACTGGACGCTGCCTCGGCCTCGCCGCTGCTCATTTGCATAAAGTTCAGATTTTTCAACTTCAAATTGACGCTCTGCTCCCGTTGCCTCCGCTGCCTCTGATGCTCTCAACGCGCGTTTTCATAGAAAATGAATGGCAGCCGGCTGCCTATGATGCCTGTGACGGTTCCAGAGTGAATGCAGGGTTAGATCTGCCTCCTCCATCAGCCTGACGTTCCCTCCAGCATGTCTGTCCACCAGGGCGTCTAGAGCCGTCAGCCGCTCTGCCCCTCATCTCTGGAACTCCCTGAATATTCACTCTTTTTCAGTTTTTAAGACTGATATCAAAACCTACTTATTTAGACAGACATTTGACCTACAATAACTGTCTTTTATGTTCTGCTGCAAACTCTGCAGTTTTCTGTTGTTTAAATTGTGTTTTTTTTTTATTTTGATTGTTTTATGTCGACCTTGAGTGCCATGCAAGGTCGGAGCAGCTGCATCATGGTTTTTAAAGAGACCTGGCTCAACCCAGGAGTCTACTCTAATGGCGCTTTTCCACTAGTACCTACTCAGCCCGACTCGCCTCGGGACGGCTCGTCACGCCTCATCCCGGCTCCACCTGTTTTGTCCTCGTTTGTTTTTCCACACCCAGGTGAGAAGTGGGCGGGTTGGGGTGAAGCTGCTGTGACTCGACCCCTTTGTTTGTGTCGGCGCTGATCAGAAATCAGCTGGAGCGCGAGCGGCTGGGAAGAAAACGCATCGTTTCTTATCGCCCGTCTACATCCCTTTTTTAATTCTCTCGTCAGCCACCAGGTTTATAAACATCTACACCTCAGAGTTGGATCACCAAACAGACGTTTGCGCTGTATAATAAAATCGCAGCGAGTCGCTCTCGCGCTGACTCCCGCTTCCTGATTCAAACGTCTGACGGCCCCGCCCCCCGACCAATCAGTGGCCTGGAGGGTGGTGACGTCAGATATACCTTATTTTCTGGACTATAAGCCGCTACTTTTTTCATAGGTTTTCAACCATGCAGCTTATACAAAGGTGCTTATACAAAGGGCTATTCTGTGGATATTTCTTCCACTGCTCTGGACGCTCTAACCGGAATTAGAATCAAAACTAAGACAAAATAAATGCAAAGAAGAATATGCTACTTCTTCTTTAAGAGATAGAAGTAGGTAGAAGCAGATTTCAAATAGATAAATAGATAAATAAATACCGGTTATTTTCTCTTGGTTCTGTCCCGTTTTAATCAGCAAAGTTGCTGCCGTGTTAAAAGACACTGTTAGGAAAGGATCTATTTAGGTACATACATGTACATCATTTACAGTTCAAAATCATTCTGTACATGTAGTAAATATCTAATCTAACAACATAAATATCTGCGGCTTGCATATATATATTTTTTTTAAATAGAGCGGATGCGGCTTATATACAGGTGCGGCTTATAGTCCAGAAAATACGGTAGTGCCGACTCAGCCCGGTTAGAACCTCGACAGAAAAGTCTGAACTTCTCTCTCTGCTACTGACACCAGCCTACAGCTCTAGTGTTTAAAATCAGAGACCCTTTACCAGAACTGTTCAAACCTGGCCTGAACAGACTTTACGACTGCAGGACTGTTTTGAGCACACAAGCTGGGATCTGTTTTCTAATCAGAATGTAAAAACCATTTTCGAGGTCAACCACACTCATTAATCATCAGCAGAGAAAATGAAGAGTCTCCTCCAAGTTTTCTGGGGTCCCACAGAAGAGAATCTCACCTGGTATGTTAACATCCCCACTCTGGTTAAGAAGACTCCACGCAAACTGCACACACATGGACAGGAAACACCTCCAGCTGGTCATCAAAACATCTAAAATAATAATCAACCTCTGCCTCCCAAGGCCAGAGCCGTCCTTAGAGGACACTCACCCGTCCAATCAAACATCACAGATCTGAACCTACTCCCCGCCCCACCACTGTCTCTCAGTGACTGTGTTCCTGACTAGGGGTGGGCAAAAATATCGATATGGCAATATATCGCGATACTTTTCCAGCCGATTCAATATCGATATTCAAAATTTTAATATCGATTTTTTTAAAATATTTTTTATCCCTGATTTTTTTCCCATTATATCACCCAGTGCTCCTACCTAAGTGACAGTCCTGGGCATTGCCACTCTCTACCAACCCTGGGAGGGCCCTGCACTGAGCTCAGGTTTTATTTCACGTTTTATTTCATTTTATAATTTATTTTTTATATAACACAATTGCCTGTCCTTAAAAAATGAAAAATAATGGACAGAGGTTTATTTATTTATGGATTTATATCTATACTGACTGATCACTGTGGCTGTCCTTGGTTTTAGTACCCATCTTTCTTGTGTTTATTATCATTTGCCACATAATTAAAGCAACCTCATACTAAATTTAATGTTAATTTCATATGATGTAAATAATATGAAAAACATATACAAATATGTTGTAACTTTAGCTTGTATAGTTATAATAAAACATTGTTTTGACTCAGTTTGTCCCATGAATTGTCACTATAATCTGATGAACGTGCAACTCGGATTTTAAGATCCATCACTATCATCTGATGTACATATATACAACTTTGTTTTAAGATGTGTAATGCATTTTTAAATTTTTCGGTGAACTATGTAGAATATAATAATCGGGATATCGCATAATCGGGATATCGCAATGTGTATCGTATCGTGGCTCAAGTATCGTGATGCGTATCGTATCGTGAGGTCCTTCCCAATACCCACCCCTAGTATGTATGATAGTGTTTTTAGGTGTTGCACACACACACTTGAATAATAAACACAAGAGGAGCACAGCTGGAGAAGGTCATCACCTTATTATCCAGACTCTGTCCCTCCAGGGTCTGGCTTCTTTTCAACAGTTTCACAAACGGTATCTGCTTGAGCAGCGTCTGCGTCCGATCACGAACAGTTTTGGTCTTTGTATAATCATAAGACGATGACTCCGGCTTCTTAACTTTCCTTTTCACCAATGAGAACACACGCCTTTTTCTTTTCTTCCCCCGTCTGGCTGATTTTGCCTCTTTCCCCTGAGTTTCCTCAGTGTGTTCAGATGACACTTCACAACAAGCCAAGGCTTTGTGTGACTGTGACCGGGTCTGTGGCGTTCCCGTACGACCACCGTCCACCTTAGAGGTTTGAGCGGAACTGTATCTGTATGGCGTATCTGACTGGTGAATGGGAGCGGGAGGGGCGCTTGTCTGAATCCCAGCTCTTTTGTGTTTGATCTGGTCAGTGTAGGACACGCAAGCCTCAGAGGAACTCACATCACCGCTCTTATTTTCCTCCCTGGCTCTCCAGCTGTCCACGTGCCGCTCAAACGACTGAAGCAAGTCTTCCAGCATCTCGCTCAGCTCTCCCTGGTGCTGCTGCTGCTGCAGAGCAGGGACTTCAGTGCCATGAATGTGTCCCTGTTCTTTGCTTTGGACTGAAGTGTTGCTGGAGGAGCTAACGGTGCTGCTGCTTGCTGGAGGGGAGCACTGCAACTGTGGCAACCTGTTGTTGCTGCTGCTCGGCAAAATGTCCAGTCCCATCATGACTTCCTCCAAAAGATGGTCAACTTGTTCAGGCGGGTCGTTGGGAGATGAGGGGACTGGAGGCGGGAGGGGAGTGGCTGGAAGAGTACGAACATTGTGGAATTGTTTGTGTGAGGCAAGACATGAAAGCGGCGTTGATTCATCACTGGATGTTTGAGCCCTTCCAATAGGACGATGTGCCTGTAATCAAGGAGAGGAATAAAAATAATACATTTGTCTTCAGTTATGAACCAATCAGAGAGATGGAAATGAAAAAACAGAAGAAAATCCCTCCTCAAAGTACTCAAAATATCATTTCACATTAATGTGACGGGAAAATTACACAAATCCTGTTATGTTTACAGAGCTGTGACAGTAGTACACCTGGGGTCCGTTTCACAAAGCAGGTTCAACAAACTCTGAGTCTAATCCTGAACTCTTAGTTGATCTACTCTGAGATCGGAAACTCTGAGTTTTCGGTTCCAGAACAGCGTAGAGTTAATTTACTCAACTCTAAGTAGTTTCACCTGGAGTTAAGCGCGTGCGCCACAACTATAAAAAGCCAGCATCAATTGAGCCCCGATTCGACGAGTCACCATGGCAACCGGCGACAACAAAAGATCCACATACTTTTTCTTTTTTTCTTTTTACTTTATTTAACATTTCAATTTACAAAATCCCTTTGAGGAAACATTAGTTTGCATCTGAAGATCCACATACTTCACGCCACTGGAGTTAGAAGTGTTAATACGTGCGTATGGCGAGTATGAGAGCATATTTCGGAAAAAAAAAACATGTTAATTGTCACACACCGTAATTGGGAATTAAAAGTTGCGTTCCGTATTGAACCAATACAGACACATATTATGCTCTTATTTATTCATGTAATAATATACAGGTGGAGGTTGGAAAATTTGAATATATTGCAAAACTTCATTCGTAGTAAATTCAACTTAAAGTGAAACAAATATTATTTCCCACAACATGCAAAGTGAGATATTTCAAGCCTTTATTTGTTATAATTTTGATCATTATGGCTCACAGTTTATGAAAATCCCAAATAAAAAATCTCAAAAAATTTGAATATATTATGAAATCAATAAACAATTCAATCATCAAAATTATAACAAATAAAGGATTAACACATATTGCTTTGCCTGTAATGAGACTATGTAATAACATGTATTACGCGGTCTGATAACCATCTCCCGACGAATATTTAATTCTCTCCGCATTAATGCTGCACCTTCATCAATTGTGTCTTCATCAAAAGGACATGCCATGTTCGTGACAATGGACTTCTAATATATATACTGACTCTGTTTTTAATGACAGACGGCAGAACTTCACCAAAACTCGCCTGCTGACTGAATGAATGAGGAAATCAAATGTGCGTGTGTCTCTGAAAGAGGCGGAGACGCAGAGAAACTCCAGGTTCATTGAGATAAACCTGGTCCCGACCAGGTTAGTTTCAGAGAGTCTGTTACTACGGTAACTGACCGAGAGCTTAAGTTACCTCTCTTTGTGAAACAGGCTAGAGTTACTCCTCTTTCTCTGGTTTGAGTTACCTCCCTTTGTGAAACGGAAAACTCAGAGTTTCCCTCATTTCAGGCTTAACAGACTCAGAGTTTTCACTAAACCTGCTTTGTGAAACGGACCCCTGGAGTTTTAAGCATACTATAGATTGTGCAACTGTTTTTCTCTCACCTTGTCAAACTGCGTCACCTCGTATGTCGGTCCTCGTCCAGCGTTCTTTCCCCTTCTTTCAGGGAACAGTAGCACATCTCCGCTCTGGTTGGACTCCCACCTTCTTCCGGGTACTCTCCTCCTCCGATACCCTAAGGTTGGTTTCAGGAAATCTCTGCTCTTCAGGAAAAACATCCTGCCAACAGCTCCCCCACCCTGACCCGTCCGGAGCATTCTCTTGCCCCATTTGTGCATAAACAACTTCTGCAGGTTGCCCACTCCCACCTCCTGCACACCCCCCTTCTCAGTTGAGCCTCCCCTTCCTCTTGGTCTCCTCGTAGATTCCCCGGCTCTCTCCTGCCCCGTCCCAGCTCTCGTGGCTCTTCCCACCCTTCCTCTTTGCTTCGTCCTTGCTCTTCCCCTGTGATTGGCTTCTTTGCTGCCTGGGTTCAGAAAGTGGCTGATAAATCCTGGGATGTCACCTTGAAACTGCTCGAAACACTCATCTTCCTCAGCTGCTGCTGCAACGTCTCCGCCTGCTCCTTGGAGACTAGCCGGACTGCTCTGAGGGTCAGCAGCACCCGAGGTTGGAAGACTGGGAAAATGAGGGTGGGAAGAGGGGACAGACTTGCACGCTGGTGCCACAACTGCTACAGATGTGCTTTCAGCTGCACTGGGTTCATTTACACAGACTGAAGCAGCAGAAAAATGTTGGATTGTTTGGTTTTCATCTGTTTCGAAGACAACAGTTACGGGGGAAAACTGGTGTCCTAAAGCATGGAAAGCGTCCATATCAATTGTCTCATAGGTGGCCAGCTGTTGAACAGGGGAGGCTGTTTGCGTGTCCTCTGTTTGAGTCCACATGTCTTTTTCACCATTTGACAAAGTCTCTTTCCAGAGAAAAGTGCTCCCATCCCTCACTTCTCTTCTCCACCTGCCCTGTCTCCCCTCATTCTCCTCCTTCATCCTCAAAGGCTCCGTCTGCACTCCAACTTCTGCACAGTGGCCCAGTTCTTCCCCGCCCCTGCTTTTTCTTTCTGTCACCTCCACCAGCCCATGGATGCCCAGCCTGGCTGCGGCAGAAATGGCCTCTTGCCTCTCGTTTTCACCCTCTCCAGCCATCTCTCCAGAGTAGATAAGTCTGATCATGTGGAGCAGAGCGCGGGCGCAGAGAGTTGGGAACTCCAGGTGACGGCTCTGTTCGGCAGGCGGCGCTGGTTTAGAGGACAGAGCTGAGGAGAGGTGTGGGCTGATGGCTGAAAGAACACAACTGTGCGCTGGAACTGATACACCTGCAGGACAGGACGGATGTGAATAATGATAATAAAAGCCTCCACAACAAGAAGACACCAGTTAAGGAGATGTGAGAATGTGTTTACATATCACCTACATACAAATCCCACTTTCAGAAAAGTTTGAGAGTCAATTAGAAAAAGAAAAAAGTGCCAACAAGAATCAGATTTGATAGTCATTATGTTTGACTCTAAAGCCTGGATTATGGTTCTGCGCTACACAAACGCAGAGCACACAACGCTGCCGTGACGACGTCGTGATCACACACACACACGAAGAAAAGAGCGCTGAAAGTTCACTACTGCTTCAAGAACCGGAACCAGAAATGCGTTGCTACCAAGCAAACCATTCACAGCCCTCTCCGTCTGCGTCGCCTCGACGCGTAGTTACAATTTGTGGGAGGTGCGCGTCAGGCACGGCGTGGCGTGCACCGTGGGGTGCTTATTGCGGCGCAACCTGCGGCGCACGCTCGGCGTCGATTTAACGCAGAACCATAATCCAGCCTTAAAAGTCAGACTCCGAAACATGTGAGCCACAACCCATCCCTGTTTGGACGGACTGAAGATGCGGTGGAGGCTACTTCTAAACCCAATCATGAAACCCTCATCTGACACCAGCTAACCTGCTGATTGGGGAGCTTTCAAGAACTGTGTTACTTCTGTTTTAAATAAACAATGTAGTTGATCAGTGAAGCCAGTGATCATCATTTCAACTTGTGTCTGTTAAATGCCACTTTCTGTAGCGAGACCACTTCTGACCATATGGAGCATCTACCGTATTGACAATACTGTACTAATGACTGGAGGTGGTCCAGCACATCTTGTAATACCCACTTTATACTGCTGGTCATGCATTTCGCCATGTCCTATGCTAGGGCAGTGGTCCTCACTCCTGGTCCTCGAGAGCCGCTGTCCTGCATGTTTTTGATGTTTCCCTGCTCCAGTAAACCCTGATACAGATGACTGTGTCACCAACAGAACTGTGCAGACCTGGAGGAAAGATTGGTGATGACCACTAATTAGAATTAGAGATGCACCGATCAGGATTTTGAGGGCCGATTACCGATCTAGAAAACCAGTATCGGCCGATCCCCATTTTGCCGATCACCCATCACACCGTGAAATCCATAAATTCGTCAATATTGTTGTCTCATGTACACGATACTGACATTAGGTATAAAAATTAGGAGATTAGGTGTAAGACTCGGCTTACAAAGAATAAGTGTAGTTTAGTAGCTTCAGCTTTCCTGTGGTAATAATTATGTACAACATGTGCACCAACACAGACAACAGCAGACATGTCACCCTCTAAAAGTTGATACAAGTTGTAAACTATAAACCAAATTTTAAAATAAAAATTAATTATGAATTATTAAGCTTTGTGAAAGCTTTAGCGGTAGCATCCGCCGCGTGTGAGGAAACTCTTGAGTGAAGCAAAACTCTTCACACTAGAATTCCACATGTCCCTCGTGAAGCGACTGACACGACTGTCGTCCTGCATGAGGATTTGGACTGTATATAGTCTGGTAAAACTCCGGCAGGATTTCATCAGTGAAATATTTACGACGCGGCAGCGCACAACCCCGGCAGCGCGCACCGCGGGTCCAAGCTGCAAACGTGTTTAAACCCGATCTCTTCTACAACTGAAAGCGGCTGATGAGCAAAGCATATGAATTCATTACCTTAAGATGTAGTTCTTTATTTTTCTTCCTGTCGTTTATAAGTCTCTGTTACAGGTGTTGCAGCTGAGTTAGTGCCGCTGCTGCGCGCTCCTTTTTTTCTTTGCCTTAGCAGCAGCCATCTTTGAAAACTCAATATACTGTGTGTGAATAACTTTCAAATGTCTTATCAGCTTCGTTGTGTTGAAATTCTTTTGTAAAATTCCTCCTCATGGTATCTCCTTTGGACACACTTTGCAAACTGTAAATTTGTTGTCCTTTTCAGACATTGTAAAACTCCCGCACCGCCGAGGCCGGCGCCTCCTCAGGACCGCTCGGTCTGAGATGCGGGAGCGCCCGCGCGGGTGGCGGTTTGTTGTTGTAAACGTCATCAGATCGGCCGCTCTGAACTATTATTTTCCGATATCCGATCAGGGGCTGATCGATCGGTGCATCTCTAATTAGAATCAGGTGTGTTGATGCAGGGAAACATCAAAAACATGCAGGACAGCGGCTCTGGAGGACCAGGAGTGAGGACCACTGTGCTAGGGGCTGATGCATGAACCTTCTAGAGGTGTACTGCCCCTGGGGGGTTAGAAGCGGTGTTGCTACATAGAGTGGCTTTAAATGAAGCTTCAAACAAACAAAACACACAGATTAAAGGTTTGGAAGTGGGAAATGGTGTTCTAGATAAAATACTATTACAAAAGGGAATAATTAGGACAGAAATATAAAATGAGTGAGTAATTTCCCAATGTTGTGAGTGTGTTTATACCTCCTGCTTGGAGCAGAATGTCACAGAACTGGCTGCTCTGTTGCTGTCTCTGCAGCTCAGTGAGGAGCAGGGCTTCAAAGCCCGGCTTTTGGTAGCACCACATTTCTCCATACACTTTAAAAAAGGAGTAGAGGTTAATTAACGTTACCTTTATGACAGATCTAATAATGTTTTCCTAATCTCCCAGAGTATATAATATAAAGCAAGAGAATTAACACTCTTCATATGTGGAGGATATTGTGCACGAAGAGCGAAGTGATGGTGGATATGTAGCAATTACATTAATCTTTCTTTTTTGCATGTTTTTCTAAAATCCCAAGTGTAAAATGAACTGTAGTGACAATTAACTTTTTCAGTTTATAAGTTAAAAAAAAGAAAAAAAGGCATGATCATGATCTCAAAAAAATGTGTCAATAAAATGAACAGCAGGCAAACTAGAGGCACAACAATGAGACGAGCCCAAGAAACAGGACTGGTTTCACAGCTGGAGTCAGTGAGTCAGAGTTGGTATCGGGAGGCATATCCACTGAGGGATGCACAGACTGCTCCAGGCCAGACAACGGTACCCTGACTGTTATCAGATACCGAGAGGAAATCTTTGGCCCCATTCAACTCCGCCCTCCCTCATGTGAGAGCACGCAGGCAGCTCCTGCAGGATGACGAGCTCGATGCTATTGGCTAGTCCTCGCCTGACCTCAATCCAACAGAGCAGCTCTGGGATGTTTCAGGTCATCCATCACTACCAGGCTGCACCTTAGACTGTCCATGAGCTCAGTGATGGGAGATGCGCCAGGCCAGCATTCGTCATCTCATTAGATTATGCCCTGACATAGTCAGGCATGCACACAAGCACATGAAGTACATGCAAACTAACTAACTGAGGACCATTCTGAGTTGCAGCTATGACATTTCAGCAAAATAAACTAATTTGTTGCATTATGTTTTCATTTAGATTTTTACCATGTCTTTGAATTCAGCCCTCTATAGGTTGACAATCTTCATTTTCATCAATCAATACAGCATCCTTTAATTCCTAGCATAGTACCCAATTAGTACCCAAAAGTGCTCCTTTAATTATTTTGGCACAGTATACTTATGTTCATAAGTTATTCAACTGTAGTTTATCTTTTATTTCACCATTTTTTGTTTTTCAACTGGCTTCTCTGTGGAGAGCTTGAAGAATAACCTGTATGTAAGCTCAAATATGCCATTAAAATATATTCAAATTGAGTGTGTTTGTATGTATGTGTATTTTTGTATATACGTAATGTCTGTGTCTGGGATGGAGTATTGCTTATTTATCCCCCGTCTTTTTTTATTTATTTTTTTAATTTTTTTATTTATCATTTCTCGAGTGGAACCTAGATCCAACTCTAATATGCCAATTGCACAACGTTAATACTTTGAGTTCTCGTGTCTTATTTTGTTACGCTTTGTCTTGGGTTCCGTCCTTCTCGGTTTGTATGTCTATTTGTTTTTATTTGTCGTGTATTTAAAGAAAAAAAAAAAAAACGCAGACCACTGTGAGTACCACCTGTGAAACTATCATCTCATCTGTGAATTCCTAATAAACAAAGTTGGAAAAAAAAAATATATATATATATATATATATATATATTTAAATTGATGTATTCTTTTGAAATTCTCCCTAAGAGCATGTTAATAGTAGAGAGTGTTTCTTGTTACCCTGCTAGCCAGAAGATTAATTGTAATTAATTGGAAATCAGCAATACCACCGCTGGATTAGAGATAACCTTTATTTTCTTAAATTGGAGAAAATCAGACTGTCCTTAAGTGGCTGCTCCAGTAAATTTGGGACATTATGGGGCCCATTCCTTTAATTCCTTAAGAAACCGGATCTCCTATTCACCCCTGACTGATTATTTCTGTTGTGATGAGGGTTGTATGCTGCTTCTTTAACTTAGGATGTCTGTTGTTATCTCTATTGCAGTTCACTATTACCTGACTTATGTGCCTGTGCCTTTTTGTTTTTTTATTTAAAATGTAATTAATAATTCTCATTACAAATCTTTATTTTTTGTAATTGTCTATTTCTTTCCTAGTTTTATTTTTTTATTTATCTAATTATTTTTATTGTGGTTATTCTAGTTTTATATATATTGTTTGGGTATGCTGCAATACTTAATTGTCTTTTTGTCTTTTTCTGCTGTTTTTCCTAAAAGAAAAAAGTATGCTTAACTATTTGTAAATGTTTTAATTGTATACATATGCAAAACCCAATTTAAAAAAAGTAGTTAACACCGTCTCTTTTTATTTACTCAATTATTATTTTAAGCAATTTTCTTTAGAAACTTCATAAAGGTTAAAAGTAGCACGAGGCTCTTTGATGCAGCGCATCTGCAGAATCACCCTGTCTTCTATCAACATGTGGACCAAACCGTGCACAAAAACCAAGTATAAACCACTTAGACAACCCACATGTGAGATTGCACGTATCGAAAAAGGTATACAACTAGTCTTAACAATGCTTTAGCGCATTCATGAGCCGTTTTCAACTCTCCTCTCTTGCTAATTAAGGCTGCAGTAAAACGCGGGCAGGTGTGGGACACCGCCTAAACTCACCGTCTGCAGGTTTCAAAGCTCCTTGTTCATCCGCTCAATAGTTAAAGAAATGAAAAAGGTTCATTTAAAACGTCAGAAATAAGTGTTTTTCGATCACACTACAGAATTTTGTTTTGCTCTTAAATTAATCAGACGATTCAGTGAGGTCAACTTCAGGTCAGCGTGGTCAACGGCGTGCAGCGGTGTAGTTCCGCTGCTGCGCCACTAGGGGGGGACGGCGGCGCCACACAGGCAGCGCAGACTAGCAGAGGCAATCAGCCGAAGACGATGGAACCAAACGCTGCCAAGAGAAATCCTCGTGTGGACTTCCTTCTTCGTATACACACACGCAAAATGTCTTGAGATTTTCTATTCTATTCAGTTACCGTAGATGGGGACATTTACAGTTTAGTACATGTACCGGTACCAACCGACTACAAAGGAATTTATAATTTTACTGCAGACAGATACTTTGCAATACCTTATTAAAAGTTACCTCCGCCCACCTAGCCGGTTCTCTAAAACATTTACTCTTATTTGATGTTAATTATTCAGTCTGAGCTGGAAAAGTTATAGCATATTTGCATCAGCTCATTTACTGGCATTCCCTTCTTCCTATGCAATTCTTATGCATTTCTGTGCTTTAAGGTTACTGAATATTATAACACTTTCTTTTGACATTAAGACCTTAATATGGCTTGTTAACTACATTTAGAGTTTGCTGGTTTAATTTAGAATGTATTGCCCCTTTAATGATGGCAAACTGTCCTGAAACTGTGATGTGTTTCACAGAACGGATAAAGTCATGATGCTGAACGGTAGAGTTTCCCTTTCTTTAAACAATATATAATCAAACCGCAAAGTTCTGTTTTGGTCTTGTCTTCACTTTTCTTCACAATATTTCTCCAACAGTGTTTTACCTTCTCCACAATATCTTTGGCAAACTGTAGAAAAGTAGAAATGTTTGAATCTTTGTCCTTGCAACCTTGACCCCCAAACTCCCCTTTTTCTCTTCTTACTCTTAAAGTATCACAAGAATTATACTTTAACAAATACAATTTTTTTACCCTCTCTTTCTAAATGTAAGACTTACCTTTAATTCCAAAAGTGACACGTGTCATATAAACAGTCTGAAAACAAACAATTATACTGATTTATAATAAAAGCCAAAAGTTTCAGCTTTCAAATAGTTTTACTTCATTGTTTTAGTGTGAAGGGGTTTTCTTACCCCAACACAGCTTTGAGTCTGAAAAGGTCAACTATAACAGATATCTCATCCCACTGTCTAAAACATCAAACAGTAATTATTGACCAGCTACTTCAGTCCATGAGTTTCACATACTCACTGAGACATAATATTGGCTCATTTCGCTCAATAAGCAAGACATTCATCTTTCTTGAGTTCTTTGGGATTTGTCCTTTTTTTAAAACATATTTATGAACACTGTTTTTTAGGTAATACTTATACAAAAATGTAGAAAATTCTTACAGGATTTGCAAAATTTAAAATGTCAATACAATCAAGGTCTTGTGAAAATGTCACCAGATATTTCCCAGTCAAATATCAGTCTTGTAATATTTGGTATAATCCAAGTTATTACTCTTCATGTTCAGTAAAAAAACAAAAAATATATATTTTCTCTTGCTCAAAATGTGTCATTGACTCTGAGCAAATGGTCAAGGCCTTGCTCCAATGATGGGGAAGGGCTGAAAAACTTGGTAGGGTACTGAGAGTCGTGTGCAGGAGTCGGTCTGGGCCAGCGCTCGTTGAACTTGACAAAGAAGAGCGGGTCCTTGAAGGGCCCTCCGTAGATGATAGCCTGCATCAAGTAGACGAGAGCCACAACCATGAGGCTGATGAGGAAGAAGGGGAGGAACGGCCTCAGGTGATGCCAGGCCACCCCTAGCCCATATCCCAGTCCGCCGAGCCCATCCTGGTTCCCAGTGTGAGAAGTGTGGCGTGAAGAATCTGGAGCCGGAGTGAAATCAGATAACTCGTCACCTGACTTTGAAGAGGGGTCATCGAAGGACACCATGACTTACACGGCAAAACAAAGCCACTACTGTTGCTCTTAAACGTATCCGCTTGTAAACAAGTTCCTCCATAAATCACGCTGAGGGGTCATAAGGAAGGAGGCACGAAACCAATCTCCCAGCTGTGCGGTCTCCCTACCATATCATGAATGCCGGTGCCTCTAAGGTGGGCTCCACTGTTGAAAAAGCCCTTTCTTCCTCCGTCATAATGTCAATTCCTCTCTGATCATGTGGCCCTCTGAGAACTTTTATCCCTCAGATATTGTGGGCTGGAATTAAACACCGCTGCTTCTGCTTAAGCTTTAGGGAGAGGTAATAACGAACGGCATGGGAGCCCTAAATAGACATGACACCCAATGACAGAGGGAGGAGGGAGGACGAGTCGGCTGCTTTTAGTGATCTCAGGTTTACGGATATGTGTGTGTGTGCACCAGCTGCAGAAGTTATTGACGTTACACACACTCCAAGTAGCAAATGCTGACACACGTAACAGTTATGTGCTTGCAACTGCTAGAGGACATTCAAGTTTCTCTGCAGTTTATTACACTTCTAATAAGTCTGATCAAGATGTATTTTCATGAAGACTGGTGCCACAGCCAGAATATATGACCTACAAGACATATTTCCCATTTTATTATTTATCAGCACTGTGATGACTTTATCAATTTACTGATGCCTTAAAAAAGGGGCCATATTATGGGTTGGAAAATCCCTCTTCGTTTGAGATGTATTTCAGTGTCTCAAGTGACAACTAGATCAAAAACAAACTCAAATGGCATAAATCTGAAAACGTACCAGGGGGTGGAGCTAAGAAAGGGACCTTGCCCCCTAACGCTGGCTGCAACGAACAGAGCAAAAATAACATGCTGAAAATTGAAGCTTGTGGTTTTCTTCTCTGGTATTTTTTAACCAATCGTGTCAGAAATATCAGTAATACCTCAGGACATTTCCTTTTATGTCCCTTAAAATCTTATGTCCTTTTAAATTTTAAGTTAGCTATTAAATTATACTTACAGGGAACATTGTTGGGATGAACTATTCTGTGCTTGAAAGTATATACACTGGAGTTTCTGAAGTGCCTGCAACCTCAAAATTCGGAGAATATTTATTCTCTTTTGGATACTCTTCAGCTGTGAACATGTGTCACAGTGCACCGTTCAGATTTACAGACCCAGATCAGAGTAGAACATGTTCAACAACTGAAAACCTTTATCCATACTACACTCAGCTTATTTCATAAACTCAGAAATTATAAATTATTATAAATGCTTCATAAGTACTCTGTAACATTTTATATCCTGGCGATTTTTTTTTTTTTAAACAAACACTGGCCTCAAATCTTCCCACACAGAAGAACAGACTGAAATTGAAGCCCTGGGTTTTTAACAAGCTGCTGTGTGATGGAAGACTTACACATTCATTACTTCAGCATTCACATCTTTACTCCAGAAATTTAACAATCTGGCCCAGTTCAACACATGACTTGCAACAAGATTGCACATAAAACAGACGATGTCTGTGCTTGAACTACATGAGACAAATAAGTTTGAAAATAAAATCACCAGTGAAATGTATTATTTTAGTGTGTGGTAGACAGTGTAAACTAACACCAAGCGCTCCACTACGTTAAGTAGTGCAAAGCTATAAACCACAACTATACTGATACATGCATCTCACTTGGTTGGACAAACATTGACATAACTCAAAGGTTTCACACTTTGACATCCATTTAAAGCCACTATAATCCAGCAGCTATTACTGAAGCTTGGGGAGCACTTTAGATTTTCTGCTCATTGGAAGCTGACACCTGCACGTCCTCAAAACAACCCTTCTATGTTACTCTGACCCAACTGGTGTTTGACATGCAAACAAAACACCTCTCCATGTCAATGTGAGAGCCAGTGTGTTACTGGAGACAACTGTGAAGCTCAGAGTCTCACCACTCAGCTTTCAGCTGAGCTGCAGTGAATATAGTGTGCAAAAGATCAAAGAAAGATACTGTATATATGGGCACGATCACAGTTTTGGGTCTTGATTTAGGACACCAATGTGCTCACAGACTTTAAAAAAAAAAGATCTGGTGACAAATGATTTCCTGGATTGAAAGCCTTTATAATTAAACACATCCAAAAGCTGAGCTGCATGGTCCTACTGATATTACTGTGCCAAGATTAAATGGTGTCAAGTTTAAGAGCTTGGCATTTGCTACAGCAAATACCAGGGTGGGGGCAGTGGGTTTGCACCACAAAACAGAATGCCTCTGCAAGTAGACATGTTAAGTGACAGAAGTCCTTCGTCACTTCACACACAAGCATGTTACACACTGCAAAATCTTGTCTAAGAAAAGATCTTTATTTAAAAAAAAAAAAAAAACAGTATTACCAGTTACATACTTCACTGGAAAAGCAAAGTCTCAGAGCCAAGGCAGGTATGAATGGTACATAATTTTACATGGACAGGCAACAGTACAAATATACTATGTGTGAAGAGTTTAAAAATGAGAAGAAAAAAAAAGGATTGGTCTCTTTGCGTTTAAAAACTTAGCTGTAAAAGGATTAAAAACTGGAACAAATTGCATAAATGTTCTTACCCACATACAAATCCCAAAATAAAATACAAAGCAGACACAAAAAAGGGAAGCAAAATACACAAGTAAAAAAAAGAAAAAAAAAGGGGGTCAAAGGGACCAAAATGTGCTTTTTCTGTCTACCTCCCAATTTAAATTAAACATCTCTCTCCCATGCATGTCTGAAAACAAGTCTCCTCCGAGTGAAAACACCTCAACTGCCTTTTAAAAAATATTTTTTTGAGGGGCAAAGCTGCAAACTGAATGTAGACGTGCTGGTACAGCTGGTTGGAAGAATAATTCAGTCTTTAAAAGAGAGGATAACACCTACAAATCATTATCCTGTTCCTTTGACGGAGGAAAAAAAACAAAACAGAATGAATAGTGGATTTTTGACAGCAAAGATAGGAATAGCTCGATAGTAGTGGTTTACATAGTGTTTGCACAAACTTTCACTTCTCAGTACCAGGTTTAACTCGTACTGGGCAGGTTGACCAAATCTAGACAAAAGCCAAGACAATGTAACAGAAACTCGTTTTTCCACTACGGTAGTTAAAATGAAACTATAAAAACTTAAGAGGCAGCAGGAACATAAAACTCTCAGGAAAAATGTAAAAAGAAAAAAAAAAAACATCACAGGAAGGGGGGGCACTCACAACGAGATATCATTAATTAAACAATCAAAATGTGGTCTTGTGTCTGGTCTGTGCAAAGACACACTTGAGAACAAAAGAAGTCCATAGTCATTTTCAACGCACACAAACACACAGCCACAGGTTTAGCGTTTGACAAATATACACACACACCCATCTTTTCAGGTCGTGTACTTTATCCCAACAGAGAGAAAATAACTCTAGACAGGAAAATAAATCCTGCATAAACATTCTCCATCTACAAGGCAGTCTGCCGATACATCCAACCTCCTAACATTCCCAGTAATAGGGACAATTTAAATTAAATGAACCAAAACTAATGCAGTCATCCCATTTTCTTTTTATATACAGTATATACCCTACACAGACATCTAAATACAAATTCATCAGGATGTGGGTGTTGGCAGCAACATGTCACCATGACAACGTATTACTTTTAGAAGGAGCAAGAAAAAATAAAGAAAAAAAATAAAATAAAAGCAAGCAGGGTGACAAAACCAGAAATAAATGATTGTCAAAGTTGATTGCCTTTACAGAAGAGAATCATAACTTATACATAAAAAAAAAAAGTTTTAAAAGGAACGTATTTCTGCTGCTACAGTTGAATGAATTAAGTGGTGTGTATGTGTGTGGCACGAAACTTCTAGCATGTGACACAACCACTTTCTTTGGATACTAACCCTCAATCTTTTGATCCCATCTGTAGTGATGGAAAGGATGAAAGGAGGTTGAGAGGGAAGAGGAGACAGGCGGAGGCTGTGTCGGGGTCTTCTCTCCTCAGTAGCAGTGGTAGGGCAGGGACGGCCCGGTCTGGGTGATGCACACTATCAGTTTTTCTAGATGAACAAAGCAAAACACTGATTACAGACGGATTTAAAAAAAAAAAAAAATAAATCTATATAATTAACACATAACAAAACCAGAAAAAAATAAATGGTATAAGTATGGCACGCTGTACACAATGGCCAATCTTCAAAAACATTAACATTGACCAAAAGGTATTATTTAAATCGACATCAGATTCTATCGTAACTCGCTGTAAGACAAGTTACAGTTACTTGTGAGACAAGTAAAGGCTCTGGCTATGCAGATGAGGAAGAACTTTTTATAACTTTGTGGACGCTTGTCTACTGTTAACAACTACCGCAATCTCCGTCACCATGGCTGCTAAAGGTTTACAACAATAATCCCAACACAATCGCTGCATTTAACATCCAATGCTTCATATCAAAGTCTTTTCTTAGTTTTATAAACACTATAGTAATAGCACTTCTGTGTCAATGCTTTTTAACATTTAGTTTGATGCATAATGATCTGGAATAACTTCGAAAGTTGCAAAAATGACCCCAGAAAATAGCTCAAGTGTCTGCCCCAAACACAAATCTGTAAGAAGTTTAGCAAATGACATGAAAACTCAAACAAGTCAAATCTTCCATTCTGGGACTGACATTGTTGTACTTCCCTGCACAACCACAAGAGGGCGCACTCAGATACCACAGCAAAAGGTATGAAGCAACGAAGCGAGCTTCCACCAAAAAGACTGATGCCAATTTTAACACAGTGAAAGTTTGTGTGGCTGCAAGCAGATAACCGTGCTCTCGTTCAATTTTTGACGACTGAGTGAACATGAAATGTCCATGTTTCCTATAAGCAACCTACAAGGTGTTGAAACAACCATTTATCATTTCACCTGTTCATGTGCAAATTTTCATAAGAATTAGGCTGCAGGATCTTGAACTGCACAATATTCTGCTGAGCATGTATTGTTCACTCAAGTAAAAAACAAAACCAAAAAACCCATAACCCTGAAACTACTTTGAGACTTAGTAAAGACGGCACTAAATGTGTCCGTACAAACATTTATTTACATATATACACACATATATATGTAGGCGTTGACAAGACGTCAAAGTTCTGGTAATGGGACAACTCCACTACACGAACAAGAGCCAATATTCTGAGGATATAAATCTTTATAACCCTAGGTAACAAACGATGCACAAGGAGCACCTTGCAGCATACTATACCAGCACATACAGGACAAAGCATCAGCACAACAGACCTCTGCCTGTGTTTCAGTACAACACCATGGACATGGACCGGGTTTCACTGAGGGTCTGAAGTTATAAGAGACAAAACGGACACAGCTCATAGAGTCCATGCAGGATTAGAGGTCAGTTGGACATACCATGCTGTTACATGCAGAAAAGGGTAGAGGGGAGGGGCTAGGGGCTAACCATCATAGGAGTCCAACAGCGGCAAGGAGCCCTTTCTGCCCCCATACACCCCTCGCTGAGAGACAACCAGAGAAAGAGAAGAAGAATGTGGACAAGAAGCAAATGTGAGAAAAGAAAAGCATCAGTAATTGTCAGGCTCAAAGGTTACAGTGAGGAAATATTTGCAGCTGTGCAGGAGGTTAGGGGCAAGTGCAGGTAGAATCGCAACCGTGAAAGGGTGGAACAGCAGTTTAAGGTACCGGTAAAGTGTCTGTGGTCTCATCCAGAGTGTGCCTCCTCTCCCTCTGGTCCAGTGTAGAGTAGGCCTCTGAGAAGAAAAGAAAAAAGAATATTTCATCAGCAACCTTATCCCCTTTCTGCTAATGATTTTATCAATAAAAGACCATAAAAGAAATAAAAATGAACCAACCAGGTCCAAGGTCGTTCAGTGGAATCATGTCCCTCTTCTCCCCTGAGATCATTGAGTAGGATAAACAAATAAAAAAAAAAATGAATCACAAGTCATCCTTGTTCTTCAGAAACCTGAGACCTAAATGTTCAAATGTTTGATTCATAAATTAGTTCTGCCGCTGACCTCTGTCCAGCAGCGGTGTGGTGCTGTCTTCGTAGGTGCCGTTAGCTCTGCTGCTCGGGCCATTGGTGGTGTTGCTGCTGGGGTTTAGGTTGACCATGAAGTCCGTCTTCTTCCAGCCATCCTTCTCAAGAGGCTTCCGCAGCTCCTTGTGAGCCCAGACGAGCTGCAGCACCTGACCTGCTCCCCGCACCTCCCGATCAGAGCGCTTGCTGCAAGACACAGTCATCCATTAATCATTCTTCAAAGCAGCATTCATGCAAGTGGCTCCAATATCCCAGAAGGTGAACTACCCCGTTCATGATTATTCACAAATTCATGTTCAGGGTAATTTTCATCTATTTTTTTCCAAGAGTGGCTAAAAATCAGGAACAAACGTAGGGCTGGGCGATTTTGGACAAAAATAAAATCCAGATTTTTTTCTCTGAAAACCCGATTTTCGATTTTGATTTTTTTGGTAAAACTACAAAAGACAATGGAATAAACAGTTTCAAATATTTTATCTTTATTTTTAAAGAAAAATAGCAAACACATTTCTCTATTGGGAATGAAGTGCAATTGAAAGATACTGTAAATCCTCCTTGGGTTTAGTAAAGTGACAACATTTACAATTTTCTTGAGCAAACAAAGATGACTAGACAAGCTCTGTCTGTAATGCAGCCAGCTGCAAAAAAGGAAAATCGATTTTCCGATTTTCCTTTTTTTAAACATCGATTGTGATTAATAAATCCGATTTAGATTTAAAATCGATTAATTGCACAGCCCTAAACAAAAGTAAGCACAATGAAATTAAAAAAAAACACCACTTGCCCATCTTTGTTGATGAGCACCAGCCTCTCGATGCCTTGTGAGGCTCGCAGGGTCTTTGCTGCCTCCACATTTTGGCCCAGCACCTCAGCCAGCGTGCTCAGAACTGACACCACCGTCTCCTCTGACAGGGTGCGCCCAGACTGACTCTGGCCTCCCGGCAGGTTGGCCACAAGATGAGGCACTGCGTGCAAACCTACCGGAGATACAGGGTGGATTGAGATGGGCAAATAAAAAAACTAAACAAAAGGAAGACACATGAGACACGTTCTTGGGTAGGAGCTTCATCTTACCTAGCAGATCGGCGTTACGGTTGTCTATAGCGAGGTTCCGCAAAGCTCCAGACATTGCTCGAACCACACGATCGTTACCATGAGACAGTAGTTCTGCCATCATGGGCAGACCCTTCTCCAGACGCACCGTGGCTCTAATATACCGACCGTACTGAAAAACAGACACACAGGCAAACAGTTTTATGGCAACAGAAAGGCAGAGCAACAAATCCTGTAGTAGGGTCAATATCAAGAAGTTAGGAAAGTTCAAATTTTGATCAAAACTGGGCATTTTACCGTCCATATTAAATTTGATAGGGAGAAAAAATAAAGTACTAACAGTCCATCGGCCAGCACACAAGTTCTGGACGGCACCGGCCACAGCCTCAAGCACCGACGGGTTCTTGCTCTCTTTGAGCAGTGATGTGTAAACACGAACCACCTCTGGCTGGTACAAGAGCTCATAACCTGATGACAACAGAAAGAGAAGGATAAATATATGTGAAAATATACATTTTCCTTTTACTAGTAATAAAATTAAAGAGGCTAATTTTAAATTTATTCACAAACTTTATTTAACTGCAATTAAAACGCACAAAATTTCAAAGGATATCTCTTCAAAATTTAAAAGAATCGATGGAACATTTGTACATATGTTTTGGGAATGTGATCTTTTAATAAGTTTCTGGAAATCAATTCAGTATTAGAAATTAATTTTGAGTTAAGCTCCAATTTGTATTTATTAAATGACACACTGGATCTTCAGTTAGACCGGAAAAAAAGCAGGATATTAATTATGATCACATACTTCGCTAAGAAATGCATACTTTTACTTTGGAAAGATGATTCCCCTCCAACTTTCAAGTTTTTTTTTGATCAAATTTCAGTTTTTTTACCATTGGAAAAATTAACTTTAGAAAAATACAACCGTGCTCATATTTTTCAAGAATTTTGGTTCCCATTATTCTCAAAACTGGATAATTTTTCCAAAGGGGACCAATGAGCATCTTTATTTTCGAACTTGTGCTTTATATGTATGTATGTATATATGGGTATATATATATATATAGTTTGATATCGCTGTTGCTGCCATTATATATATATTTTTTTTTTTTTTTTTTTTTAAATATTTATTTAATTTTGTTCTCCCTTAATGTATGTTTTTTTTTTTATTCCCCTAGGGTAATTATGGGGAGGGTAGGAATGTGGGTATAATAGAAATCATGCATGTGAAAATGTGAATTGTGAAAATTATTGTGAAATAAAAAGATATTAAAAAAAAAAAAGAAAGAGAAGGATGGAGATTTATGTATTTGGGGTTCTATTGGTCAGCGATTCATTATGCGTTACATGTTCACTGATAAAAATGTGTCTGACCCTACTCCATCGCAGTACTCGTGGCGTGCTGTCCTGTATGTTTTCCAGATTTTGCTGCTCTAACACACCTGATTCAAACGAATGGATCACTATCACGCCCGTGCAGACCCTGGCAACATGCTGATGGTGAAGATTCATTTGAATCAGGTGTGTTAGAGCATGGAAACATCAAACATGCAGGGCTGCACCCCGCATGGACGGGAATTAAGAAACGCTGGCCTATGGAAACATTTCCACTCTGCCTTTCCTTGGCAAACCAAACAAATCGAAAGCAGTTATCCAATACCAAGCCTGTCGAACTGGAGTCCAGGACTCAGACTCGGGTCCAACTCAAGCCTAATTTTAAAGACTCAACTTGAACATCGTTGACTTAAGTGAATTAAGGCTACTCAGACATGTATATCAGCGTTATGTCAGCTGATTTTATACTGTTTTGTGAAACATGTTAAAATTATTTGTGTGTAATCACCCGACAGCTGTCACTTGGACTGAACTCTTATTTATTGTTCCCTTAAATGACTCAGACTTGAACATTGGGGACTTGAGAATCAAAACTGGGTGACTTGACTACAAGACTGTCTAGTAGAGGACAAGAGTAGAGTTCAACTGTTAAGTTACTCTGGTTGCTCCAACTCCATCCAGATAGATTTTATTTTCTTTTTAATCAACTAGGAGTGCTCTGGAGATTCAAGATCAATTTGTAGTTATACAATTAATTCATTTCAAAACTGCCTCAAGGTAATGAAAGAAGAGAAAGTAGAAGTTTGGTAGTCACCAACAGTTAAGATGTATGAAACAGTAATATGAAAAACAAAAACAATCATATTTTGAGTTTTCACTTTAGAAAGTTTTGCGTATTGAACTAGATTTCATCATTTCAAGGTGCGACAGTAAGAGAGGAAAACATACCTTTGGCAGGTATTGTCCTCTTTGGAATATCCACCTGATCCCCACTTCCATCATCTCCATCCTTTCTTCCTGCAATTGTTTAAAAAAAGAAAAGACAAGTAAGAACCTAAAACGTTTGAGAAGATAAACAAAAACAAATGATGCATTAGGTGAGATGATCATTCCAATATCCTCAGTTTTCACTCGTTTTTGAAATGTGACCATGCAACAAGTGGAACAAGCACCATCAGCATGCAGCCGTTTCTGTGACTTCATATCATCATGCCGGTGTGCTGCGCGCGACTTCAACAGTAAACATTCTTGCTTTTCACTGTGTGTTAGTAAAAATGAGTGATGACGGTGGTTTTAAATGTTCATGAGAACACCAAAGAGGAAACTCTTACCTTTGGAAAACCACTCATCTAAACACAGCAGAGAGAAATGGACAAGATAAAGGAGGGAAGAAGAGGGAAACAGTGGTAGAGTGTGAAAAACAGCGACAGGAGCATCTGCCACCAGCAAGCTCAAACCAACCAGCAACAGCCTCTCATCACCAAAACTGTCAGACACAGTGGATCTCCTGGAGAGGAGCTGGACAACACTGACCTTTTCCCTTTCGGGTGCCAAAGCAGCCTCCTTTGTTGGATGGGGCCGGGCCCTGGTTGACGGGTGCAGTCTCCATGAAGCGCTCACTGCCAGGGATTTCACGGTGAACCTGATACGACAGGTTCCTTAGAAGACAGACACAATTCTCCACCAACTGCAGGGAAAGGGGATAAAAAAAAAGATTCATGAGCCAAAGAGGAAATATATCTTGTGTTAAAAGTCATAACCGGCTCCATTAAATAGTTACCTTATTATCCACGTCTTTGCGGTTGATCTGTGACTGGACAACGTACATGAGCGAGTCTACCAGCCCCGTGCACTCTCTCAGCTTTCGTCTGGCCTCACTGCGCTCTGAACTCACATTCCTGTTGGAGGAGAGGAAAGTTAAGCACATAATTGTATGTTCTTTTCTTGAAAATAAGGACTCTCCGCCTCCATTTTTAAAATCGACTCTGCTCTCCATCAACGCATCCCTCACATACCTAAGGCAACCAGCAGTGTTGGTCAAGGCGGTCTCCCACTCCAGATGTCGTGGTTTGCAACTTTCTTCTCCTCCGCTGCTCCCTCGCTCCCAGCCCGAGTGAGGAACGACCACCTCGTCGGCCAGGGCATGCAGAGCGTGGTCTACAATCTCCATCTTCACCGAATCATGGGACGAGAGGTTCCACAAGGTTCCTGGTGGGATAAATAATGTTACTTTCAACACAATTAAACTTAGCTCAGTAAATTGTTTAAAAAGAAATACACACATAACCACCACCATTTTTTGGTTCTGCGAGTATTTGGATATTTATTTGTGTAACTTTTTTTGCAAAAGTATTTACTGAGGCCAAAGGATTACCCAAGCAGCAATACAACAACTGGTAATAGGGGAGTTTTTACCTGCCATTGTTTATGTTATGTTTATGCAATAGTTGCTCGGGGGTCATGTTCTGGGTCTCTGGAAAGCGCCTAGAGTAGGGCTGTTCGATTTTGCCCAAAAATAAAATCTCGATTTTTTTCTCTCAAAATCCGATTTTCGATTACGATTATTTTGTGAATTGACAAAAGGCAAAGAAATGATTTCAAATATGCCGTTTTTTTATTGAACATTTTCCCCATTGGGCTTTAAGTGCAAACTTTGCTCTTATTAAACCAAAAATGAATGAATAAAGTGCAAAACTCTGTAAAATAAGTTGAAAAAAAGTTTAAAAAAATAAAATATAAAGTTTTATCTCTGAAAAAAAAAAAAAAAAAAAAAAAATCAGCAAATCAGCACTTGCAAACATACAGTAAGTTATATTTCCAATTAAATAAAACAAGACATTTTCTAATTAAACTAAACTGGGTCTTCGCATGCCAAATAATAATGCAACCCATGAAGGAGGTAGAGGTGTGTAATGTCAGTCATTACATTTGCAAGTTTTTTGCAAGGAACACGAGCCGGTCTACGATTTTACGATTTTCACATCGTTCTAATTACATAATCGCGATTACGATTTAAAATCGATTAATCGAACAGCCCTAGCCTAGAGACAACGTCTGTTGTAATAGACGCTATATAAATAAAATTGAATTGAATGAATACCTGTGATGATGTCAGTAAGGTCTTGGTCGTGAGTTCTCCTGAGTAACCTGACCAGAGCAGGTACTCCATCACAGTTCTTAATTGCAATCTTGTTGTCATGGTCTCGTCCGTAGGAAATGTTCTTCAGTGCTCCACAGGCTGAGTGATGAACCTCCTTGCCCGGGTGATCCAATAGTGACACCAACGCAGGGATGCCCTTCAGTCGACGCACTTCTGACTTCACCTGGAAACAAAATTAGCATGCTTTACGTTAACCCAAATACTTATGCGCGTATGTATGTGTATTTTATATTATACATATAGAAGATTGCTTCACCTTGTCATTTTTGAAGGTGAGGTGCTGGAGGAAGGCGGCAGCATTGGTCTTGACAGGGTCCAGGCGGTAGTTTAACATGGCAATCACCTCTGGTAGCTCTGGCTGTCTCCATGAACCAGGAGGGGCCTTTCTCAATGTACTGTCCAGTGAAGCCATGCTTCCCCTCTCCATCGTCATGGGAACACCCCACGTATAAGGATCACCTCCTCCCATGTCGCCATCCAAAGTGTCCTCACAGCTCCTGCAAGTCACAGGTGGTGTTTAGAGCAATGTTTGTGAAGAGAATCTTTAGTGAGAGGTAATATATTCTACACCAAGTGCACAAAAGTACATGTTTACCTGAGTCTGCGTCTGTCCATACCCCCAGGGCCCGGCCCCAAGCGTGGCATGGTACCATAGCCTCCAGGATGCATAGGTGGAGGTCCCATCCCATAATCATCATATCCCACGCTGCGCTGATCATCGTCCATACCATAGTGGCCGTGGCCATACCGCATCTCCATTGCTGAGCCCATGGCCCTCATCCCCCGCCCCACCTGAGGCTGCGCGGCGTACGGGTCGAGCTGCTGTCGGCTCGGTGCCCGGTAACCAGAGTCCAGAGTTCTGTAGCCATCGACCGGCCTGAACAAGGACAACAATGGAAGTCAGTGACGTTCAGTTCAGTCTTTAAAATACACTTCCCTTCAGACCGACATGCTGATGTTAACAGACATGTCGTGTAGTTACACAATGCTGTCTCTCACCAGAAATAATAAAAAAAAACCTACTGTGCTATTAATGACCTCAACTATGTAAAAATCTTTCATTCGTCTGAAATCTATTTAAAATCAAACGTTATTTGCGTAGCTCTTTAAATACAAATTCTGCAACACAAAGGGCTTTACATAAAAATGAACATCATTTGCCTGATATTAAAAGACTCTCCATATAAAAGCAGCAGAAATAGAAAAAATAAATAAATTAGGAAATTAAACTTAAGCTATTCTTGACCACAACATCAGCTGAATCTTGTAAGAACTGAGAAACCCCTTTAATGGGGGAGAAAAAAAAAAAAAAAAAAGGAACTTGCTCAGCAGTTTGAAGCAAAGCTGTTATTACTGGCAACAACTGTAGATTAAACTCAGACTTTCTGGTATAAGTGGTTAAAAATATGCCTCCTTCGTTTAAAGTCTTGAGTTTATTTGCAACTACGATGCAAACCTGACAAATGAATAACATTAAGACGAGCTGTCCCCAATAGGGCTGTTCGATTTTGCCCAAAAATAAAATCTCGATTTTTTTCTCTCAAAATCCGATTTTCGATTAAGATTATTTTGTGAATTGACAAAAGGCAAAGAAATGATTTCAAATATGCTGTTTTTTTATTGAACATTTGCCCCATTGGGCTTTAAGTGCAAACTTTGCTCTTATTAAACCAAAAATTAATGAATAAAGTGCAAAACTCTGTAAAAATAAGTTGAAAAAAGATTTAAAAAATATAATAAAATATAAAGTTTTATCTCTGAAAAAAAAAAAAAAAATCAGCAAATCAGCACTTGCAAACATACAGTAAGTTATATTTCCAATTAAATAAAACAAGACATTTTGTAATTAAACTAAACTGGGTCTTTGCATGCTAAATAATAATGCAACCCATGAAGGAGGTAGAGGTGTGTAATGTCAGTCATTACATTTGCTATTCACATTTGCAAGTTTTTTGCAAGGAACACGAGCCGGTCTACCGCATCTGGCTTGAGGGATGCCCGGTGGCACGTTACAACGCCCCCTCCTACACTAAAGAGACTCTCCCATGGGGCACTTGTCGCAGGTATTGAGAGGTATTTCCATCAATCATTAATATGGTATCAATCGTTAATATGTGTGCAGACAAGGTAAAAAAAAAATAAAAATAAAAAAAAAAAAAGTGAAAAATCGATTTTACGATTTTCACGTTTTAACATCGTTCTAATTACATAATCGCGATTACGATTTAAAATCGATTAATCGAACAGCCCTAGTCCCCAATAACAATAAAAAAAAACCAACACTTTTCCTCTCAACTCTCTGCTCTCTACCTGTAGCGCTCATCCATGTGCGAGCCCCTGCTCAGGCTTGTGTACGCCTCCGACGGTGGACCGCCTCTGTAGTCATCGTATCCTCCTACAGGCCCATAGTGGTAGTTCCTGGGAACTGTCGCAGTGGGGTAGTCGCCTATGCCAGTCTGCCTGTAAGGACGGTCCAGTGTGGCGCTGTACATTCCCATACCGGGCACGGCCATGCCTCCATCAATGGACAAGGACTCAGTGGGGAGAACTGTGCGCGAAATTGGTTTCTTCATCTAACAGTGAAACGAGAAAAATGCATTGAAACAATTATGACCGCATTCAAATCTTAATATTATTTGGAAATGAAACAGGGAAGTATGTTGTATGACTGTACCCCATTATCCATCCGCCGTGCGGTTCCGTCCTCCGAGAAGACTGAGCGTACGTCCTGGGAGTCATCCTCTGGCGTGTAGCTCTCATCTAGAGCGCCGTGTGCGGGGTCCACCATCCTGTACTTTAGTAAAGATACCACACATGTAAACTACACAAGCACCACAACAAGAGAAATCATAGTCTTAATAAAGTCAACAACACTCAGTACTCCATATTAATCCCTGAAGGGAAACTATATAAGAAACACATACCTGTGTGCCGTTGATGTATGAATCGGTTAACTTCAGACGTTCTATGTCTGCATCCCCTAAACGCCCGTTCTGTGGAAGAAGAAAAAAAAAATAAAAAATAAGACCGCAAGGAGAAAATCTAAAAATGTTCCATAGTCATACAAGCTGAATGAAAGATATACACGTCGAAGTTGAAGGTGTGTCTCCAAATAGACAGCACACTGATGATATTACCGCTACTGAAAAACATTTAGTGCCAATCAAAATCATCTTCACGCATTTACGGTCAGTGAATCACCATCAGAGACAGGAGGAGGATATTCTGGAAAGCAGCCAGTCAGTCGGTCTCACGCCCTGCTTCCTCCTCCACTAAGCGCTTGTGCAACCAGTGACTCTCCCTGTGCAGACACCGACATCACCCTGAACCCAATCATTTTAATGCAATCCAACCGCCCTCAATATTACTAACAGCATCATGTGAACATTGGTAGACCACTTCACAAATCTACGTAGTAGTTCCACCACCCACACTTCCAGTTTCCGTGATACTGTCCTTGTGACAAAGAAACATCTTTTTAAAACACTGCCGTCAAAATTCTGTGCTGTACCCCCCCCCCCCCCCCCAAAGGACATTATACCGCACTTTTTCTGCAAACAAGGAAGAAGCTCTTATCAAAAAATAAAATAAAGGAAGTTCAGCCAGTGGTTTATACCAAGGGCTCACTTCCTTGACAAAAACTATCCTTTCCCATACTTTCACCATATTTACAAAGAACTCAAACATGCTTCAAAAACCATGCCCGACTTTGCCATATGACACCATGAATGCCTAGTACTGACAATATTTCTGCATATAAAAACGTGGACACGGCCCTGACACGTATGCATATCTCAACCTTCATCCTAAGGATTCAGAACAGACTAAACCGAAGATCTGCTCTATATCAGCAAGCCCTTAAAAGGGAAAATCATTCAGAGAAAGATTCAAGTGCCTCATTTCAAAAGATAAGTTGTGTAAAAGATTTACAAAAATGTCAATTTTTTTTTTTTTTTTTTTTTTTACGCACACCAAAGTTTGGCAAAAGAACAAGTGGTTGAGACTCCACAAATTAATAAAAAGGCAACATTACATCTTGCCTAGGCAAATATTTAATCAGTAAACAAAAACATCTGAGTGGGAATATTCAAACTTTCACAACAGCCAAACTGATCTCAGACCAGGAAATAGATCCAATCACAACAAGTGAGAATGCCCATTTCTCATTAAAAAACAAAAACATACAAAAAAGTGAAATACCGCAAAGATAATTTGCCAATGAAACACTAGGTCTGCTTTTCAGTTTGTCTATTGGCAGATGGACTCTATAAAGACAACTACTGGCACCTCAACTGCACATATACCTTTTTATTCTCTTCAGTATTAATTGACGCATAAATTAAGAAAATTAAACATTCAAATGATATTGAAAAAACAAAAACACAAAATAAAAGAATGAAAACCCATTTGATTTTGCTTCACTGTTACATAAAATACATTACATAAAGAAATGATGAATATTCCAGAAAAAAAAAAGGTTACAAATCTTTACAACCAAATACATTGTGGTACTTAAGAGATTACGATTAAAAATGCGGATAAGTCTTATGATGCAGGTCTATGTGACACATGCACAAGAGATGACCTCATTCCATCAACTGACATGCTGGAGCAGAGAGGAAGTAAGTGAATCTCCGTAACCGGAGTCAACAAAAGGTGTATTCACACGTGTCAGAGTGTATCTGATGAACGACAGGATGCTGCTCAAAGTGCGTGATGATAATGCATGTTAACAGCATTGGAATGAGATGCGCACATGCACTGGTATTTTTGCAGATCGAGGCTGAAGGAGATGGACAGAACAAGTGAAGAAAGACATTCAATGCCGCAGCTGCCAAACACGGACGCAAACTTGCTGAGCTCCAGTGAAGAGGAGGGAATGGAGGAGAGGAGGGATGAACGGACGATGGATTTATGGCTTGTCAGATGGAGAAAATTATACATGAATTCAGTGGAAGGGGGTATGATGGGGATAAGAATGCACCATGAAATGGAGCGGGGAAAGGCAAGAAAAAAAAAAAAAAAGGAGGGGGACTTTAGATGCCTAAGAGAGACTTGTGACAAGGCTGTTGGGGTTATTTGGGGCGCGTTACCTGTATGTGAGGGAGGGGGTGACCCAGGGCCGAGGGGCTGGTGGCGGGGAGACCCACTCTCCTCCTCTCCTCCTCCAGCGCCCGGGTCAGCTGTTCAAACTGCACCTCCTGCTCTCTGACCGACTCCAGCAGAGCCGCTGCGCTCTCACACTGCTCCATACACACTACCCAGCCCCAGGGGGAGAGAGGGGGCGTTACACACATCCATACAGATGTAAACACACTACAGCAGAGGGAGTGGGCGGCTAATAAAAACAGACACTCCAAACGAGTAGAAAACAATCCAGCAGGTCAGGACTTTTGGAGCTAAAACCGGAGTTATTTAATCCCATCTAATTCATCAACTGACTGTTTGGTGACCGAGGCTGAGAGGCGATCTTGGAATGCTGCTGGTATCTGCATTGCACAAGAGTCAATCTTGCTTTTTTCCTCATTGAAAGAACAGGAGTCGCTGCTGCAAAAAGACATTTGCAGTTAAAGCTGGGTCAGAAGAGCGCTAAAGTATTGCAGGATTTTTGGACAATTTTAAATCTTTGATAGGTCTGACATACTTGCATCACTGAACTGTGTGCAACAGTGAAATAATTAAGATCAAGGGTTTTAAATGAAAAGAAAATGCAGCAAAGCAAAAATGTCAATCACAGTGGAGGTGGACTGCAGTGATGGACAGAGCTGGAGTCCTTTTACGCTGTACAGTGTTGATCACAAAAACTGCAAAGCATTTGTCAACATCAAATTTCTCTCTGCAAACAGCTCAGTAAAGTAACATTTGATGCATGCGTGACAGTGTCCTGTGGGCTGCTGACCCTTATTAGGTCGCCGCAAGAGGAAGTAAAAAAGAAAACAGAACATGCAAACTACTTTTTTCAGAAAAACGACCACCACAAAAGTACAAATAATGTCTGCCCAACTTTCCACTTGGTCTTATCAGAGTTTAGAAAGTGATGTTACTTTGGCCGCACTTTTTGTGATCTGCATTCATGTGAGCAGCATTATTTACAATGGTAAGAACATTTTTAAACACTTTATACTTTTATTAGTTCTGAACACAACAAATCTTCACAATATGAGAGGAACTACATACTTCACAATTTAAGCACAACATGAAAGTGGAAAAAAAAAAAGAAAAAAGTCTCAAAGGTCAGTTCAGAGAAGACAAAAAAAATACACACCTTCACCTGTGGCCGTGGTTTGGTGGAAGAGGTGAGAGATTACGCCACAAATTAGAAATGGTGCTCTATTTGTTCATGTGTAGAAGACCACTGAACCACCAAGCCCAGAAACAAGGGAGAATGGACTGCAGAGAAAACAAGAGAGGAGGAGGGGAGAGAACAACAAGGATAGAGGTAGAAATATTTCAGTAAAAACAGCTCAGTTGGAGAAACAGCAACATAGCGAAAACACCACACATGTGTGTCAGAGCTGTGTTTGCACTGCATGTAGAAAAAGCATGAGCAGAGAAACAGTAGCCCCAGCCTTTAGACACACCCTGTATTTACTCCACACTTGGCCTGTGTACAGTAGCTAGTTGTGGGAAGCTGACCAACCTGCAGGACATTCTGGGCCACAGAACCTCCACCGTCAGCATTAAGAGAAAACATTTGAGAGACAGGAACAGCCTCAAGATCGACATGCTCTATCCACTGTTTGTGTCTGCAGTTTAACCTTGGTTTTATCTCCCTCCTCAATATCCACTGTTATCCTGGCTCAGAGAAAAGCAGTGTTTTATAAGAGTCAAACAAGTAGACCATGGAGACTGGGGTCATCTTATCTACTGATACATGTTCTGCTGCAGCAACCTTGCTTTCTCATGAGCTCTGGCTTGAATGCTAAAAACCCAAAGTGTCGCCACGTACTTACCCACCTGCATGACCGGTTGGACTAGTAGGGGAGGGGCATCTGATTTCAGCCCCCCCCCCCCTCCTCCCGTGTCTGTCCAGCCTACATGCACAGGCACACTTCTTCAAATCAGGGGAGGGTGGAGAGGTTGGGCAACACACAGCAACCTGCATTTACACTTCAGGCAGCAGGTGTTTGTGCATTTAACAGGTAGATCTTAACAAGTGCAAACAGAGAGGGGCGAGCATGGGCATAATGAATTCAAGAAAAGGTGATGACTCATAGTTTCACCTGCATAAGATTATGCAAACCCTCCACAAAGGAAGAGAGCAGACATGATGATATCATTGACTGTTGTAATACAGTACAGATGCCACCAGTTGCATTTTTTTTTTTTACAGCAAAGTGAATCCTTAAAAAAAAAAAAAAAGTAGTCAGACGTGGACCTGTATGTAGAAATGATACAAGTGTTGTGCTGTAATTATGACGCACCTAAAAGAAAAATATATATTGAAGTACCGGTATGCCAATTATGGGGGACACGTAAAAAGAAAGTCTGATGGCCTGATAAAAAACAAGGAGACTATATAGATTTCTAGTGAAAAAGTAACTTCCAAGTAGGGCTGTTCGATTTTGCCCAAAAATAAAATCTCGATTTTTTTCTCTCAAAATCCGATTACGATTATTTTGTGAATTGACAAAAGGCAAAGAAATTATTTCAAATATGCAGTTTTTTTATTGAACATTTGCCCCATTGGGCTTTAAGTGCAAACTTTGCTATTATTAAACCAAAAATGAATGAATAAAGTGCAAAACTCTGTAAAATAAGTTGAAAAAAAGTTTTAAAAAATATAATAAAATATAAAATTTTATCTCCAAACCAAAAATGAATGAATAAAGTGCAAAACTCTGTAAAATAAGTTGAAAAAAAGTTTTAAAAAAAATAAAATATAAAGTTTTATCTCTGAAAAAAAATAAAATAAAAATTAAAAAAAATCAGCAAATCAGCAATTGCAAACATACAGAGGTATTTCCATCAATCATTAATATGTGTGCAGACAAGGTTAAAAAAAAAAAAAAAAAAAAAAAAAAGAAAAATCGATTTTACGAGTTTCACGTTTTAACATCGTTCTAATTACATAATCGCGATTACGATTTAAAATCGATTAATCGAACAGCCCTAATTTCAAGAACCAAAACCTGAATTTAAATGTTGGGTCCGGCTTGCAGGAAGACATGACGTCACACGCACACTCACCCAGAGTCATAGCCATCTACCTGAACAAAAACCCTGCTGTGCTGCCCCACATGACTATATATGGTCGCAGCCAGAACAAAATACCTCTACCACAGATTGAGATGAGCAGAGTGTAAGAACGGCAAACGTTAAATACAATGGAGACGCAACAACAAGAATGTCAAAAGCAAGCATGAAAATGGAGGAGGAGTGGTTGAGATAAGGTCAGGGTTGTTGAATTAAAGATAAAAGCTATCTCGCATTCCTAGCATTGTCTCAGGTCAATTCAGCTCAACAGTCCACCCACCGACTCACTGCAAAAAGGCCCTGGCAGGACACTGACTGAGTATGAGATCAATAATTATGGGGTCATTTTGTGACTGACAAACAACAACAAATAATAAATTAAAACCTCTCCTCACCTAACTAATTTAACTCATACTCTCATTAGCGAATATGCAAGGCTAAGTACTAACTTATCTGTTGGAAAGTGTAGTTGTGATTGTGTGTTTTGTATGTGAGAGACTGTGGTTTAACCACAAGCAGCAGGGAATTTGCAGCTGTCAGTCTGTGAGGTTGGTTGAGCAATAAGAAGTTTGTGCTACTGAGACCATACACAAGCATGAAAAGAGTTTGAGGACAAAAAGGACGCTTATTGGACACATGTGAGTGAGCATGTAGGCATGTCTAAGGGGGTTTAATTATGTTGCTCTTTACATACTAATGACTTCTCTCCTCCGCCCATCGCCCCCTCCACAGCTGTTAGTTTTGGCCTTGAAAGTCAGCGGCAAGTTTTGTCGAACAATGAAAAACAATCAATGTCGTCCCACGGCCACTCCCCTCCCCTTTCCCCTCTTACCCACTTCCCGAGAAACAGGATGTTATGGATTCGAGATCAGAGATGAGTAAAAGGACACAAAAGGCATTTTTGGCTTCACTTAAACCTTTTTCCACAACAAAGCCACTTGTACATAAACAGTGCACGCTTTAGGAGCACACAGTTTAATAAATCATTCAGCTATGGCCGCGTTCCTCCAGCAACGGTCTGACTGTGCATTGAAAATCACTGATGTTTGACAAGATTATTATACAACCACAAACCACTTCCCATTCTGCTATTATTGTTTTCTGTCTGCTCTTTTTTGTTCTGCTTTCATTAACTTTTAGCACCCTTCCATCACATCTTCAGTTTTACTTTCCCAGTTTAATATATTCTAACCACTTCATATATTTATGGTCCTGTTAAAAAAAAGTGTATTAAAAGGAGGAACCAAAAGAAAGAAAATAACAGTGCACAAGAGTAATCAAATGACCAATTAAGCAATAATTGATTAAAAAAAAACAACAACACATGACTGTATGAACTTTAGAGGTGAGGGAACAAGCGTGCACAGAAAGGCCTTACTCTGCTGATCTAAATATGCCAGTAACAAGAGTTCAAAACGACAAGCTTGTGCCTTCAGGTCAACAACATCTGATTTAACCCTGACACACCACGAGTCAGGTATCCCCGTCTGATTTTTCATCCATCAGTCAGCATGACACACTTAACCCTGTCAGAAGACATCTGCGATCATGTGCACATGGTACCTAACAATAAAGCCTCTGTCCACTAAATTAAAACTCTGCCTAGTCCTTAAAGCATCTACACCTGCGAAAGAGAGAAAAAAATCCCTCAGGAACAACTGATTCACAGTCAAAACGCACATCTGTTCACACACTTCCAGCTGACTGACATTGCAATTTGATGTAAAGTCACTGATGCCAAAGCTGAACATGGTTTTGTAATGGGATTGAAGCTTTACCCCTCTAATCCACTTACCTCTTTACACATACACACGTGATGTTAACATCCACACACATACAGACACACACTTGACTCTTTGCGGATTAACCCACAGACCTTACAATAGCAGACACTACTGCAGTCAGCGTTGGGAGCGTGTGTCAACAATCAAACAATGACTTTGAGTCAAGTCGCCAGGAAAGGCTGGCATGTTGTTATTAGTGGCGGCACCTGCAGCCCATCAGATCACCCAGAGCCAGCTCCACCTACAGTTCAAACAGACGCGACGTATAAACCTACCAGCACAGACCCAAAGCCCAAATGGAAGTCACTAAACCATTATTTACGCAGGAAAATCTAGTCTACCTGCTCGTGCTGAACCTGACAGTTATATCCCCACCCAAGCATATTCCCAACCAAACAAGCTCACACATGACCCACCCAACAGGTTTACAATGTGACAAACTGATAATCTCAGACTGTGTGTGTGTGTGTGTGTGTGTGTGTGGGGAGGGGGGGTCCATTACAGGTAAGTGTTATTGAGAACAGTCCATAGCCAACCAAAAAACTCCTTAAAAACTGCTGTAATGATGTATAAATCCAGTGTTTGATCCACTCTCAGCACCAAAGTGGGTCAGCAGACGAGCTGGGAAAACACAGGCTCGCAGCAACAAAAGGCATCGCTATGAAAGGACTTTTAAACAAAAGCCTGGCGTGATCGAGTCCACCAGTGGTCACATCCAGGTAAATGCCAAGCCAAAAAAGCCCAAATCGGCTCAGCAGCCGTCTGTCTGTCTGTCTGTCTGTCTGACCCGGGTTGTCCGTCCTGCGGCGTTAAGGCTGATTTATGGTTCCGCGTTACAAGGAACGCGGCGACGCGAACCGACGCGTAACCACGGCGTAGGCTCTGCGTCGCTGTAACGCGGGACCATAAATCAGGCGTTAGCATCACAATGACCCACGTAGCCGCCGACGCTAGCGCGGCTAGCAGCATTGTTCACACAATTGCCCCTTACGGTTAATTCAGCTGGGTTTCTTTCACTTTATACGGAGGCATCGATGGCTCTTTTGAGTTGCATTTGAATGTGTGGTAATAAAGGAGCGTGTGGGGCTCTGAACTCCCACCATAGCTGGGTTAGTGGAGCTGGTCTGGATCTGGGACCACTCCTTTGCCAACGCTGCAACCACATTATTGAAGGGGTTACGGAAATAGACGCAACACCCACATGCGCACACAAAATACGATGATATTAGTGAATTTGCTCACCTGCTCAGGGAAATCCCGCCCCGATAGCGTCCAGACTGCTGCGTTTTCTCGGTGTTTTGTGCCCTCAGTCTCCCCCCGACTTCCCCGTCTCCTGGCGTGTTAAAGAAGAAGCGACATCACCGAGTTTCCTGTGGGAGCGGGGCGGGATCAACGCGAGAGTTACGGTAAAAACGCGCAACGCGGAATGTCTGCATTTGCATCAGGTGTCAGTAAACGATGTTATCGAAGTTACTCATCGGTCTTGTGTAAAACACGCACCGACTTGTATGAACACGGAAAAAGACTACACTAGAAAAAAGCCCACTCAAACTATATCAAATGCCCCCCCCAAACAAAAGTCAGATTTTTTAGGACCCCACTAGTACTTTCGACCAGTACTCAAGTTGTAAAAAAAAAATTAGGGGGGATGGTGGATTTTATCATATGGGGACAGATAATTTGTGCTGATTACAAATAATATAATATATAACAAATAATAGCACTGACTAAAACACCTGCAGAAATACTGCAGGAATGACATAGCAGCAGTTAAATGCAGCCTTCTGTAAGCTTTAAATATCCACTGGGCTTACATCAAATACATCAAAACACAAAAATAAAAAACAGTTTTCTGAACTTCACAGGATAAGTAACATGGATCACTGCAAAAACTCAAAATCTTAACAAGAATATTTGTCTTATTTCTAGTTAAAATGTCTAATTTTAGTAAAAAAAATCTCATTACACTTAAAACAAGACTCATCACTGGAAAAAACAAAAATTTTCACCTGTTTCAAGTAGATTTTCACTTAAAATAAGCAGTAAAAATCTGCCAGTGGAACAAGATTTTTTTGCTTGTAGGATAAATCCCACTGGCAGATTTTCTACTTATTTCAAGTGAAAATTTACTTGAAACAGGTGAAAATTGTCAAATAAGTTATTTTTCTGGTGTTATTTTTCTGGTGATGACTCTAAATGTTGAAATAGCAGTAAAACCACATTCATTGATGAAATGACATAAGGGATGGAAAGGGGGGATGGCAGTTTTACAGGGGGGATGATTTGGACCGTTTTTATTTCAGGGGGGGATTCCATCCCCCCTCATCCCCCCTCAACTCGAGTACTGCTTTCGACATTTTATAAACATTCAGTGTCTCCACTTTGTTGGAGGAACTGTGGGTTGGTCAGTGATTATTCACATGTCTTCTGGGACTGTCCAGTACTGGAAAGGTTTTGGCGAGATGTAAAGGAGGAGATTGAAAATATACTGAACACTGTAATTCCTATGGATCCTTTGCTATTTGTACTGGGAATATTCCGAGACAATGTAACAAGTAGGGACAAGAGATATATGCTACGTATACTTTTGATGATTGCAAGTAAGACTGTACCTGTGAATTGGAAGAAGACACTCTCACCAACAAGAACTCAGTGGAAGATCAGACTGAAACAGATTTATGTTATGGAGCACATGACAGCTAAGCTGCAGATGAGAATGGACTTGTTCCTGCAAAGATGGACACCAGTGAAGGAGTATTTAAACATATAATCATTTAAGTGCTAACTTTAAAAATGTGACTGAAAAGCCCTCTGTCAAGGATTGTTAAAAAATGTTTTGATTTGTAATTGTCATTTTAATAAAGTTAAAAAAAATGTATCCAACCGCTGAATTTGACCCCTGTGCTTTTTGTAATGAATCTGAAGAATCACTTGATCACAGGTTTCTATTCAATTCAATTCAATTCCCACTTTATTAGAGACATATCTCGAGGAGAGGTCCATAGTACCATAAAAAAATTATACATATTATACACGATATGTATTGTGTCCTGTCTCAAAAACCTTTTGGCGTGATATTCCAAAATTAGAAATTGCTAATATTATGTTTTACATAGATACACAAATCAGTGTCCTTCTTGGTTAATGTCATTCTCTTGGCTAAATATCACTGTTGTATATACACTGTTGTAAGTGGAGAAAAATGAAGCCCTCTTTCCAATGTTTTTTAAATGATTTCAAAAGTTTTTTTGTCTCTTGAAAAATAAAAAATAATATATATATATATCCAAGTATCTTTTATTTTAAGTATCTTTCTGAAATGTCGATGCTATTTGCTTTAAAATGCCTTACTGTTTCTTTGTTATTAACTTTAATTGTCTACCTTATTTTTTGTGTATATGTCCCTTGTTCATGATACCTCCCAAAATGTTCTATTTTCTTATATTGTATTTCCTCTACTAGCAGCTTGTATAAAATGTGTTTTTCTTGTTTATAAATTGTGTTCAATAAAAAAATAAATATATAAATATATATATGAATATATATATATATATATATATATATATATATATATATATATATATATATATATATATATATATATATATATATATATATATATAACATTTAAAAAAAAAGACTTGTATGAACACGGCCGTATACGTTGCGGGAATTGACATTTTGACACTTCCTGTCACTCCTCCATTTATTTCCGTCGCTCCCTCTGTTTTACATATACACACACTGATGTCATTTCATTGATTGGAAAAACAACAATAGTGAAAGGGGAAGCTGCACTTCTAGGGGGAGTGCAAAAACAGCATTCCACACCCACACGACAAACCTATTATTGCTACATTAAAACCAGTGGTCATCATATCCTCATGTGCTTTATCAGTTTGTCAGCTGGTTAAAATGAAGAAGAAAGAAAAAAAAACAACCTACACATGACTCATGTTTGACCACAACCATTCATCACTCATTAATTGTATTCTTACTGCACCCTTTCAGCTTCATCCCCAAATTACTAATTTTAGTTCTGAGTTTTTATTTTACAGTATCTATCACACTTTATTCTGATTTCTTAAGGTGTGATGTGGTTCTTGTTTTCAAGAATTAGGACTAAATTCAAAGCAAGACAAGCTGAAACTCGAAGAAAAAAAGAAAAAAAAAGAAAACATGTTGGTGTGGACAGGGTGGAAAGAGGAACAATGAAAGGAATTTCCCCCAGTTCCCGTGTGAGTCCCCCCACAGTGTTTTAGTAAGAGAAAAAGAAAGACACAACAAACACTGCTCACAAAAACAACAAAAAACAACTCAATACTGCTCTCTGGAGGTGTACAGCATGAGTTGAAGGCTATATTTTTTTAATTAATATTTATTTATTACAGTACACATAGGTTACAATTTAACTTTAACTTGCTGTCCGGTATGAAATGATCTGGAAAGTATACAACGACAAATAATCCCTCAACAGAACAACTTCAGGGAATTTCTTTAAAAATTAAACTTGTTCACCAACAATGGATTAAGGAGGTATCTCCTCAATTAAATTTTACCACTTCTTATTAAAATGTATAACTTAGTGTTCATACCAAATGGATCATTCCACGCCAACTTCCTTAACCTTTACAGATTTCATGATGTCTTAATGAACATTGTGTGGGATGTCATCCAGCCAGCTATTAACACTACCACTTATTCCAATTTAGGTTCACAGGGATCTGCTGGTGTTCTTTTTAACTCTTTTTTTTTCTTTGTTAAAATACCACCCAAAGAGTGAAAAGGAACCTTTTCCACCAAGTCTTTACATCTCTGTTTAAAGCAGCTGGTTTGAGAGGAAGAGTCAACAACTTGACCCCACCCCACCCCTTTATTCTATACGGTGTCCCTTTTGATATCAGTTTTAAACTTTTGCACCACCTGGTTCTGAGCTTTCACAAAAAGCTCCAGCTTGGAAAGCTTTGGCACAGTTGACCCAAAGTATAATATGTTTCAAAATATATGCATAGTAGATTCCCAGTAACTTCACACAGCAGATAACACTATCATGTCTTCCCCTTCAAAAACCAGGTTTCTCAGCTCTAAAGTTTTAGCAGGACCGAAAGGTAATGAGTTGTTTGTTGGTTTTTTAAAGCTTCTCTGTTCCGGTAAACCCTTACCTATTGTTACCAGTTTGGTTACAATTAAACCTTCAAGGTCTGTTTAATTGCAAATTATCATTCATGTGTTTTGGATCATCATCACAAGTAAAATTGATGAAGTAAAAATTTATATTTTGCCAAGTCTTATAATGAACTGTGATGCAGAGACCTGTCCAGGATGTAGCTACATCTCACCTAGTGACGGCTGACAGACTCCAGCAGATCCCCATCATACTAAATAGGATTGAAGTAGGAGATGAGAAAATGATGGGTCTCATGAGCTCAAATTCATTGTGGATCAGCTGGCCAGGAGGATTGATCCGCAGCTTCACCATGTGGCAAAGTATCTTTGGCCAGGACACCAAAGCCCCGAGATATGAGGATCAGGGTACGACCGGGTATGATTGTAAAAATAGAAACACTACATGTTGTATGAGTGTGTTTGCGTGATTTTGAAGCCTATTCTCACAAGTTTTGTAGAACCTAGACAAGATTAGACAAGATACTATGTAAGTGTAACATGTATACAGAATGTAATATCTTTTAATCACCATGAAGATGACAGAACAGGTTTGACACTCGGTCAATGATAAGGACTCATTTATGGCATTTTAATGAAATACTGACATATTTAAGGCTGCAGATGTTTATTTCACAGAGTTATCCATAAACATGCCTAGCCTGTTTTATTTACAAAATATTTTTTCTTTAAATATACCAGATCAAAATATATTACATGAAAAGATAGTATTATGGAACAAAACAAATTTAATTCCATGTAATGTCTAACGTGCTGGAATGACAATAAAAACTCCTTGAATCCTATTATACCACAAAAAAAAAATGTATTTGTTTTACCTTTCACTAAACATGCCACATTTCTTTATTCAGTCTTACATCAGGCTCCTTCTGCAATTTGAATCACTGTTTCAGAAGCACCTGCTCCACACAAAGCTGTCCAGGTGAGAAAGTATAAAGGTTTGTTGCACCAACAAACTGTATTTGCTGTGCTACACCTACAAAACACAGAGACCGTTGTGTCATTAAAAAAAAAAGTGAGTAGCTAATTAAATTTTAAAAAGGCACACACCTTTCTGTGAATGGTTAGTTTATGTGCTTTTTTCCCCCCCAAGTATGAAGATTTGTATTTATTTTGTTAAAAACCATTTAGGAATTACAGAAATTTAAAGCAGATTACCTACATTTTCCGGCTCAAAACTAGCTAGATGACTGAATGATAAAACTAAATTAGCTAGATTTGCTTCTATTCCCTTCTTATTTTAAGACAAATGAAGCAGATACAAGGTCCGGAGTTGATGTTGGATATTTACTTGGCACCAGGGACTGAAGAAAACTGTAGGTAAAGATGCTTCCTCTCTCTTCAGCCAGACAACAAGATTTCATCCTCTTGCTACAGAAGCAAAGTTGAATCGTTTGCACAGCTAGACCCAGAAGTATCGGGATAAAGGACAAGGAAGACAACTAACTAGGATGATCACAGAAACCTTTCCTTGATGAAGAAAAATCCCATCATCAACAGAAATCAAGAATAGACACTTCCAGGAATGTAAATACACAAGTTTATGACAAGGTACAATCACCGGTAACATTTAAGAGCATGAAAGCCAGATTTAGACTCTGCCAAAGGGGGAAAAACAAAACAAAACAAAAAAAAACTTCCCAGGTTCTGAAATCAGATTTTTTTGGACAAATTAAACAATATAAACTTGCATGAGAATAATGGAAGGAGAAAAGTGTGGAGAAGGAAAAGAACAGCACATGTGTCACATGTCGGAGGCAGTGCTTTATAGCATAGTATGTTGCATGTATGGCTGCCAATGGAATAGGGTCACTGTTTGTTGATGATGCACCTAGTGACAGAAGCAGCAGGATGAATTTTGAGGTGTATAGGTCTATACTCTGTTCACATTAAGACAAATGCTACAAGACCGATCCGATAACACTTCCCAGTGCAGAGAGCAAATGATCCTAAGCATACTGGAAAAGCAATGCAAGACCTTTTGGAAGTGAAGAAAAAAATTGTCAACTAAGTCACAATATCTCAACCCAATAGAGCCTCCTTACTGGAGACAAAACTAAAGGCAGAAAACCCCACAAACAAACAGCAACTAAAGATGGCTGCGGTGAAGGTCTGGCAAAGCATCACTAGGAAAAAAACTCTGAATTTGGTGACACCCAGTACTCGAGTTGTAAAATAAAATCAGGGGGGATGGTGGATTTTATCATATGGGGACAGATAATTTGTGCTGATTACAAATAATATAATATATTACAAATAATAGCACTGACCAAAACAATGACAGAAAAGAATTACATAGCAGCAGTTAAATGCAGCCTTCTGGAAGCTTTAAATATCCACTGGGCTTACGTCAAATACATCAAAACACAAAAATAAAAAACAGTTTTCTGAACTTATCAATATGATTCTGTCCTTCACAGGATAAGTAAAATGGATCACTGCAAAAATTCAAAATCTTAACAAGAATATTTGTCTTATTTCTAGTTAAAATGTCTCATTTTAGTAAAAAAAAATCTCATTAAACTTAAAACAAGACTCATCACTGGAAAAAACAAAAATTTCACCTGTTTCAAGTAGATTTTCACTTGAAATAAGTAGAAAAATCTGCCAGTGGAACAAGATGTTTTTGCTTGTAATAAGAAGATAAAGCTTGTCCCACTGGCAGATTTTCCTACTTATTTCAAGTGAAAATTTACTTGAAACAGGTGAAAATTGTCAAATAAGTTATTTTTCTGGTGTTATTTTTCTGGTGATGACTCTAAATGTTGAAATAGCAGTAAAACCACATTCATTGATGAAATTACATAAGGGATGGAAAGGAGGGATGGCATTTTTACAGTGGGGATGATTTTGACCGTTTTTATTTCAGGGGGGATGTCATCCCCCCTCATCCCCCCTCAACTCGAGTACTGGTGACACCCACGGGGTCCACACTGCAGGTAGTATTTGCAAATACATCAGTCTATCCAACTGCTTGTGATCTCCTGAAAATAGAGGTAAAGTTGTTTAAAACGGCTAAAAAAAAAAAAGGTATGATTTCAGTGCATATTTTTCTCACCTCATTAAATCTAAAAATGGATCAAAGACAAAAATCATATAAGTCTGTCACTGTGGAAAGGCTTCCAGATCCAACTCTATACGCTGAAACACCCCCACCCAACATATGCACTGGGGCACAACTGCACAGCAAATTAAACACACTTTTTTAAAATTAAGTCCTGTTCATAGCATATCGTTGGTGTTGTGTGTGATCATATGTCTGCGCAGGTTGCTGGGGTTGTTGAAGCTGGCGTTGCACTGGTTGCATGTGTACGGCTTCTCTCCTGAGTGAGTCCTCAGGTGAATTTTCAGGCTACCGTTTTGCGTGAAGCGTTTTCCACACTGTTCACATGCGTATGGCTTCTCCCCAGTGTGAATGCGCATGTGGATGTTCAGCGTGGTCTTGTTGACGAATGACTTGCCACACGTGGGGCAGGTTACGGGCGATTCCCCGGTGTGACTTGCGCGATGCACGATCAGCTCCTCGCGGCTGAGGAAATGCTTGCCGCAAAAGCTGCAGTCCAAGGACTTGTTCACCGACTGGGAGAATACGCTCTGCTGCTGGGGGAACTGGCTGATGTGGCTGGGGAGTCCCACTTGACCATTAGTGCTTATCACTGGTGATTTCAATGCAGTATTCAGTGTTGTGGAAGCCATTTGAGTGGAATGATTTCTTTCAAGTTGGCTTCCGTTGTCATGAATCAGCCTTATTGCTGCTGTGTCATTCGTTCCAGCAGTGAAATTTAGGAGACCATCAGGTGTGATGTTGTGGTCAGACAGAGAACTAAAAACCTGAAGTTCAGCTGCAGTGAAGAGGGTGGCACTCTCCTCCTGCAGAGGCACTTCTCCTCCACCGTGGACACTTATGATTCTCAGCTCCCTGTTATCATCTGTCGAGCAGGAGGTATCAGCTGTGTCTAACTCCTGAGTTCCGGCACAAACACCATTTCCGAAGTTATCCTGACCTAAAAGGACATGACAAAGAGAAAAAGCAGCTTTTGATCCAGCCTTACATAATATTACGGAGCCCCCCTGGTAACATTACATTACAACATAACAAAAAAATAAAATAATGCGTGTAGTGGCCACGAGATAATCATATCTCGTGGCCACGAGTTATTAATGCGTGGCCACGCATTATTTAATTTTTTTCAAATGTCACCAAAGGGGCTTAAAAAAATTCAGTTTGTGAGGCTTACTAACACGCTGGTGTTGCTTCATTAAATTAGGATGACGTATCCTGCAGCATGGCCAGCTCACCGTTTGGAAATTTAAAGTCAGTGGTTCAATTTAGCACAAAATAAAAAATATTGCCACATCTCCTGTGAGGTTTACGAAAAATAAAAATAGTTTTGTATGGTCTTGCGTCAAACAGCACTGGAAAAGTTTACTCACCAACAGCTGGTTCACAGCACCCAACGTCATCTTCATCTTTGATCAGAATAACATCTGGGCTCTCTACATCTTCAGGCTATCAAATGACAGCAGGTAAGAATGAACAAACTCAAATTGCAACAAAATTATTTTGACACACCATCAGGTCCAGAAGTATTTGGACAAAAAAAATCCACAATTGGTTTGAATTAAAACTATCGATATGTGATTCACCTTTGTTTCTGTAGCGGAGGAGGAAGTCTTGCTCTCTGGTTGTAGAGTGATGGAAGAAACTTCAGCTGCAGCTTTTTCAGTCACCAGTGGCTTAATGAGGACTGGAAGAGGAGAAAGACACAAGTCAAGCCTTCTTGTAACTACAATCAATCTGAGATTATAGATTTAAAAAGGAAAAATAAAGGTTGCACCGAAGCTCAAATATTGTAGGGTTTAAAGCCGTTTCAGCAGCCATAGCTGCAATAATGATGTCAAATATGGTATCTCAATTGGATATATAAATACACTAGGGCTGGGACTTTATCGCGTTAATTACAATCAATTGTGTGCAAATTGTGCAAGAAAGAATTTGCCTATCACCGGAGCTCTTCCACCTCAATTCCAAACATGTTGCAGCGAGCACAGACGACGCTCCTAGTTGGAGCAGGCAGTGTCGCCAATCCAGTCTCGACCAGATGCCAGGGGGGACTGTCATCAGTTGATGGATCCTTTATGTTTCTGTTGTTTTTCAAAACCATTTATGGTAGAAAGGTCACTTTATGTTTAACTGTTGGTCTGTTCATTTTATGCCAAGGATATTTTAACTATTTTGCAATGTTCAGTTTCCACTTTTCTGGAATGTACTTGAAAGTGCTGTTTTTTGAAATTTTACTAAACAAAAACAAATGTGTTTAAGACATAGAAAGTTTACAAAAAGTCCTGAAAAATCTTGAATATAGCTAGCTTAAAGGGGACCTATTATGAAAAACACGTTTTCTCTTGCTTTAACATATATAAAGTGGTCTCCCCTCAGCCTGCCAACTCAGAGAAGGAGGAAAGCAACCAAATTCTGCAGTGTCTGTACAGCCGCCCGGATGAGCCATCCAGTGTTGTGTGGCTTCTACGAGCCGTTCAGATTCTGCTCCCTTTCGTTACGTAACGACAATGCGATTTACATAGGTTGGCCTCCGATGCGTGAAACCACGCCCACAACTAACTCTGGTCGGAACAACAACAACTCCGCCGGCCGGAGCTTCCGCCATTTTTTCATAGCGGTGTATCACGTCATTCAGGCAGCCAATCAGCACAGTGCCTCATTATCATAGCCACGCCCCCTCAGAATCCTGCATAGATAATGAGGTTAGAGACTGGGATGATAAAGACATGGCTCAGAGGCTGAATTTCTAATTTATTTAGCAAAAACAATCAAAAGCTTGTTTTTAAGACATTCAAGGCCTGTTTAAAATAGGAATTAGATTCCATAATAGGTCCCCTTTAATTTTGTGTCTTCTGGGCAATGCAATCATATTCCTATTATTCATATTGCACTATGTTAACACTCAGTTATCAAAATAAACACAATTTTGTTGTTTAAGCTCATTTATGTGTCAATTCAATGAATCAGTCATATAACAAAATCCATTTAAATTGAAAAATGTTGCTTAAATTACAAAGCCTCTAATTAATTAGATTGATTTTTTTAAGCGAGTCCCACCACTAATATATACACATTTACACACATACACTATATATATATATATATATATATATATATATATATATATATATATATATATATGTATATATATAAATAGTACCATTAATTGATTATCTGTGGATGGCAGAAGTGAAGTCTGACTTGATTTTGATTTAATCACGTGTCAATCAGTTGTGATTGACGAGCGTTGACTGCGTCTGCATTATCATAACCTTCTAAGTTAAATGTGCAGAATTGTGTTGAAGTGAACATTTGAAACGTCTATTGATCTGCAGGAGTGGCCGCTGCCATATTAAACAAAGTAGTTGATTGTAGAATCACCTTGTGATTTGGCCCGGGGTTTGGGAAAGTTCCCCCGGAGCGGAGAGAAGCGGCTGGCCGGCCGGCTGGTCCTGGTCTGCAGCCGGAGGGAGAACAGCTCGCTCCTCATCCCCTTCATCCGCATCCTCAGGGTCTCGTTCTCCCTCAGACTCTGGCTCAGATGCAGCCGGAGCGTGTCCGAGCTGTCCGAGAACAGCTGAATGATCTCCGACACCGCCGCCTTCACCGTCACGTTCATGATGGACAAAAGCTGCGACTCCATGTTCAGGCTGGAGACTGCCATGTTTGCAGACATGTTCAACTTGGAGATCGCAGAAATGTGTCCAAAAAACAGATAAATTAACGGGGTCTTTGTGTTAGCTTTTTAGAGAGGGAGGAGACAATGCGACGGCCTTCCTGTTTGCTTTGCTGAGGGTCATTACCGTAATTCATAGAGAGGAGCGTCAGTGTGGGGTGACTCTATCTAAGATTCTCTGTGGGTATTTAACATTCCATCCAGATATCAATTGTACGTAAGAGTATTAGGGCCATGCAGGAGAAAAAGTATTTGAGAGGGGAAGATTTTTTTTTATTGTGCACTTTGAGAAAAAAGTCGAAATGTCGAGATTAATGTTGAAATACAATTTCAAGAATAAAGTCAAAATTTCGTCTATAAAGTCGAAATTTCGTGAATAAAGTCGGAATTTCGAGAATAAAGTTGAAATACATTTCGATTTCAACATTATTCTCAACATTTCGACTTTTTTCTCAACATTTCGACTTTTTTCTCAAAATTACTTCGACATTAATCTCAACATTTCGACTTTTTTCTCAACATTTTGACTTTTTTCTCAACATTTTGACATTTTTCCTGACATTTCAACTTTTTTCTCGTCATTTCGACTTTTTTCTCAACATTTCGACTTTTTTCTCGAAATTGTACTTCGACATTAATCTCAACATTTCGACTTTTTTCTCAACATTTTTACTTTTTTCTCAACATTTTGACTTTTTTCTCGACATTTTGACTTTTCTCAACATTTCAACTTTTTTCTCGAAATTGTACTTTGTCATTAATCTCAACATTTCGACTTTTTTCTCAACATTTCGACTTTTTTCTGGACATTTCGATTTTTTTATCGACATTTCGACTTTTTTCTCAACATTTCGACTTTTTCTCGACATTTTGACTTTTTTGTCGAAGTTAATAATGAAAAAAAAACCTTCCTCCTCTAAAATATTATTTTTATTTTTCTCCTGCCTTGCCCTAATACTCTTCAGTACCAATAGTAATCAGTAGCCAAATAAAGAGACATTTCTAACAACACGCTCAGTTCATTGGTGTCATTAGTGAAGTCAAATAACAGGTGGACAAAGGTGATTATAGCCAACAGCACAAAATGTTTTTTCAAGTTAAAAGATAAAGTTTCATCGAAGGGATATTTTTACCCTCTCCCTGGTTGCCTCCATAGATTGTAAAATTACTGGTCAGACTATCTCTGATGCCACCAAGGTTTTCTGAAGAGTTGTTTTGAAGCTTCTTCTTCTTCTCATACTACATGCCCCCATGTGGCCAATTAAACTGATCCTTAAGCCAAATAGTTAGCCACAGCTACCAGCTTCTTTTTAATTTTTCACAATCACAATTTTGTTTTCAATCACAAAATCCAGAATTACAATCAGACAAATATTTTGATCAACATGTAACTAACATGACCAAGCATACCGGTATATTACATATAAGCAACAGCCACAGGTGATGAACAATAGTTTAAAGAAAAAAAAAGAGAGAATTAAGAGAATTAATCTGGAATGAAAGTAAAGTAATGAAAGTAAACCTTCATAAACACATGTGGTTTGTTTATATGTTTTAAGGACTTTTTGAAAGTAAGAATTTCATTAAAAAATTAAAAACAGTGGATTGCTATTTGAAAACCTATGTCAGTGGAGGAAATATTTTGCTAAAATAATTAAAGTATTACATAAAATATCACTCTTTTTTTTCCTGCAACAAAACCCCTATTTTAATAGTGTGTTAATAGTAAGTTTAAGACTGATGCTTGAGTGTCTTTCTCTGAGGTCAAGGTTTGAAAACATCCCCAAAAAGTTCTGATAGACATAGAATTTACAATAGAATTTACAATTATTACAATCTATATTAAATCTTTGTCTAAGAAAAGCATTGCAAGGGTAGATACCACAGCTACCAGCTTCTTGAGTCAATCCACACCCGAGGATACGCAGTACTGCCGGCAAACGATTGCAGAAGATTATTCCAATTCATATGTGGTTTCGATGATGAAATTTAAAAATAATCGCTGTGTTTAGCTTATGCAGGGTTAGTACAAATGACTAATTACTTTGCTAAGCTTCGTAGCATATTGGCTAAGCTGACTGCCATCAGAAGTCTAGTCCTTGATTTTGAAAAGAGCAGACCCATTTTTTAAGTTTATTTCTGCTGTGAAGTTGGACATTTTAACATGAGAGTCAATGTAAAGTGATTCTTTTTGGAGACATCCCCCTGTTTTCGGTCAGTGTACTGCAATGATACAATGATCTGCATTGCTGACATTAAAGATGAAGTGAAGAGCTCATCATCATCTCTCATGGTGGTCCACACTCTACAGATATTGTAGCTGAATGGCTTCTGTGCTGTGTCAAATGGGTTTTGCATACAGCCAGGATATCTCTCTATTTTCCATTATGTGGAAAAATGTCTAAGTTTCAGCAGCTGGTGTTTAATTTATGTTCTATAGGGAATAAATGATGGGTTTATGAGATTTGCAAATTATTGCACTATGTTTTTATTTATATTTTACACAGTATCCAACCTTTTTGGAATCTATGTCCAATAAATATCCTTTATGCATAACAATAAAACAAAATAAACATGTTAAAGGGGTCCAATTTTATCTCAGGCATCTAATCAAGATGTGCTTGAATTTAATCCTATCCATCCTTGTCGGTCTCAAAGTAACTCTCACTGTTTTTACTTCTTGCCACCTCTATCTGAAGTATCATATTGAAGATATAATATGAAAATAATTAAGAGGCCACAAAAGTGATTTAACTTTTTACTTCTCTACAAAGTACGGTGACAATGATGTGTATTCAAGATTTGTGAAAACAACCAGAAACACAACAGCATTTTAGAAAATAAACACAAAAACAAAAAAACTAAAATGAAACCACATCATCTGAACAGGGTGCTATTCTGCATGTTGCACTTAAGGAAAATACCCCAAAAGACGCCCTAAAGAGTTTTTTTTAAGTAATATAATTCCTATAATAAGATACTTGTCTCTTTTACAATAAGAAGGCAATCCAATGGCATCACATCCATTCCATAAAACATTTTTTTTAGTTGTGGAAACATTTTCATTTAGCATTTTTGTTTTTCCATAAACACACATTGATTTAAAAGGCTCAACATTCTTCTCTTATGTGCTCAAAAGACTGACAACACGTGAAAAAACCCCAGCTTCATGTAGTCTACTTATAACATTACATCACCATGTTTTTTTTGTTATTTTAGCTTAGTTTCGACCTACATAGCTTTTTTATTGTTGTAAATGTACACTAAGACTTACTCACATCAGCATCTTTTCAGTCTTTTTTTTTACTCTCAGTTTTGTTCCTCTGCCTTGTCTCCTTCACTTTCCTCCATCTCACAACTCTTTGCAACGTCTGCCTTCTCTCCAGTTTCCTCTCCCTCTGCAATATTTTTTCCTTGTGTCTCTTCCTGGTTGTCCACTGTCTCACTTTCGTGAGTTGACGCCTCTCCTGATGCATCGTCTCCTTTCTCTTTCTCTGCTTCCTCTTTTCCATCCTTTCCATCTTCTTTCTCCAGCTTTTCTTTGTTCCTCCTCTCGTTTTCAATTTTGGAGAGGCTGTGACAGAGGGACTGGACATATGTGAATACACACATGGGGTCAGGGTGATTGCCCATCATGATCATGTCAGCCACTTCCAGCAGAGGGCAGCAGTCAGCCAGGGATCTGGCATGGAGAAAAGCAAAGTAGAAAGAAATGATGAAGGAATGAGAATAATACTACAAAATGGAAATGTTGCTTGTTTTGAATTCCAGATTTGTACAATAACTATCTGAGGTTCACCACCAGTTTAAGAATGTCTCTGGATATCTTGTTATAATAATGATACACTGTACTTACTGCTAATATAACTCAGGCTTTATCTTGTAAATTGTCATATTTTATTACATTACCATCATTGTATTGAGATGTGTTTTTTTATGTTGACATGCAGAGAACAATTCTTCTCTTACAGAACAAAAAAGAGTACCAAAAAGCCCATACTCTGCAGTTTCGAAGGCCAAAGTAAAGTTTTTCTCCCTTTCTTCTGGTTTTAGTGAGCTGTAGTCAAAAGCATCTGGAAAGAAGCGATGGATCAGTGCACAGAAAGCCAGACCATTACACCAAGATGACGAGAAGTTTTCTATTTTGACGCCCTGCAATGACAAAGAGACAGAAACTAAGGAGGAGAAAAAAGCACATTGTCCACTAGATCTTCTACTGGAGGTTTAGTGAGCTCACCTCATAGTTGCGTGACTTGCTCTGACACCACTGAAGTATTTTCTGTTTTATTGATGCCCCAGTTGCCGTAGCATTAGACGACCTTTGAAGTCTGAAGTTGCGAGGTATTGGTGTCCTAAGAAAGCCAATTGTTATACAATTATTTAAGTCTGAATGTTTTCATATTTAGTGTAAAGTTTATTTAATATAGTGGATATTGCACTTACTCCGGTGCACCTTGTTGGAACTTGGCTATGATGTCTCTTTTGGCAGATGCTCTGACAGAGCGTGCAGAGGTTCTGGGTCGGGAGATAGAGGCAGGAGGACCAGTCTTTCTTTTGAGCTTCCCTTGTTTTTCTGCCTCTTTAAGATTTCCTTTGTCTGATCTCTCTGTATCCACCTTTTTGACTTGTTTTTTGCTCTCTTCTCCTTTTGCCTCTTTTTCATTTACATGTTCCTCTTCAGCTTTTGTTTTTTTCTTACATTTACTTCCTTCTTCGTCCTTTGTATCCTTTTCATCTTTACCATTCCCGCAGCTCTGGACTTCTTCCACCTGCTCTCCCTCCTTTTCTTCCTGTTCCTTACCCTCCTTCTCATCTTTATCTAGGCTTGCTTTTTCGGGTTCAGTCACATCAGCGACAGCTGACACTTTGTCTTTATCTGGTCCAGCCTCTTCAGTGTCACCATCAGAAGGCTGCGGAGGAGTCTGGGGTTTGTTTGCATCTCCATCAGTGACCTCTTCTTGTCTTGACTGTTCTTGTACGTCATCTCCCTCACCCGTCTCCACCATATCCATTACCCTTTGACCTTCTGCTGTCTCCTCTGGGCTTTTGTTCTCCACCTGCCCCGACTCGTCAGCCTGGACAAGAAAATGAAAGATACATTTTATTTAAACTAAGTCAAGTACAATTCAGGATGATTTGAGTAATTGTACATATTAGGGTCATTGTAAGATGGAATGTTCTTTTATTTATTGAAAATACTCATTACAAATTGAGGTCGCTCCAAAAATAAACCTATGATCGGTAAAAGACGCCATGGTTAAGGCATGGTTAACCATGTCTCATGAACAGGAGATCCCTGAAGATGTACAATCAAGAATAGTTTATGGAGGAGAGTTACAAAGTAAGTCAGTGTTTAGGCATCCACAAGTCCACAGTTGACAAACTGTCTATAAATAGACAGTTTAATACTGTGGGTACCTCTTCCCAGAAGAAGAACCCTGATGACTCTAAAAGCTAAACGAAGAACTCTCAATGAGGTAAAAAGGAACCGATGAGTGTCAGCTAGGGATTTGAAGACAAAATGAAATGAAATAAAGCCTTACTGCGTGGTGTTTGTATATTCTCTGTGTATTTGCATGGGGTTTTCTTTCCAGGTACTCCAGCTGCCTCCCCCACAAACATGTACATCAGGGTTGGGTGATTATTCTAAATTGTCCATATGATCGACTGTGAGTTTGTGGTTGTTTGTCTATGTGGCCCTGGGGTAACCTGCTCCAGGATTACCCCTGCCTTTCACCCAAAGAGAACTGGCATCGGTTTCACCAGATCACCATAACCCTGAATAAGAATGAGCTGGTATACATAATGGCTGGATGGAAGGAAAATAAAATACAATAAACCTTGCTGTGCAATTTGCCTACAAACACCTGATTTAATGGTCAAAAATGGCTTTTGAATATTGTGCAGATCTGTTCCTGCTTGAAATCCAACAAAGGAGGATCCACCAGCTACAGTGGTAAATCCAAGGGCTCACTCATTTGTTCACTAGCACTGTGAGTGTATGTGTGTTCAATGAAGACAGTGCATTGAATCAATGAAAAAAGCAATCAGTTCCAATTTCAATTTCCACACATTTTTTCTGGCTGCAATGTTTGTTTATATATACATATAGCTACATGCATCTTCTAAATCCCTCATCCAAACACAACACCTGTTACAGCCAAATATAAACCAATCACAGCACTGTGAAAAAAGTTATTGATCTCCAATTTAACTTAATCTTACAAGTGAGAAAAAGGAAACTGGACCTGGTTGTTATTGTTGGCATCTGTTTGATACGTCGTCTCTGTGTCATTGCTGGGCGATTCTCCATCCATGATGTCCAGTTAATCCCAGTTTGTTCACTGGAGTAAGACTTTCAGTTTAACACAACAGGATACTCAAACAATCCCCTCTGCTTTCCTTAAGAACAAAATATTCTCATTCAGTAAAAGGTGCGGTGTCCTCAAGGAACGTGTCTCTCTGCTTCACTGTTAGACTTTTCCGCTGTCTCTGTTGCCCTTACTCCTCCTCTCAGGCAACACTACTCTGTGTTTGTGGTTGGTGTATTGGTTTGTGTATATCCGCCTTCACCCCCTTTCACCCGACACCTCACCCCCATCTTTGTGAGGATTCCTATGCTTCTTTATCTGACCTTTTGAACAACACACGTTCCAAAAATAGCGTCACAGTGACATAGGCCCAGGCTTGCTGGCCTGACAGCTGCATCTGCTGTGGTAACTACAACTGTACACACAGAAACACACACGAACACACACATGTAGGCACATGCATGGTGTCTATTTAACACTTGCTTTCTCTTACACATGCAGACACAACCTGACCACAATCTGACTGTTTCCTTAGTCTTTTACGTCCGGTGATGATTTGATGCTATAATGTGATGATAGGTTGTTTGAATTACATTCTGTGCAATGAAGTATTTTAGCATTTGGATAATTTCTAAATGTTAAATTTGAACCTATAACCCAGAACCCATACAATGTGCTGTTTAGACAAAATTGTTTGTGTTTGATTAGGAGCAAAAGGCTGCTTACTTTAAAGTTGGAATGCTATGTTTTTTCATTTGTTCATTTCACAGTTTTAAATGTGCTCAAATGATAAGTTTACACAAAGTTAATATACTGTAGCATAGATTTATTGTCAAATGAGGCATGTATCTGCCTGGAGAACAGTGTAAATCTGCCTGTGAGACTGACAGACTGCACAATTAAGATGTTATAAAGGGAAATCTGAAATCAGTGCCTCAGTGCTTGGACATATATGTAGATGTTCCAAGAAAAATCAGACTAAGGCTATAAAATCAGGCACTTGTGGTCTTACACTTACCCTTTTTTCCCTAATATGTATATTATTGCTACAAAAAGGCAGTAGGACTCTTATGAATGTAAGCAATAACTCAGACAAATTATCCGCGAACATTGTGAACAGTTGGATGATGTCATTTTTGACACACAAGCAGCTTTGGCTTATTTTACAATATATTCACTTTCACAAAAAGTTTGACCTATTCAAAGGTACATGTGAAAGTAGAAGACATTTTCCATACATCAGTTAACAGCAAAATAAATCATTACAGTTACTAAAGCAGTGAGTCATAATTGCATATGCTGTAGGTGCATACTTTTGATCTATTACATTTTTTTTGTGAATCAAAACAAAAATGGGTGCTAACAAAGGAAAACTCAATAGAATTGCCTTTGAAGTAAAAATTAAAAAAAAATTCCTTCACAGTACATTGAAGTTCACATTGTGTCTTCAGCATGTGAGTTGTCTCTGGGCGAGTGGTTGTTTTGTGCTTGGAGTTCATATAGCAAGTAATTAAGTCTTGGGGGGGGTTGCTCAAAACTAACGTCTGAGTGCTTTGAAACACACTTATTTGGTAAGCTGTGTACTGCATAAACTGCTAATTAACAGAAAGGTTTAACATATGATGAAATAAATCGTTTTGTGACACTTTGAAGTAAATAAAAGCATAATTTTGGACCTTTAAAATACACTTTATCATGTTATACACTTGTTGGAGGGCAATCTTCTTCCATCTGGAACAAGCTTTTCCTCTCCTTTTCTGTATGATCAAGATCAGTAGGTGAGTTTCCATTTTACCTTAAAAATTACAAAATGTGGAGTCATAAATTGAAAATACATCTATGAAACATGTCCATTTTCTCGAATTCACAAATATTCAAAAATATTTATATACTCACTTGAGGTGAGGTTTTCTGTCTTCTTTTTTGTTTACCCCAGTGGTTCAATTAGGGAATGTTTTGCAAAAATGCACTGGGAACACTTTTATTGGCATTTTCAGATCACATGGCATACAAAAAAGAGTTTTCTTGTGTGTGTTAGAACCTGCGCCTTTGGGCATGAAGTAGCAGCTGCACCAAGATGAGTTATTGCCTCACATAACTCATAAAAGGTTATGCAAAATATTCAAAGCGTGTGTAATTGTGGACAATGACACGCAAAAAAATCCCTCAAATGTGGCTGGCTTCATGTATAGGAAGTTTGTCTTATGACAATTTGTTGTAGATGTCTATCTCTTTCAAGTAAAAACCACCACAAACAGTTGTGGCAAAAATACCTGCCAAAGTTAAAGCAGTACAAATTATTTTTCCATGTTAAAACACTACTTTCCATTTCATTTGATATTGCAAACATTCTGGGGGCATAGACTGTAGACATAAGTAGACAACTTTTGCATGACGTCACCCACAGGTGTTCTGAAGAACAGCTTTGAAGCCTTGTAACGGCACAGCATCATGTTGCCTGGGAAGCCACTTGCAACACACTCACCTTGTAGCGTTGGTGAATGTTTACAACAGGATATCTTATTCCAAATGCTTCAGTGGCAAAATCAGAACAAAAGAAACACTGCGTTTAGGCACTGGGTATACGTTTCTACATTCATATTTTGCATGATAAAGTATATAAAAGTACTCTTATATACAGTAGTTGTTATAGATGTGAAATCTTGTCAAAACTGTTTTCCGTACCAGATGGTAAAGACTTATTTTGGCACTGAGGTTTGATATTTTGACATGGAGGTCAATGAAGATTTTGAGAGCTTGAGCTCCTAGTGCTCCTGTCAACTGACTGGAATAAACACATTAAAGACAACATACTTAATATTTCACACACAAAAAGGTGTTAAGCCCATAAAAACATGACTAAGAGCAATGTCCAAACCATTACTAGACTTTATTTGTTCACTATCACTTAATTGGATTTTTCTCAAAGCCCTTAGTTATTTTTCAGCCAGAATCAACAGCATGATTCAACCTCTAAATTCAATGAACAGATCTTTGTAGTTGATTATGATTGATTAAGAAGATCTGTATTACGATGCAATACAAGATATATAATTAAAAATACCATGATGTCATTGCAGAAGCTTGGGCATCTGTATCAGATGCCTCCCTAGAGGTGTCCCAGGCATGTCCCACTGGGAGGAGCTCCCGGGGAAGACCCAGGACACGCTGTAAAGATGATGTCTCTCGACTGTTAAACAGCAATAGCATTAAACTTGTGGTCTGGCATATCACTTATGGACACTCTTTTAAACCTTAAAGTTCAACCTTTATTAAGACAGAGAAAACTCTTGACACTTTCTAATAGGTATAAAGAATATCCTGAACAGGAAAAGAAGCAGGTATTTGATTATCACACAGCAGTATAAACACCATTTACAGAAAAAATATGCATACAGCAAGTTATTTTAATACAGATAAGCATCAGTCATACATATCAAAACTAGAGGACATAAAATATAATTGCCTATTAAACAGGGCTAATTACAGTCAACCCTATATATACCAACATAAAGTCAACCATTGACCTGCTCCTCCAAAGTCTGGACAGAGGCAGTTTGATTTGTCAGGCTGGGCAGTTTTCCATGTTGCCTAAGCCCATGTAAGCTGCTTCTGAGAATGGACTACTCTTCTGATGGTTTTGTGGAGAAGATACTATTTATTCTCCAGGCACCTGTCTACCCACATCCTATGTTGTCGTCTGTTGTGTCTTTTTTTTGTTCTCTCGGACGGGATGTACTGGAATACATTTTGTTTTGTCGGGACGCTGACTCAATGACAAATACATGAATCTTAAGAAGAAACTGGGCCCCTTAATGCCTTTGTTGGACATATTTTTCAAATTCTGTCCTAGATTTTAGAGGAAGCCAATAAAAGGAAGCTAAAATATATATAACTTGATATTTCCTGGTATTTCTGACCATGAGAAAGCATTTTAGATCATCTGGTGGCTCTTCAAAGATTATATGTAAGAGTTCCAGTCAGGAATCTTACAAAAATTGGCATAAGAATAATAAGAATAATATGCTGGCATCTTCAGTGAGATTCATAACAATCACATCTGACTGAAGATAATACATTGGCTTTTCTGGTAGTGAAAACTGAGTTTCTGTTGAGGCTACAGGGAGAGAGACTTTCTCAAACTGGGTCAAAATAAATATGTATTGCATATAAAAAAGGTACCAAGTCAATTTCTACAAATGATATGAGCGAGTGAGGCAACAGCAGCTGTATTTCATCAGCCTGTTAAGTCTTGATTGGTCAGGACTGACTCCGGCAACATTTATAAACCCTCCCCTACACACTGTCCATTGCTACTAGCATTCATCATGATGACAGCAGGTGGTTTCTTGAGGTAAGGGCGTGTTTGTGGGGTGGCTTCCAGCTGATTTTTAAGAAGTCCTTTTTAAATTTTTGTTTCTTGACTACAGGGTTTCCTTTGCTGCATTCCTGATGGTGATTACGTCTGGGATTCCTATTAAAAGTAAGGTATCTACTTTGCAGTCACAATGTGCATGTAGTTATGCTAAGGTTCTATTAGTGTGTTTGTGTGTGTCCCCTCAGGCTCAAAACCCAGCCAGCTCAGTGGCGGTGATGGCAGTGCATATCTTGCTGCTTACCAAGGAGCACCCTCTAGTCATTCAGCACCTGTGCTCTATAATCCTGCTGGTGCTGTCTCTGCACCAGTATATGTATTTCAAGAACCGAGTGAACAAACTGTTGCTCAAAGTGGGCCAGTGCTAAGTAGCTTAAGCTCAACTATGCCTTTTGTGAGATACACAGTACCAGCTGCTTCTGCTGGACTGGTTCAGGCAGAACATGTGGCATATCCCCAGCTTGAAGCTGGGGAATCTGACTCGTCAGGTAATGATGCAAAATGCATGGCTTTACTCTAAATTCTGAGGCAACCCTGACAGACTCTCTCCACAGAAACTCAGTGGGCTGTGGCTCCAAACACCTTCTCTGAGGACGCATCAGCTGATGCCCTTGACCCAAGTGACTTCCTACCCCCACTCCCTCAACCACCGGCTGTACCTGACCTCCAGTCAGGGGAAAGACTCAGCATTGTGAAGGAAGCTGAACTCGGCAACTACCAGCAGCAGACGGAAGAATTTGGCTATCCTTTTGACCAGCAAAGCCCTGAACAGGGATTCGCAAGCTTGGTGGTGCCACACTTTGGGCTTGGTGGCTTCGGGGGTTTCCTCAGTCCTAACTTTGACTACAGGCTCGTGTATGGCTTGTATCCACCTGGCACCCAGACTACCTTCAGTCGGCACCATGAGACGGGCAAAGACTACAATCAAGCCATCCACTATCTGAAGGAGCATTCTTCTGACGACCAAGGTCCTGTCCAACAGAGAAAGGTCTTCCAAGTTTCCTCCTAGAGTGGCAAACTCCCTGTACTATGGTATGTTGCTCAACTCGGATCTGTTAATGACACAACTATCTTAAACCTTTTAACACCTGTCCTCTTCTAGGTTGAATAAAAGCAACATGGAATGCCATCAATAAAGAGCATACTGAACTTCTGAATGTAGTAATGGGTCCTGTGATCTGAATCCCCTCAGCAAGTACATTTGGCAAAGGCAATATTTGTTTTTTTTTGTTTTGTACTGTTTATTCCGAATATGCCAATTACCAGGAAGCAAATAATAAAGCACAGAAAAACCAAAAATAAATGACATATTCAAAAAGGAGTGAAAAGAAGCATAGCTTAATATTGCATGTGCTTATTAAACTGAATGGCATAACTTGTCCAGATGTGCTGCAGGTGAGTCTGGTCATACAACAAGTAGATTACTTAATGTAATGGAGCTGAAGTATCTGCCTGGTTAACACTTTTGCTTTCAGAAAGATCCTGAGTGATCAGTTAAAATGGAAACATACGGTAATCCATGCAAGGTGCACCTTGTGGGTAATGCAGGCAAAACTCAATATTGGCGTAATTGCAGAGACGAACATCAAGTATCTACACATAGAAGTGGGGTGGTAAAGTTTGCATAGACCTGCAAAATTCAACCAGGTTCTCAAGTAATGAGTTACCTGGGGAGTGACTTACTTCAGAAATATTGTAACTTCTTGGTCTGGGACACCATGTCCAGGGTCTACCCTCACTGTTGCCTGAAGACTTGGCTAAACTTCCAGTCATATAGCCTGCACCAGTCTTTACTGTCTTATCCACTGAAAATTCAGAGAAGCATGGCAGTGAACATGCAACACAAACATAGGGGTTGCAACAGCCCACACAGAATCCACACCTTATCTCAATGCTTTTTCAAATCCTGAAGCGTTAAGACTTAATATCCATGACCTGTGAAATTCAATGATGTGGGACCCTCGTGTATAAAGTGGTTCTACAAGCTTAGTTTTTTTGGCTTGCATCTTAAATTTTGCGTTACAACTTGTTTAGCACGCTGGGATAAATGATAGAGGGTTGGTTTCTTGGCTCTGTCAAAGTACTGCATATTGTCAAACCCAGTTTCTTCCTGGACTTGTTTTTTTGCAGTTATGTCAATTCTAATAAGTGAAAAGACCTGGAAATTGAGCACTTTCTATTGACATTTCATTTGCCTGGCACAATGCTCCGAGCATAATGAACCCATGAATTAAGTCTCTTACACCTGTAATGTTGCAGACCAACATTGTATCCTGACATCAGTGAAGTGTCATGTAATACAACACTTAAATATATTTGAAATCTCCAGTATTCACAGATTTACCCCCCTGTGATGGGTCACTACATGCAAGTTTGAAATTATCTGTATTAAATCAAATGAGGGAAAGGAAGAAATTTGACACATTTCAGTAAAGAATGTAAATTAAATTTTTGTTTTAAGCGCTTGTTTTATGGAAAAATTTCTAAAGATTTGGTCTCTTTAGTCAGTTTCATTTTCTCATCCATCACTTCTCTCTTCTCTGCCTCTATCCACCGTAGCTGTGTGAGCTAGTTTCATTGTTGCTGATGTGTAACAGTGTTATGAAGCGATATGTAATTGTCATAAACAGCCCGTAAGGGACTTACTTTGGCTGGCATATGCCAATAGCAGGGACAGGAGACAGCAAGGGCTAGATGATGTAAAAGTAAAATAATTATTCAAAAAATCAAAACAGTTTTTTAATGTGAACGTGCTTTGTGTTGCTTTTAGCGTGTCCAACTTTGCAGCATAAACCCTAACCTTAACCCTTAAGACTAAGTACAAATAATGTTTTGGTATCAGCGAGATTTCACATCCATGACAACTGTATGGGGGGCAGGGTGATTCCCTACTAATTTTTTAAAAATATAAATCTGAAGATTTATACATAATTGGAAGCAGAACTTTTTGCGTGAAAGCAGTGTGTTGTTACATCTGTTACATACTACAAACTACATAGCACTTTCTAGTTTTGGTGAATTGTACATCTGAACTGTGAATTAAAAGTAAAGAGATGATAACCTCTCTTATTTAAATATATGGCTTGTTGTGCTGTTAATTGTACAAACAGACCACCAAACCTGAGTTGGCCTCAAAGAGGAAGCTAGAGGCTGCTGAAAAACAGCTTTTTGGGTTGGAGTGAATCTTTGCTGCGAAGCCAGAAGCAGCTTTTGTCAGTTGCCCTCTCTCTCTTCCGGTCAAGCGGTCTTCACCTCAGACTATTTCAGCACCTTTCTAGGGTCACTAACAAGATGATTCTCCATAATCAATCAATGGTTGGTGGGTAATTTCAATCTAGGGTGAACTTGGGTCAAGGTTTTCACACAGGCAGCCTCATTGCAAAACTGTAAACAACGCAAAGTCAAACATTGATTTTCAAAGTTAGCAACAGTAAATGTGGGGGCCAGAACTTGAGTCAATTATTAGGTCATTTAAGTCAAACGACATAAATTTACCCTGGATCCTGGAATACTTACAAAATTATTCTGTTTGTGTCTCACCCGAACCATGCACGCATACTCATATCTTATGCCACATTTACATCATGTACACATCTTCATATCTCACACATACCCTTACATACACAAAAATATGATATCCTTGCTTTCAAGTAGATAATAAAAAGGGAGGCAGGGATCTGCTGGACCCAGAGAAAAGTCATGCAGGCAGAGGGAGAACGTCAAAACTCCACACACAGAAAGGCCCCTGCTTAGATTTGAACTGGGAACCTCTTGCGAGGTGTGAGAAAACAGTCCTAACCATCAAGCCACCGTACTGCCTGCTTCACAAAACAGAAAACAGAAAAATAATTCATGATGCCCATTTTCCTGCTATAACATGATTATGCTGCTCCTGGGCATGAAGGGTTTTCCTTTCTTTTGGCAAACAAAAACTGCATCCATTCTCTTTGTGAGCAAGTTTAGCTCAACCTGTTTTACTTGGATGGGTGTAATTTAGGGCAGCCATGTGTCCACCTAGTCCACACCTAGTGTTTTCATACCTTTATTGGTAAGATGATGTGGCCCTTATTGACAGTATGTAGACGGGGGAATTTATACAGTAAAAGGGCCACACACTACAGTAACTGAACCGGCAGTAGCCTAAGTGGCAGCATATCTACATAGTTTCTTGTTTTAGGTTCTACAAAGCTTAATTTGCATGGTCTGTGGGGGTTCAATGTTTTGCCCAAAGACAGAGCATATATGGTAGGCCTTGCTCTGATAGTTTGGTTGGAGTAATGTTGTGCAGGTAATTCAGGTTGCAGAAACAAAAGATGAAAAACAGATTGCAAAAGATCCTCATATCCTCTAAAAACTCAGTGACATACACTTAGAGATTATTTGGGACTACATTGTACTTCATCGTTACTTTCTAACATATTTTAAATCCAAATCTAACCTTCAGCGTAACTTGAAACAATTTAATAAACTAATACATTGTGGAGTAAAAAGGTGGATAATTTTGTGTCTAGTGGAGCATGAGCATGTCAGTCACAAGGTGGCGCCAACAGGCATTTCAAACCAAGAGTGGGCTTTTTTTCCCCCCAAACTCCTTCCCTAAATTGCATACATTTATCTTTTAATTATCCTTGTCAACATGTTCCATTATAATATAATGTCTTCCTCATAAAGGCTGATTTATGGTTCCGCGTTACACCAATGATTTAACGCAGAACCATAATTCAGGCTTTGTTCCCGGGAGGGAGGGCCGCTGTGGTGACGTCACGTCTCGCCCTGGCAGGTCTCTTCCTTGGGGGCGAATAACGTGGATTTCATGGACAATGAGCTCTCGGTAGGAGATTACAACATCACGTAAGTATTCCTCTCTTTCAACACAGAAGGCTACAGATGATGATTTTACGCTCAGTGATCCCACGGACCAGCTGGTAAAATATGATGCGGTTATGTGCAGGAAACTGTCACTCACAGCGAGAAGCATCCGCTCAGACTTGTCACACAGGACTAAAGAGATTTTACATTTCGCCTAGCGCCTGCATAACATAAATAGAAGACTATATTAAACAGGCTACTTCTTCTTCCTCTTTACATGATCTAACAATAATTTCAGTTTCTTTAAAGTTAATTATTTTATAAGGTTACTTCTATTAGGTGTCCTAAAAACCTTTTCCATTGTCGTATATAAACTACTACTGTACTGCCCCCTCAGGGATCTCTGACCCAGTCTAGAGTGGTGTCAGTGTTTGGGGTAAATACACAGCTGTGTACTTTTTCACTCAGTATACTCTGCTTTTGCAACGTTAATCTTGTTGCTTGACGGAAAATTGCACTTACAAAAAGACTAAAATAAAAAGAATAAAATGCAAAACTTGGAAGATGCTAAATCCTACAATAAACTGCTGAACGGGTAATCAGAGATAAGAATACTCTACAGACTTTAGTGTGCACGTTCAATTTTAAAAGTCATGACAGCACAATTAGAAAAAGGCTGGACCAGAATAACTTGTTTTTACGGGAGAACGTTGACCCTAACCCTAACCCTTTCTAAAAGGAGTCAGGTCAGGCGGGGGGCCTCGATGCCCTGCATGTTTTAGATGTTTTACCATTTCATCACAGCCTGACACAATTAAGATAAGATAAGATAAGATAAGAACATAAGATAAGAAATCCTTTAATAGTCCCACAGAGGGGAAATTTGCAGATTACAGCAGCAAAGGGGATAGTGCAAAAAACAAGAGGCATCAATATCACACAGTAATAATAAAACACTATAAACAGTATATACAATAATAATAATAATAAGAAGAAGGAGAATAAAAATAAATAATAAGAAATACTAGTATGTAAAAAATAACAGATGGATATTTACAGATGGATATATTGACGATGTCATTAACAGAGTTATGCAGAGCTTGATGACGAGCTGATGATGATCATTCATTTCAATCAGGCGTGTTGATGCAAGGAAACCTCTAAAACATGCAGGACAGCAGCCCTTGGGGACTGAAGCTGCCCACTCTTCAAGTGGTAGGGCTTTAGGTTTGCAAAGTTGCATCTGAAGAAATGGGCAAAAAGAATCCTGGAATGATATCTCGGGACAAATGAGACCACCAGTGGGGAGAAGGAGATGGCCATAATGTACAGTTTGGTTAAAACTAAACACACCATAAGCGTGAGCACTACAGGACTGTCTCAGAAAATTAGAACATTGTGATTTTCTGTAATGTAATTACAAAAACAAAAATGTCATACATTTCGGATTCATTACAAATCAACTGAAATATTACAAGCCTTTTATTATTTTAATATTGCTGATCATGGCTTACAGCTTAAGAAAACTCAAATATCCTATCTCAAAAAATTTGAATATTCTGGGAATCTTAATCTTAAACTTTAAGACATAGTCAGCAATATTAAATTAATAAAAGGCTTGCAGTATTTCAGTTGATTTGTAATGAATCCAGAATGTATGACATTTTTGTTTTTTTAATTGCATTACAGAAAATAAAGAACTTCATCACAATATTCTAATTTTCTGAGACAGTCTTGTACATACCACCTGTAGTAGAGGGTGATGACAGGAGCAGGGTACCAGGGTCACTTGTATTTTAGAGCCAAATATGAGGAGATCTAATGTTAAAACTGGGCCTAAACTTGGTCCTGAAACAGCACAGCAATCCCAGCGACACCAGTGAATCTTACAACATAATGACTGAAAAAGAAAACGGTCAATGTAATGATCCAGTCAAAGTCCAGCCCTGAACCTGATTTAAATGTTGTTGCATAACCTTAAGAGAACTGTGCAAACCTGGAAACCGATATAAACTGGAGCTATGCTACAAATAAGAGTGGGGGGTACCCTGTTACTCTGAAGCATGTCTTTGTAATCTGTGCAAAACCTTATCTTGTAAAAATACATAATGTGTCTGTGGAAGAAATGGTCTTTGAAGCCAGCTTCCAGCATGATGCTCTAAATTTAAAATATAAATGTGCAGCTGCCATCACAAACATGTAGACGACCTTTACCAAGTGCTCTGATGCAACACTCATGCTATCTTGGACCTTTTGGACTTGTAGCTGATAACCATCTGGATGGTCTTCTTCATCTTTTCTCCAGGGCACACTTCTTCCCAAAATAAAAGGTCAAGACTTGCGTCTGATTCATCTGACCACAATGCACGTTTCCACTGTGTGATGGTCCATCCCAGATCCCTGCAAGTCTGGAGACGTAGATACCAGTTTTGGACAGAGGTAAGCAAAAGTAAGGTTTATTTTATATTTGTGAGTGTAGCTCCACATTATAGCGCTTGAACAGGTTTCAGAAAAGTAATCCCTTGTCCAAGTGATTATATCAGCTGTTGATGACAAACAGTTCTTCAATCGTCTAAGGCAGGGGTATTCAACTAGATTCGGCCGGGGGCCACATCTGCAAAAGGACTGTATGGAGAGGGCCGCACAATTTGAAAATGTGGGGGTTTTCAAAATGTATTTTGCACTCAAAGACGAAGACTTAAGTAAATATAATACATTTGTATTATACATTTGAATATATCTAGTTTACATATGAATTATCTATTAATTGTCTCCAGATTTAGTAATTGTGAATGTTAAATATAATATTCAGATAAAGAAATATTATTTTTAATGCAAGTTCATTTTGAAACCATGCATTGTGCAAACTTAATGAAATTGATTTTTACCTACTTTTAATAAAACATGCCACAATGACAAAGCACCACTTTCCACCAAGATTTCCTTATTTGAATATTATATTAAGCATTGAGCACAACCATTTTAGTCCATAGTAGCCAGTTATTAAAATATTATAAAAAAAAAAAAAAAAATTTTTTTTTTTTTTTTTTTTTTCAACAAACACCCCCTTTTTTTAAATATGACCAGGGGCCACATAAAAGCTCCTGGCGGGCCGCATGTGGCCTGCGGGCCGCCAATTGAATAGCCCTGGTCTAAGGGAATGAAAATTAGCAGTGTCCAGGCAGCTTCAGCTTTTCGTCCATGCTCATTACGCTCTGAAATACTTCAACATTCACTGAACTGCTTGATGATATTTGCACTGGAAAATAAAATATATGCGAATCCCTTCAAATCTTTACTGTAAGGAATAGTTCAATTATTTTTTCATGCGTTTATTGACAACTTGCAGATGCTCTTGCGCCTCAAAAGACTCTGCTGGGTCTTTACGGTGCTGATGCTTCTCTGGTAGCAGATTATAGTTACATCCACCTGCTGCCTACACATTTTTGAATCAACACAATTGTTTTATTCTGTTTTTATATTTAACACTAGCCATTAATTGCCCCATCCAAACTTTCTTTAGAAAATCTATATATGTGACTGTTTTTTAGTGGACTGACAGAAGCTCAGTAGTTTTCCAGGTTTCAAATGTTGCGCCTGACCTTTAAACATTCACTGTGTTTGGCTTGGACTGAAGTAACTGCATTGATTTCCTCATATCTTGCACGTCCAAGTTCACTTCACTTCACCTCATTCACTCCACTTTGACTCACTTACATGATGTTTAACCTGAATTAGTTTTGACGACAAAAACTAAATGCTTTATCCCCTCATGTGCAGCACCTAATGTGCAGCATCTAAAGATCAAAACCGGGAAGCGTTTATTGAAGCTACCAAACGTGCGTGCCATTATTGCTTTATATTTATTTCTTCCATCAAAAAATGATCTCATGTGTCATACGTAGAATTTTATTTTTGTATTACTCATTCATGTCAGCATTTTTTGGTAAAAGCAGAAGTGTGGGTCGGGGTACCCGTGGTTTTCTCTATTTTGGCTTCATTTACTGAGAAGACGTGGTCATTTGTTGTAAGGAAATGCTGATGCTGACACTTTTCCCTTAGGCACGAGTTAAGATCCTTTGACGTCTTAAATGTCAGTGTTTTCATCACTTCAGATGGCATTATTTTAATTTTACATTACCTGAAAACTTACCCTTACTTGTTAACCAAGCTTAAACCGTCTTCTCTCTCAAGGAAGGGCATATTCACATCAGAGTACAACTTCAGTAAACACATTTAGGTGCTCTCGGTGATGCAATCTATTCCTTAGGTTTTAACTCTGTTTTCGTTACCATGTGATCTCTGAATTGGAGCTGATTCTTCATGTTCAATCAAGCAAACTGTTTGAGCCTTTTCAGACAGCAGGTAGAGTCATTTGTGTTTCATCTGGAATTGTATTTTGTTCGATTCCACACCTGTCATGTGCCAAAGTGTTCCTGGGCAGGACACCAAACCCCACACTGCCCCCCATTACCCCAACCACTCGTGGTGCTGGCCTCAAATCCAGATAAATGGAGAAGGCTGTGACAAATAGGCAGGGAGAAGTCCGCAGGGAAACCATACAATTAGTCTGTGTTCAAAGTAGGGATGCACTCTCTGAACTTTTAACATGTTTGATGGTTGTTTATTTTAAAGTGCCATCAGCAATCCTTTAACTTACACTAGCATTGGGGCATGATTAGACAGAAAATTGGAGTTTCACACCTGGAAAGGTGGAAGACCAAGATTTTCCCTGTAGAACTGGGATGTAGGGGATTTGTCGCTACAACCCTGATCGCCCTACTGAAGAAAATGGGGGTGAAGGGTCGATCCCTCCAACAGGCAATCAAGTCCTTGTCAAGTGCAGCGGAAAAAAGCAGCAATTGGCTTTGGATCAAAAGAAAAGACAAGAACTGGGCTGTGAAAGCCACGTAGGAGGGTGTGGAACTAAGGGGGATGTACCTGGGACGCCAGGTATCACCGTTGAGCCCTCTGGAGACGTTGTGGGCCTATATCAACGAAACGTCAAGGAAGGAGGGTGCTCACCTGATGACCCCGATGAAGTACCCGCCCTCCCTCTCATCACTCTGTTCTTACTGCTGATGTCAAGGGTGTCGAATAACCACAGGGATTGAAACATCAAGTCCTACTAGCTCTAGCTCTCTGGTGTTAATCAATCAAAGCTTTAGTTACATGTACACACTCACCGACATGCAGAGGTATGATGCCAGAGTCAACTCTCAGTTTTTAGGAAGTGAGTCCAAGCGTGTTTGCATGCTAAGAAAGTTGTGTCTTGTGATGCAGTGATCATAGTGGGCAACCATATACTTGTGCGGTCACATGGGCGGTGTGGTATTGTGATATTGTGAAATTACAATGTCCATAAGTGACTCCCATCTATGTACAACCCATAACTTCCTATGTAGTCTCTATAGGCCATCTGACCCAAGATAACACCAAACTGAATGAACCTGGAACATTACGCAAAACATCTGGATGCACTGAGGATGGTTTTGAAACCGCTCGTCTCCTAACTTGCCACGCCAACAGGGATTTAGCAACAACCCAGAGTGAAAAGTGACACATTGTTATATGTTGAAACGTATCAAGTCACTTGATTTCTTGTGTTGTGATGTATCTATTTTTGAATTCTCCCCAAATAAGTACCTTAAAAAAGTTGAATCACTGAAGTCATCCTTTGCCCTTCTTAAAACTCTTTTTTTGGTTCTCCCAACTCAGTTTATTTAAAGATAGTATGGCCTGGGTGGTGTAGTTATTTAATAAAGAGTTAAGAGTATTTAAACTTTATTGATAAAACTGATGTATAAAACTTACAGACTTTGCAACAGATCACATTAAATTCTTGAAATTCCTCAGGATCATTTTAAAAACCTCTTGCCACATTCCCACATTTAAATCCAAGTGTTTAGTTTCCCAGATGTGAGTTATCTGCATCTCAAGAATACATTTTCATTTTATTGTACAATGTATGAGCCCGAGATATCTCATGTGCATTGTCATCTCCAGTTCATTTGTAGATATATCATACTCTATATCTGTTCGTTTTCGGGTCTGCAGCACATGCAGACTGAGAATCTACACCTGCATATTGTTGTCATCTGCTAACTTGATGATACTGTTAAAGGTGTGAATCGGGGAGCAGTCATGTTAGAAGCATTTGATGTATCCCGTTTATTCAAGTTTGAACTCAGAATGACGTCACATTTGAGTTGACTGCGAAATTATCTGTTTACTATTTTTATGTGTGTAGCAGATGTGCTGGATTCTGAAGTTGGGGTAGATATTTCTCCAACTTTCCAAGTTGGACTTTTAGAGGCACTTTACGTTGAAACTTCTAACTTTAAACTTAGAGATTCCAACTTTTTTTGGTCTTATTGTATCCGTTTGTTTCTTAGAATATAGATGTCTTTCCTTTCTTGAGAGACCTTTAATATTGTATAGAGCCATGACTTACTGCAGCAACCCTTGTCGCCTTGTCAAGTTGTGATGAGGTGCTTTTCTTTTTTGTTTGCAGTTGTAACACGGCGGGCTGGCCTTTATGAAGCACAAAGGGATTTCGTTTTTTTATTGAGTCACATGACCTTTTGGTTTAACAAATCTCTGCGGCTCTGACAGCATCCACATCTGGAACATGTCTCATAGTTTCTCTGGCTAGTGCGGATCGCTGGGAATGCAGGGGTGTTGGCTTCCTGTATCCACTAGTATCCACTGAGGACAAGGGTTTTTCTCTGAGAGAAAAAAGAAAAACACTGTGGAGGGAAGAGAAGGAGGGGACTGTGGGAGAAGAAGAGGAAATAAGAGCTGGGCTTTAAAATACAAGGCAGTGAGGAGTAACGCTAAGAGTTGCGGTTAGGAAGAGCATCGGGGAAACAGTCTCAGAGGCTAAAGTGTGAGTACGCTACCGTGTACTGCAAGTTTTGCATGTTTTATTTTCCATCCTTTTGCAGCACAAATGTGTACTTAATACTACAGCGTTTATTTGTTTCCACTTCTTTTTGGAGATGGAGTGCTATGCCTTAATGGTCTCAAATAAAGTCACATATTTTGTTCTAAGATGCTTCTGTTTAAAAAAAATACAGCTTAATTTCATCTGATGCATCATGTAGGAAGTTGCTCTTTGTCATGATTTGTTTCAAACCTAAAGCATTTTCATATCCTCTCTCTTTTTTTCGGCTGCAGGTTCAGAGACTGAAGCTGCTTGTGTGAAGGAGAGCGTGCGCGCCCATGCAGGTCAAAACTGTGACTTTTATTAGTGAAGGTTTCTGAGTGAACGACCATGACTGGATCTGGCAACAAGTTTTCGGTGCGACGCTGCCTCACCTTTGCCTCGGGCCTGGTGGAGTGTCTGTGTTTCGCCGGAGCTGTGTTTGGATGGGCTTCTCTCGTCTTTGTCATCAAGGAGGAGGGCTATTTCAGCTCTCTGTGCAGCAACACCACAGGAGTCAATGGCACACAGATTTTAGGTGAGTTTGAGGTTCTTAGTCTGAATTCTGTGTCCAAAAAGTATTTTGTTAAATATATTCTTTATATGAGCAAATACTGACTTTCACTGTGATGTTTTCGTCCATACAATTGTATTCTTTGATCCTGTCTTCATCAATATCTTATGTTTTTGTTTTTGTACAGACTGCAGTGCACAAGATGAGCAGTTCTCACTCATTTTCACCATCGCCTCCTTCATGAATAATTTCTTCACGCTGCCCAACGGATTCCTCTTTGATCACTTTGGCACTATGGTGTCTCGATTCGTTGCAATGTGAGTGGTTAAATAATTGATAATCAATGACAAACTAATCAGCAGCATGTTTTTAGTTTCTTATCAAACTGCTACTCGCTTAAAAACTAACAGCTACAGAGAATTAGTGGCTTCAGCTTTTATCTTGTGTGATCATGACTTACTATATAAGGTCAAACAATGTGAGGTTGAGGTGGCTGTGTGTTTTGTTGATAAACTTTGACGCACCAATAGTTATTACATTAGTACATTTCTGGTGAGATTGTAGCCTAAATTATATATGAACAGTGGGCAAGTTATCAGCTTAACCAGGCATGACTTGGAGGGACCTGGGGGACAGATAGCTACAGATACAAGTCAAACTTATACCTCTTCTGGCCTTTTTAACCCATCTGCCTGTAATTATTTGGTCATATAGTTTAGCTTCAGGAGTGAAATCGTCCAATGTCTGCATGTTTTTGGATTTTCACCAAATTATTAGTCTTTTTTACGAATTGTCTAACTGCCATTTTTATTATTACACAGTATCATCATTCAGTCTGAGATCAGTTTGTTGCTATAAATAACCTGAAATTAAATATATCTGTGCTTCATGCGTAGTAATAACAATAATAATGGAGAACGTATTGTTTCGTCTTTAAACAATACATTTCACGTTCCCACGCCTTCTTAACTCACAGCCAGTACTTCCTGACCTTGTGATTATACATTACTAGCTTGTGGCTCCTACTTTCCCAATAGTGTCAGTAGTGTCATTAGTTCATTTAGATAATTATCGAACAAGTGCAGCCATTTTTCTTCAGTGGGTGCAGTGCATGTGCCATACACAGAGGTCTGAAGAATAAATGCAAATGATAGTGTGATGAGTCAGTCATCATTTCTGCCGTCAACTAATACAGTATTATTTAATGGACCCTAATGGGAAAAAAAAATGTAATCCCATTAATTATTCTTCATACAGCATAGACTTAAGTCCAGATATAAAGATACTTCTTTATTGTGGTAGATACAATTAAAGGGCATCAGGCAACATCTGTAGTCCATTGCCCAGATAGTAATGCATAATGCCCTTATGTTGGGATTTTTAACAGTCTGGCATCTTACAGCAGGAAACTCTTCAGCAGCTTGGTGATCATGCACTTGATGTAGCAGCAATGTGATCTTTTTATTAGTTCTTCCAGGAATCTTCTTCTGATAGAAACCCCTTAATGGCAAATGTCTCCCATGTGATCACATGGTTAATTTTGGCTCCAACAAACAATATGGTGAAATGCTGAACTTGAAGATTCAAATTTTAGAAAAGGCTCTTCAAAATCAAACATATTTTCACGACAACTATTTGGCCCTCTGTCCACCTCGGTTTCATGCAAGAAAGTGTCTCTATGGGGGAGTGAAGTAATGCTGACAGTTTGCTGTAACTTCAGTTTGTTTGTCTGGTGTTTTATTGTGATGGATTCCCAAACGTGTTGGCTCAAAATAGTACTGTTTTTAAAGGCCGGAGAGTAAACAAAAGGGAATGTGGAAAGATGAGGAAATCAGATGTTTGGATTTCTGTTCAATGCTGTTGTCCATCTTGATAAATATACAAATCTAGCTCCTGTGAAGGACAAAAAAGACTTGTTTAACATCTAGTGCACTGAGAAAGGAAGAAGCCCATTAGAAAGGAAAGGTCTTTGAAGTAGCAACAACTTTTGAGAAGGAAGTCATTGTAGAAATCATATCCTGATTCTATGAAAACTGACTGGGGAGAAAAATGCAAGTCTGCAAATGTCGTCAGTGAAATTAGAAAAGAAGAAACATTGAGAAAAAAGTTGAGAATGCCATGGTCCTGGGAAATTGACTTATTTCTCTGGTCAGATTTGAATCTTTGGGTTACTGGCGCTCTTTTGGGACTTTTGTTTAGATTTCCTATCTTATTTTGGAAAGATTTCCATGTAACTCCTTCTGTTCTCCGTTGTTATCCTTTTGATCGTTTGTCAGTTTATAATTGCCTTTTGCCTCATTCCTCTCTTGCTGGCTCTTCATCGTTTTGCCAGTTTGGCTCCCCATTTAGCTTCTCTTGTGCTCCTTCTGTTTTTTTTTGCATCTGGGGAAGTTAACATTTTTTTGTAGTTTTTTTTCTTTTGTTATCCTGCTGAAGCAGCACCTTATGTAAAGATCTTTGATGGACTCCTTCCATTTCTGCATACTTCTGCAGTTGAGTCCTCCAAAACTCCCCATGACAGAGAATTTAAAACATTTTGGTTTGACATGTTTATTTATATACTCTGCAAAGTTCACATGCCAGGACTAAGCTCTTGTTTCGTCAAAGTTAATATCTGTAATAATACATTACATACCTGCCTAGTTTATCCAAGATGCTTCTAAATCTACAATAATAAACTGGTAATAAGTACACCCATATGTTTTCACTAAAAAGCAAAACTTAAGAGACAAGGAATATATTTTATTTAGGAAGGAGGAGTCGAGTGTAGAACAGGATTAACTGCTTTGTGCCGATCTTAAAGGAAAGATATGTTTAGTAAAGGAAAGGAAATTAAAGTTGTTTGAAGGTACACAAATCTGCATGTGAATGTTTGGTTATATCACAGATTTTTTCTTTTTTTAATCAATGTTTTAAGAATGAAACCTTTCTGTCTTTTACCAGATTTCTTTACACCACGGGTACCTTGATGGTGGCTTTCTCGTCTGCAGGTGAAAACAATATTCTGAGTGTTTTATTTTAAATTCAAACTCACAGATTAACAACTATTACACCTATTGTGTCTTATTTCTGTCTTTTCCCATCAGTTCTGGCCGACCTGCTCTTCCCAGCTCTGTCCCTTCTGTCTGTAGGCGGCATCTTATTTCTCATCACAAACATGCAGGTATTGAAAAATGTGTCGATTTTGAATCATCCTCTAGTTATTCAGTTCATTTTTACAATTTTGTGAAAACTGTCAATCACAATCACTTTTTATAGTCTAAATAAATGTAAAATTAAATCCATAGAAGGAATAAAACAGTCACAATCAGGAATTGCCAAAGAAATGGAGCTCGATTTAAAAAGATAGTTTAATTTTCGAACAAGTCTAATTTAATCAAAGTTGCTTATTTGTATATTACCACTCTTTTATTTTCCTGCATCTTTCAGTGGTCTTTGAGATGTTTCTACAACTTTGCTTGAGCAAATCTATGCTAGAGGTTATGCTAGAGGTTATTGGACATAATTAAGAGGGTACGCACCCGTAAAAATACCCTCTCAGAGAGGGTGATGTTGGTCATCATGAAAATCAATTCATGACGGGGACAGAACTGTTCATAGACCTGCAGGTTTCTGTCAAAGATCGTAAAAAGGATCCACAAGACTTTCTGCGGCATTTTTGCTTAATTCAACCCTATGTCAGATCGTTTCAAAATGCTGCACTAAGACTCCTAACGGGAACTTCTAGATTATAACTCCAGTTTTATCTTCACTTCACTGGTCACCTGTCAAGTTTAGAGCTGTTTTTAAACTTTTAGGAAACTTAGAGCATTACATGGTCAGGCCCCTCAGTACATCACAGACGTCTTGACCTCATGCTCTTCAAGCCACTCTCTCCAAAGCCTCCTCATTAAACCCATAAACCCTTAAATGTGTTTTTAAACTCTGGGGTGGGATTGTTTTTAATTTATTTAAATCTTTTTTTGTATTTCTCATATGTTTCTTAATTATTTTATTATTTCATCTATATTGGTACACTTTGTAAAGCACTTTGTGATTTTTATCTTTGAAAAGGGCTATATAAATAAGGTTAAGTTACTTATTTACATTTAAAACCAAAATAATAATCTGTTGTGAGTGAGTGACATCACAAAATCTCAAATACGTGCTGTGAGGCACCGGGCCAAACTTAGAAAATTAAAACAACCAGCAAGACTATAAATAGATTACTTTAGCAAAAGTGTTTTCTGCCCTGAGACAACATGGAAGTGACCATAGAAAACAGTCAAACATGGTAGTGATGGTGCTATCCGGGTGTTTTCCTTTCTATTCTTTTCTTTTTGGGGGGACCAGAGATGCTGGGAGTAGTGAGAATAGCAGGAAGTTGTATATGGTAAACAAAGAATTACCTGAATTGAAACCTTTAACAAAGATTGTAGGCTCAGGGGAATTATAACACGTCAACAGACGCTTCAACAAATTCAGCTGATAATATACCGGTAAGCGGTGGGGGTGGGGTGCAGGGAGCTCCCACAGGCCTCCTGAGCTCTGCAGCCCTGGCTCAGCACCCCAACCTAGATTGCATGCTGGGAGGGAGGCCAGCGAAGGGGGTGGAGGATGGTTAAATGGGTGTGTGTTTATAGTTGTGTACATGTGCGTGTTGTGTGAATATGGGTCAGTCTGTGTACTCTTGTCAGTTCAGTTGTTTCAGCCATAGACCTTGATAGCGATGGAATGCTATCAGGTTCTGAATCAGATCCACAGGTGTCATGAGGGGAAAGGGGAGGGGTGGTGGGAGCAGAGCGTGTTGTTACCATAACATCCAGGAGGGGAGATTGTGGCTAGACTGGTCTGCCAGAGCCAAATTGAAAATATAAACAATTGTATTTGGGTCAGACCGACCCAAACAGCCGAATTAGTGTCATCTAGAATCAGTTTCTGCCAAGTCGAGCTTCTTCAAGGTCTTTTCCATGAGTTCAAAAACCACAGCCTGCGATTCTGTTCAACAATCGCGTCCAGATTGCGATTTTGCTCACACAACATTTGAGCACAAAACACTAATTTCATAGGAGGCTGAAATAAGGAAATCTCTTTTTCCCTTTTCTTTTGGATAGTCTTGGTTCTAACATGAGCAGAACAAGAGCTTCTGAGTACTACAGCGTACTAGAGACATCCGACGAAGAGGGACAAATACAATGGCTGCGTTGTAAATCACACAAACACTGTGAGAGACGTACGAGTAACATTCACCTGCATATAAATAAAAATCTGAATTAAATCGCTATCATACTTTGATTATGATATTGTCTGTTTTGTTTTGTGTTTTTTTTTTTTTACATATCCCCCCCTAATTCCACTTCAACTTATATATTTCTAAAAATAAAGTTGTAGATATAGCATTTTCTGTCTTTGTAAATGTACGTGTAGGAAAAGGCATCCTGGTGGTTTTTGTGTGAATGCTTCAAGATCTTAATCCTGTAAAAATACATGTGCACTGGTTCTCAATGAATTTTTTTTTTAAATATTTTGAAGTAATTTAAATGGAAAAAACGAAATCAATGGCGTGATGTATTAGGCAATCCTAAACCATAAGATACTAAAACCCTTTAATTCCTGTCCTGCTAGCATGAACACTGCAGGCCTGTCACATTAAGTAGGTTTTTTTTAGTGCTCTCATGATGAGGACTGAGTAAATAAGCCATCAATGATCAACTTTTAGAAGAAGAGACTCAGGAATGTCGTCTTAAATGCTTTTCGGTTTGTATTTGAAGTGTGGTTTTTATGACAATCCTGTGCTCTCTCTCCAGTAAAACATTCACGTCTTCTTTCAGTGCATTTTTGCTCCAATGTTTATTAAGTTCATGATGTAGCGAGTACACGGATCCCCTCAGGAAAACCATCTTGTTTGAATGTTACTAGTGTAGTCATTAACCACACAGCCGAAATTGCCATCCAAGTGCTAATTTTAAAAGAACCATCTGTTTTCTCTCCTGAAGGTTGGAAACTTGTTCGGCTCGCATCGCTCCACCATCATCACTCTGTACAATGGGGCCTTTGATTCTTCTTCTGCACTTTTCTTTGTCATCAAGGTGACAAACACTCACACACAGTTGAACACAGTGAATAAAATGCCATTGTGTTACCGTCGTGTGTGCTCCTGATGATCTCTTGACGTTACGTCTCGTTGTCACCTGTAGGTGCTACACGAGGCTGGTGTTTCTCTCCGAGCCTCCTTCCTCTTTCTGTCCACCTGCAGTGTGGCTCACATCCTCAGGACTGTATTCCTGATGCCTCGAAAGTTCATCCCCTACCCGCTGCCTGACCGCTACACGTACGGGTACGAGCAGATCGCTCCACAGCTCATGCACACACGAATGACAGCGATATGTAACATCAAATGCAAGATAAATATAACACCGACTGTGAAACACAGATGTATTTTCACAAGTTAATAAGCAAAAGTTTAATGCCAAGGAAATAAATGACAGCTTTACCCAAACAGTTCTTTATATTTAAGAGAAATAAAAGAAGAAAATAGTCTTTGATCCATTATTTCCCACCTAAATAACTGAGATCCTTATTTTGTGTCAGACTCTACTGTTTACAATAAAGGACATGGCAACTAAAATACTGTACATCTCAAAATAATTTAAACATAACATAACATAATCTAATTGAAATACCTGCATCTGAGACCCGACTCAGGTCATTGCATGCATTAAAAGTGTTTGCAGCTTTTGCTCAGCTGAGGAGAAAAACAGTTCAGGAGGAAACGATGTAAACCATATTGCCCCATTTCATCGGTCCACAAACCACACGGCAAAACGATCTGTTCTTGAATGATCCCTGTGGGTTTGAAACTGAGAAATCAATAACAATGTTTCCTCTTTCTTTAGATCAGTGCTCTTTAGTGCTTTTAATATCAAGATAACACATCTCATAGCGATAAAAACATTCTGTTCCTCACGTCCTTTCACATCCATAAACAGTGTAATGCCAGTTTTAATCCAGCATGACCGTCAGGAGAATTACTCCAGTATCCAATTTTATATGGTCCACCATGTTTGACTTTTTACACAAAACTTACGTGTTTGTCCTATTTTGCAGTTTTTGCTGAATCCTGACACAGAATATTATAACCAAAAGAATTGGTATATAATTTCATTGAATGAAGTTTGTTTCTCCAGATCAATTGACACATTTGAAATCATGTTATCACACTAACTAATGAATTTTATGTTCACCTCACTCCACACCATGAAGCTGTTTTTTTATTTAACTGTATGTTGTTTTTGTTTAATTATCATTGCCTTTAAAAGTATTCTTCATATCCTGTGTTGTTAGAGTGTTTTGATCCCACTCTGATCTCGGCAGGATTACTTGTGGCGAATCAAAGACTATGAGCGCAGATGTAGCAACAAAAGATCCTGATAATACGGCAGCAGAAGAGACACCACTCACTAAAGACGCTCCCGTGGAAAAAGGTGAGCTTGTGAAACACATTAGAAGATATAAAACAATAATCTATTTGTCTGCTATAGTTCCCTTCTCTTGCTTCATTGCCCCCCCTCCCTGTGTGTTTCTCTCAGAGAAGACCTTCCTTGAGTGTTTGCTGTCCAGATTCTTTGTGTTCCACACGCTGTGGCTGTCAGTGATGCAGCTCAGACATTACCTGTTTATCGGGACCCTCAACCCCATGTTGCAGAGGCTGACAGCTGGAGAGACCTCTCTGGGTAACTACAGACACTCCATCTCCTCAGTTTTACATCAGAAATCAAAGTGTGTACAGTTAGCGGGGGAATATAGATAAATAAATCAGTGCTTGCACATATCAAGACGGCTTTTAAAGGTTCATGCTACTTTAATATGCTTCCATGTCTCCTCATTACACTTTAAGTGAAAATGTTTGACCTGCACCGGCCTCCAATTGTATCTTTATGTGTGAGGAGAACACTGACAAAAAATTGTTACACCATGTTGATTTGTTACTTGAACACAATCACAAAGCAACTTTGTCTTGAAGAGGACGATATCACTTGTTCCAAAAAAGAGCTTGGATCCACCAAAACCTGTGAAGAATTTGATGCTGACCTCCAGCTCGCCCTGTGACATGTAAAGTCCGTGGTTACAGATTTTAACATAAAAGCAGTTCAAACGCTATTCTGGTTATTTTCTGTTGCCCACCGTCCATCATCTTTGTTCATAGTGAAGTTTTATCAGTGTGAGACATCTTCCCATCGTCACAGTTGGGGCTCTGTGAAAGGAGTCTGAGAACAAAACTGTTAAACTTTTAGATGTTTTTTCTCGTCGTGTGTGGCGTCTTAACTTTGGAAACTGGTTTGGGTTTTAGCGTGGGCTAGTCATTTACATGCAGTAGTCAATGGTCATTTTGAGGAGTCTCAGAGGCACATGATGGGGATGTACACAGTTAACTCAAAATAGGGGACTAAGAACAGTGAATTTATTTTCCTCTCCTAAAACAGCTCATTTAAACTAAATCATTTTAGTAGACGGACAGTAACGCTGACTGGCTCCGTGAAGACGATCTCTTTGCCGTTACACAGAATGTAATATAATACGTCTTGAGTTGTTTTAGATGCTGAAAATAGTTTCCCAGACACTAACTATTCATGTATAACACACAGAATGCTTACTTCAGTTCCTACACCTCACTGAAACGGCTGTTGTGTTTTTGTTTCCTTGAAGTGAGCCAGTACACCAACGCCTTTGCCATCACCCAGATGTGCGGCGTGTTGTGTGCTCCCTGGAACGGCCTCATCATGGACAGACATAAGGGCAAACCTCGTGCTGCAGGTAAAACACCGAGCAGACTGTTAACCCATCAGGAATTAAAGGTGGATACAGGCCTCCACACAGGCCAACTGGAAACTGAGTGTCACCTCGTCCATATTTTAAAACTATTTCAAATATAACCTTAAAAGCAACAGAAGTGGCTTCCGGTTTGGCTGATGGAGTGACCAGACGCACGACGAGATCGCTCTCCCAGACATATCACAACTAACCCATAAACTAACTCAAAATTCAGTATCATTCGATAATAAGAATAGATGGATGGGGGAAGAACACTTAGAAGCCAAAAAACTGAAGGAAAGGAGTCTACGAAACAGGAAAACACGACGGCGACCAGAGTCAACAGCAACGAAGAACTAGAAACAAACATGGCGCCCGCGGACATAATTATGGCAATTAACGACTTAAAAACTGACTTAAAAGGTGACAACAATACCTTGAGGCAAGAAATCACGCAGCTTGGACAAGAAATCAACGGTAAGCTTGATCGACTCGGAGCAGAAGTTCACAGTCTAACGGACCGGGTGGAAGAAGCTGAGTCCAGGATGGAGACAGTCGAGAGATGGGCGACTGATGCGACCGAGGCTCTCGATACCTGCCTTAAACAGCAAAGAACCCTGCAATATAGACTGAACGACCTCGAGTCAAGATCCAGACGTAATAACATCCGTATCTTCGGAGTGGCGGAAGGAGAGGAGGGAGAGGACTCGGTGCCGGAGTTTGTCGAGGCGCTCATACGCTCCAAGCTGCCGGTCCCGGAACACACGGAGCTAAAAATACAGCGCGCCCATCGAACCGGACCTCAGAGACCCGCTCCGGATAAACCCCCGAGAGCAATCATTATCAACTTTCAGGAATTTGCGATCAAAGAACGGGTTTTAAAAGAGGCATGGAAGAAAACCAAGGCGGGAAAAATCCAGCTGAATAACAAGACCCTCTATTTTGATCACGACTACACGGCAGAGGTTGTTAAGAAGCGCAAGGGGTATAATGCTATTAAAAAAGCTCTGAAAATGAAGGGAGTCCGCTTCCAAACCCCTTTTGTAAACATGCGGATCCACTGGGAGACAGGAGCTCGATTTTACAGCAGCGCTGCGGAGGCGAGAGCGGAGCTGATGAGACGGGGAATCACGGTGGAGGAGGAGGCGGCCCCGCCCGCAGGTGAGACCGACTGGGGAGCGCGCTTGGGAGAGCTGCTGGGATCCTGGCAGACGGTGACGGGACCTCGCGGGGCGGAGGCTGACGTCACCCAGAGAGCGAGGAATAAACTTCAGGGTTTTCAAAGTGGACGGGCCGGCCAGAAGTGATTCAAAGAGGTTATATGGATATTTAGGGGAAAAAAAAAAAAAAAGAGGAAAGAAGAAAAACAAGAAAAAAAAAAAAAACAAAAAAAAACAAAAAAAAACACAACACTCTAAGCTGGTGTGATTATTGCTACTATGAAGCTGGAATACAAGGACTGAAGTGGAGTAAAATTTGGCTTTGTATATATTTTCAAGTTGTCTGGGAGAGACAACCTCATGTTAGTTGGACTTTAGGATGGTGGGGCTAGTCTCATGCGACGGCTCAGCCACCCTATTTATAGGGCCCTTTCTTAGTGATTGGACTTTCCCTCGACCCACCAACGGGGTCTCGGTGAGGAGTTATCCCCTCCCAGTTTGGAGGTCAGTTATTTTTTATGTTCAGTTTGTGTTGTTTGGTTTTATTCTTTCTTTTTCCCTTGGGTGGGGGCAACACTATTGCAATGTCATTTTTTTGTTTCCATGTTTAAATAAATAATGTCACATAATTTGAAAATAGCTTCACTAAATGTGAATGGCTTGAGCAACCCGGTTAAGAGGAGCAGGCTGCTCGCTAAAATTCGGAAGGATAAGACCCAAGTGGTTCTCTTGCAAGAGACACATATGTCAAAACAGGAACACGAGAAGTTAAAAAATTTTGGGTACTCAAATTCATATTTTAGTTCATGTAAAAATAGCAGGAAAAGAGGGGTGGTGACGATGATAGCTAATTCAGTAAACTTTGAACTAATTAAAGAAAAAAGAGATGATGCCGGTAGATATGTAATAATCAAAGGCAGGGTGGATAATGTTTTGGTCACCTTTGTGAATGTCTATGTTCCTCCGGAGAGTGACAGAACTTTTTTCAAAAAATTATTTGACTTGATTACTTCTGAAAGTGAGGGCATCCTTGTCTGTTCGGGGGATTGGAATACAATTTTGAACTACCATTTGGACACAACAAGCACAAACAGACACAGATCCCCAAAATCAAAAGACCTGAATATCCTGATAAAAGAAGCAGGCCTGTTCGATGTCTGGAGAAGTATCCATGCGAGGGATAAGGAATTCACACACTACTCAGCTACACACAAAGTACATTCTAGATTGGATTTTTTTTTGATGAATACCATAGATAGGCACAGGGCTCATGAATGCACAATTGGAACAGCAGATATATCGGACCATAATATTGTCTATCTGAAAATATGCTTAAATCAGAAGCCAAGGAGTACAATATGGAGATTGAATACTGGAATTTTAAATAAAAAATCCACAGTGGAGGAAATTAAATTTGAAATTAAAGAATGTATAAATGACAATAATGATGGTCAGGTCAATCCAACTACTGTGTGGGATACAGTCAAAGCAGTTATGAGAGGTAAGCTAATATCAAGAACAGCATATATGAGGAAGGCGAGGACACTGAAATATGACCAATTAGAGATGGAATTGGAAAAATTGGAAAAAACTCAACCTAAAAGTGACAACAAAGATTTAATAGGGACTCAGATCAAAGACGTGAGGAAACAAATAGAAAATCTAATGAATGAGGAACTAGAAAAGAAACTGAGATTCTCAAAGCAAACCTTTTATGAATCAGGCCCACGGGCAACACGAATATTAGCAAGGCGTCTTCGCACGCAACAAATAAAAAACTCAATAAATAAGATCAAAGATCCTTTAACAAACACAATAAAATATGAGCCAGAAGAAATTTATAGGATTTTTAAAAACTACTATGAGACCCTATATACACAACCTGAGGGGGTTGATGTTGACGAAATAGAACATTTCCTGTCGTCACTGGATCTCCCATCACTAGGCACAGAGCAAAATACATATTTGACCGCCCCTATTACAAGAGATGAATTGGATAAAGCCATAGGTAAACTGAAGTCTAATAAGAGTCCCGGGAGCGACGGTTACCCAAATGAATGGTACAAAATATTTAAAGAAGAGATCGCCCCGGTACTATTGGAGTCTTTTAACTGGACGCTTGAAAAAGCTATAACTCCCCCATCCTGGAGGGATGCGTTGATATCGGTTATCCCTAAAGAAGGGAAAAATAAAGAGTACTGTGAGTCATATCGCCCAATATCAGTTTTGAACGTGGATTATAAAATATTTACATCTATCATTACAAAACGACTGGAACGCTACCTGCCTGACTTGATACATGAAGATCAGACAGGCTTTATAAAAGGAAGACAAACGCAGGACAATATCAGACGAACCCTCCATATTACAGAACATATAAATAAACACAATATAAGCGCTGCTCTGATCAGCTTTGATGCAGAAAAAGCTTTTGATAGGGTCATCTGGGCTTTCCTGTATAAAGTATTAGAGAGAATGGGATTCAATGATAAATTCATTAAATGCATAAAGGCATTGTATACTGACCCATCAGCTAGAATTAGGATAAATGGACATCTGACGGACGCCTTTAAATTGTACAGAGGGACTCGCCAAGGTTGTTGTGCTAGCCCCGCCCTCTTTGCGATTTTCTTAGAGCCGCTCGCTCAAATAATAAGACAAGATGAAGAATTGACGGGAATCACAATGGCAAAAGAAGAACACAGGATAGGCTTGTTTGCCGATGACATAATTACCTTCCTTCTGGACCCAAATAAGACGTTTATCAAATTAGTAAAGACTATGGAAGAATACGGATTGATGTCAGGCTACAAATTGAATATATCAAAAACTCAGGTATTGACATTTAATTATAAACCAAGTAATGAAATCAAGAAGCAATATAACTTAAATTGGAACACTAAGTCAATAAAATATCTAGGAGTTCAAATAACCAAGGAATTTGACAAAATTTACGAGCTAAACTATAATCATATAAATGATAAAATACAAAGAGATGTAGCAAAGTGGTCAACATTAGTATTAGACTTCAGTTCACGAATTGATGTGATCAAGATGAATCTCTTGCCTAGGTTGCTATATCTCTTCCTATCACTCCCAGTTAAAATACCAGATTCACAATTTTCAGCATGGGACAGGCTGATATCAAGATTCATATGGGCAGGAGGCAGACCCAGGATAAGATTTAAAACCCTTCAACTGGACAAAGAAAGTGGAGGATTGGCGTTGCCAAGTCTTAGAGAATACTATTACGCTGCACAGCTACGATATATAGTATATTGGTGCTCCCCGAGTTATCAAGCCAGATGGAAGGACATCGAAAAGAATATGAGCCGAGTCCCCCCACAGGCTAGATTAGGTGGAAAAGAACATATGGATTTTAAGGACGAAAATACAATTATGAGAGAAACATTTGAAACATGGTATGTTGTGATCAAGAAATACAAGCTGACTGGAGAGAGTAAGCGGTTGATTTGGCCTTCATACACATCTAGATTCAGTCCAGGAATTTCAGATAGGACCTTTGAAAAGTGGAGAGATAAGGGGATAACAGCTATGTTTACACTTACAGAAAAACCACACTTTAAATCATTTAGACAACTTAAAGATGAATATGGATTAGAAGATCGTGATTTATACAGATATCTGCAATTAAGACACTTCTATGACACAGAAATTAAGACAGAAATTTCATTGGAAGGGAATGATGTGATTGAGGTGTTGACAGGAGCTTATAAGCAAACTCCTTCAAGAATTGTTTCCAAACTGTATAGAGGTTTAATGAAGCAACAGGGGAGAAATACAATGTATGTAAAGGCAAAATGGGAAAAGGAATTAAACATTGAGTTGTCAGAGGATGATTGGCACTCCATGAATAAGACCCAACACACGTCAACAAGCTCCAAAGGATGGAGGGAATTTGGTTGGAAAAATTTAATTCGATTTTTTATTACTCCAACAATTAAAAATAAACAATTGGGTGAACGACAATATTGTTGGAGACAGTGTGGGCAATTGAGTGCCAACCACTCTCACATTTTCTGGGCATGTATAAAAATGCAAGCATTTTGGGATGGGATCCTAACAGCCATGGAGAAAACTTTGGGATATAAGATCCCTAAGGATCCACGAGTTATGTACCTTGGACTGATACCAGGGGATGTAATAAGCAAAGAAGACATATACATCGTTAAGATTCTATTTCTTGCGGCTAAGAAAGCCATTACAAGAAATTGGCTGAAAATGGACCCACCTGACCTGAGACAATGGCGTGATATTGTTGAGGAAATACGATTAATGGAACAGATTACCTACAGTTTACGACTCAAAACAGAGCTATATGTTGTAAGATGGGCAAAATGGTGTCAATATGTAAGACAGTAGTGACCCCCCCCCCCACCCGTTTTTGTTTTTGTTGTTTTTCTTGTATCTGTCTGTTGATTTTGTTACCAATTGAAAAATGGAAAAATAAAGTTTAAAAAAAAAAAAAAAAAAGCAACAGAAGTACAAAAACATTTAAATGTTAAGTGAATATTTTGTTTTTGTACCTCTAATCTTAACTATGTTGTCATCTAGTCTTTATAAAAGATGAAATTCAAACCTGAAACTCATACTCTGTGGTGGCCCGTTGCTCATGTATCGTCCATCTGCATGTGCAAACATGTTCTGTTAATCAGGATTTTGCACTGTAACTAGTCTCAGAAGAACCTTACAAAATCGAAGGATGAAAAGTACTTGAATTAAATGAGTTGGAGACATTAAGTCTATTCTGAAATCAGCAGCATGTTCAAAAATGTTGAATTGATTCGTTCTTGGTATTAGTATTCGAAGTTAAGGCTGGAGTTAAAACATCAAAATAAAAAGAGAATTGAATAAGCTTGCACATGAAATCTCTCATTTGTACATGAAGGATGAGGCCAGTGATAATAACTCCTGTTAAGAAGTACAGGAGGCTCTGAGGTCCTGATTTGTAATGACTTTGCTAAAAGACCTTGTGGTTCGGTTTGCAGCCTTTTGTAGAAGCTTAAGTTGAAATAAAATCCTGCAGATCCAGCTGAATAGATACTGTAGTAGGATTTAATCTATCAGCATATTTTTGTCCTCTTGTCAAACAGAAAGCACATGATTTAATTTGGTTCATGTATGTTTCTGTCTGTTTGCAGGGGAGACCGAGCAGGAGGCAGACCTGCGGGCCACTGTGCTCTCTTTGTTCCTGACTTCGCTGCAGTGTGTGTTGTTCTCTGTGTGTGCTTCCACCCCCTACCTATCTCTTCAGTACCTCACCTTCGTCCTGCAGGTGCTCAACCGCTCCTTCCTCTATGGCGGCAACGCAGCCTTCATAAGCGTGGCGTGAGTATCAAACAGTCAAGCACACACCTGCTTGTTCATGAGGAACTCAGTAAATAGTCACATTTTTGTCAAAACTAACTCAGACTGTATGGAGAAGCCGTCCTTTAAAAGATGAGATATGATCACCAACACTAACACTTTAGATGCACTAAGATGTTCTAATTTATTATAATTCAGTGATCTAATGTCTCCCTGTTTTTCCAATTAGATTCCCATCTCGCCACTTTGGGAAGCTGTACGGTTTGGTCATGTCTCTGTCTGCAGTGTTTTGCTTGCTGCAGTATCCTTGCTTCACGCTGGTGAAGGGAGTCCTGGATGGAGATCCATTATATGTGAGTGCTTTTCACTCTCTTAACCCTTTTCAAAAGTCCGTCTCCATTTGTGACCTCGTAATCATCTTTTTTCTTCTCCTTTCTACAGGTGAACATTGGTCTGACTTTGCTCAGCCTGCTGGCTTTCATCCATCCCCTTTCTGTCTATCTTCACTGTCGACGTGTCGCCTCCCAGCGAGCCAAAAGTGGAGCCATCAGTGATTCCACTTGAACACCCCTTCAAATGAGATCAATGACTTGACCATTTAATATGTGACCAGCATACTTTTTTATCCCTTTATTCCTGGGCTTATTCTTTTCAGTATAGTTCGTTCGAGCACCACTTGCACAGTTATTTCAGACTATCTGGGTTTTTGGTTTCATTCATTAGTAATAAAACATAACATTTTACAAACTATTACTCTTATAAAACCAGTATTATGAATCTTATATACCAATTCTGCCTTTAAATCACTTTAAATGTTACACACCAGAACCTTTAATGCAGTATTCATCATTTCATTAGCAATAGACTGGAAAGTCGGCAAAAAGATGTGAAACTGTTCAAATGCTAACTGCGTTTGAGAGAATGCATAATTGTGTTCAGTTTACATTTATATTTTTATGAAATGGGTTTTTCTTTTATTCTCTATAATTTTTAGAGTTTGAGCTCGTTGTTAGCTGTTTCCTGGAGCATCTCAGCACTTAATTACAGCCAGTCAGGTGGTACTAATGTGCTGTTTGGATTTTTATTTTTCACCTTTAGTGCTAAGTTTCGACATTAGAAGAAAGCACCCAACAAAAGCCATGTCTTATCTGTGTTTTTGGAAATCATCTTTTTTTTTTTTTTTTTTTTTTTTTTTATTTGACATCTCAGATGCAGACCAATTAATCATGGTGCTTAAAGCTGAAGATGTCTCAAATCATCTTCAAGCCAGTGCAGACCTCTTGAAGTTACATCAGTATACTGTTTTTATCATTTTAATGAAAAAGGCATTGAAGGATAACTGTCACGTCAATTTTATGGCATCGTGGTACCGTAAACTGAAGGTCTATCACCTTCATATCAATGCAAGTAATGGTTTATATAAATACTGTAATTTCATACTAAGAATAAGAATACTTTATTGATCCCTGAGGGGAAATTGATTATCAAAAAGAGAATATTGACACTGTTTAGTACAGTGACCTCAAAAGGGACATTTCCGATCTGTCTAATATGTTTAGAGTGCAATACAATAGTTTCAGCTTATGCTTGGAAATGTAAACTGCTCCGTTATCGTCCAGCCTGGTGGTGAGGAGAGTAGAAAGGAGTTTTTTCAGAGGGCCTTTTAGATCATAAAATCCCCACAGTGATAAACATTAGTGAGGAAGATCATGACATTTTGTCTCCGTCCCATTATGTGAAGTCTTTGAGTCATAAAATGTGTTTTATATTTTAAATATGCTGGACCATGACCAATGTTGGCATGCAGAGGATTTTGAAGGACATGTTTGTTACCAGTGGGATTGTATTTCAAGTACTTTTACAGTACTTTTCAGAAGTATTTTTCCACATAAAATGGAATGTTTTGTTTTAGTTGTTATTTTTTACAAAAAGGGATTTATTTTCTTCCTATTTACAGCTTTCTTATACTTGCAGACAACTACCACCTACACGTGGGGAAGAAAGTACAATTGTAATTTATAAAATATGCTCTGTTAATGTATATTCTGCATACAAACATCAGATTATACAGGAATAAAATTCTTTCCAGAAATGTTTTAAAATGTGTGATAAATGTTTTCTGTTAACTTTCCCAAATGAATGCTTTTAATTTAATAAGGAAAACTTTCTTGTTCTTGCAATCCAAATAGAAAATATTATTATTGTCAGTCAAAAAAGTATGTTTGACTGACAATAAGACGTTCACATAAAGTTCACTGTATGTAATTGTGAATAAAATGCCCAATACATAAAACTGACTAATGTGTCAGAATATGACACATTAAAGGCATTCAGTGATCAGGTTGTGACAGCGACTTATCAGGAACTGTAGCATCACAAGTTGAAGGCATAGTGCAAAAAATAATATTTACCAGGGAAAGAGGCCATAAAGAAATGGAAATCATGGGACAAAAAACATAATAACTGCCCTGCCCTTTAATTAAATATATCCTGCATGTCGTTTATTGTTCTCCAGTGATAAATACTATACTAGAAAAACTTTCATAAAACATGTTTCAGCACAAATCATCACAGGGCATTTCTAAATGATACAAATGGAAAAACAAAAAGCATCCATCCATCCATCCATCCATCCATCCATCCATCCATCCATCCATCCATCCATCATATCTGCTTGTCCCAATTTGGGGTCACAGGGAAAACAGAAAACAAATTGCAATTAGAAAACTTTATTTCAGCTCAAAGGAAACAAATGATTTCAAAAATCTGAGCACTAAACCTGCATGCAAAAGTCTTCAATGTCTCCAGAGGGAGCTGTACTAAACCTCATGAATTACTTTCAGATTTTATTGTTGACAAATATAGTGAACAGATTGCATGTAGAACAGACTTCACATCAAATGTTAATCAGCACTCAATGTCGAAAATACATCATGTACCAGAAACCATGTTTCACTACAGAGTGACTGTATGAAGTAAAAATTAAACAAGTTCAAATTGTGCTGAGCTGAATCAATGAAATCTTCCATGAATGAGGTTCAAACTCAAAGGATTTATAACAGCCTCACATGATAGTGTTGCTTCTGCGTTTTTTTCTTTCCAGAGAGCTATAAAGAGATTTAGTTATGGGCAGATGGGTCTGGGACTGGGGGGGCGGGGGGGTGGGGGGGTCAACACACAACGCCTGCTGTTCCCCACCACACAAAGCCCAGAAAAGACTCCAACCCCATAAACTCTGTCACACCAACTGTGTGTGTGTGTGTGTGTGTGTGTGTGTGTGTGTGTGTGTGTGTGTGTGTGTGTGTGTGTGTGTGTGTGTGTGTGTGTGTGTGTGTCTGTCTGTCTGTCTGTCTGTCTGTCTGTCTGTCTCTGTGTGTGTGTGTGTGTGTGTGTGTGTGTGTGTGTGTGTGTGTGTGTGTGTGTGTGTGTGTGTGTGTGTGTGTGTGTGTGTGTGTGTGTGTGTGTGTGTGTGTGTGTGTGTGTGTGTGTGTGTGTGTGTGTGTGTGTGTGTGTGTGTGTGTGTGTGTGTGTGTGTGTGTGTGCAGTGACAAGTTCCTCCCTTGCATCTGCGTCACTGATGATCGCAACTCAGCTTGTCGCCTATTAAAAAAAAGAATTGCATGAATGTATGACAGAAATAGGAGAGTAGGTGGAGGAGAAGGGGAAGAAAATAAGCAAGTCCAATAATAAGTTAATTTATTTTGTGAATGGAGCTTTTTTTTAATAATCAGACCCAGGGTGTCATTATGAAACAGTCCAACAGGTTTTCTCAAGCTGTGCCAATTTAATTGTCTCTTCCTTTTGATATAAGAAAAAAAAAAGACCCACATTGTCTTGTTCATTATCTTTGACTGACAACTAGCAGGAAATCATCAAGGAAACTCAACCGAATCATCTAAGAAACTGAATGAAATAAATATTAGGAGCATTCCAAACAAGAAATCATTTAAAAAACAAGTTAAGTCATTTTTTAGATTGAGAGTTAATAGTGTTATGTTATCATTTTGGGAACTGTGATTTATTCTTTTCTTTTTCTTCTTTTCTTCTCTTTTTAATTGCAATTGGATCTGTGTATGTTTTGTAACTGGAATTGTATGTTATTGTGTATTGTTGTTTATATTGTACTTTTTAAATAGGACCCCAGGAAGACTAGCCTGGCGTTTGTGCGTCGGCTAATGGGGATCCTTAATAAACATAAACATAAACCTTATGAATGAATGAATGAATGATTGAATGAATGAATGAATGAATGAATGAATGAATGAATGAATGAATGAATGAATGAATGAATGAATGAATGAATGAATGAATGAATGAATATCCCAACAGGGTACATTACAAACAGTGAGCTTATTGACCAACTTTTTTTGAGGCTCAATACAAAAATAAATATAATATATACCATACTGGGGGTTGGTGAGGCATTCATACAAAAAAATCAAATACATATAAAGAAATGACATGGTGTTGTCAGGGCCAAAGCTGAACAGTACTATCCTAAAAAACAAAGTTTCAGACTAATCAGCACCTGATACTGGCAGTTTATGAGTGATGCCTGCAGTGGTTCCCCACATACTGGCTTTGTTAGTGGTGGTTAAAGGGAGGGAAGCGATTCTAGGCCATTTCTAACCCACACATTCAGTGAATACCTCCTCACCAGCTGCTAGCTGCCCATCTTGCGAGTACGATAGAAAAAAGAAAAAAAACCTCAGTGTTTTGTTAATTTTTTTGTATAAATATCAGCAGATGTAATGTCACCCAGGAATAGCTTACCTTACCTTTAAATGAAACATGCGATTGAAACTTACTTGTGAGAGATTGGCAGTGACTGACTGGTTTCCTATCACCTGATACTGTTGTGTAAAAAGAAAAGAAGATAGAAGTTCTTAGAATTAAAAATTAGATGAACAACAACAAATAATATATTAAACCATTCATTTATGTATTTATTTTTCTATAGAACAAAAACGGAGTAACTGCGGAGACAGTGTGACAAAAGCAAGTAAACCCTTCCCATTTCCTTTGGGAGTATAGAGGGTGAAATGAAGCCAGATGCTTCTGATCAAATGCATTTGATTAATTCATCCCCAGAAAGTGTAAGTAATTGTGTTAAAGCAGAGATTTTGGTATTTTGGTGCTCTGGAACATTCGGGCATGTGTTCACACACTGCAAACAAGGAGAGACATCAACAATAATATTAAAGAGGTGAAAATTGTTGCTCATCAAGGAAATGTTGTCTCGCTACCTCACAGAACAGTAGGAGACATCACGGCAGAGACAACTATAAGACTCAAGAAATAGTAACGTAAAAAAAACAGGAGATTGACAGAGAGAGAGAGGCTGAACAAGAGTGAATTTTTTGGCACAGACGGACTGACTTCCACTCTTACAGATGGGAAAATGACGGATTGCTGGTATAGATTCTTAGTCATAAAGATCATGGTAATGCTTAAAAACATGAGGATGAGGCAGCCTCTAAAGCAGAGAAAACAGACTGAGAATGCAAACCTTTGAAAAAGCCTGAGATCAACGTCTGATTTTGCAGAAATACATTTTTTTTTAAGAGTTTGAGAAGGGTTTTAGATTTGAGAAGGCCAAGTAAGGGGCAAAGAGAGAAGGTTAAAACAGTGTAAACAGTGAATGTGTAGTAACACTAACTTTGTGCCTGCCTGAACTAACGCAAACCTTCATTCTTTTTCGCAAATTATGGAGTCAAGTTGTCTACACAGAGTTCAAAGCCATGAGACCTGAGGAATATGAACAGGTTTGAAAGCAACAGATGTTGCTGTCCAGACAGCATGTTCTTTCAGGGAAGGCCGTACTCAGTTCAGCAAGTCAATGCCAAACCATGTGATGCTTTTATTACACAATCACACAATAAAGAAATAAAGAATGCTAAATTGGCCTCTCTACAGCCCAAATCTGTCACCAACTGAAAATAATTTGACGGATATGAATCCAAAACTGGACACCCTGAACTGTTAGATGGCTGTTTCCTTTATTAAAAAATAAATTAAAAATAAATAAAAAAATTCAGAGTGTCAATATTCAAAGTTATCTTTATACTGTTTTCAATAAATGTAAGGCATTAAATGCATGTCTTTTTTTTTCTTTTAGAGAGTCCCAGTTTATTTTTTAACAGGTGAATGAACCCTGCAGTGAAATAATGATTGTGCATAATAATCAATATTCACATCGACATATGGTAAACTCCTTAGTCACCTTGTGGAATCCCACAGTTTAAAATCAATGCAATACAAATTCAGGAGGGTGATTGTAACTTTTATGTAGCCCGGAACCAGTTTACATTTGTTTAAAGACTTAAACAGACATATTTCATAAATGCCTGCAAACATGAACTTTACAAATGAAAGCTTTTCTTCTGATACTAAAGATGATTCATTTTCTTGTTAACAAAGTCTTGTAAGACCTTTAGTGTCCCAAATTCCACCCACACTTTGTGTGAATCATCCTTTATTATCAACTTCACGCTGATTTTAATGGCTCATATTTTAATGGATTCTTGGCCCTGACACATCTGGGAGGTATGGTGTGATTTTATTCTCCATGTCAGGCAGAGACCCTTCAAAAAACGATGCCTTATATAAAATACTTGTGGTTATAAAAGTTAAAACTACCACAAAACTTAGCAAATGCACAATGTTGTGAACTTTTTTAATAGAAATTAAAAAAAGAGTTAAAAGGACAGAAAAGTCTGGACAGACAGAATGTACATGTAGGCCGGCTTCTGGTCTTCTCGGGGACTCTTTTGCACTCTGCACACTTCTGCCACTTGAATGCATGGTTGTTGGGGAAGTGGGAACATGTTAATTTAGAATCAGGACAGATCCTTTGAACATGCTGTGTTTACCCAAGTTCGAATGCCACAGTCCCCATGATTCACTTTGTCACAGCAGGGAAGTGAGAGAACGTACGGGTGGGGGTTTGGGAGTGGACGTGAGGGTGAGTGTGTGTGTATTTGATGCATACTGTACCTTCATGCATTTTTGTTTTTTCCCAGCACACCAGCAATGCAAAGGTTGGGAATAAGATCAGACATCAACATAAACACGTGGACGAACATGTCCAAAGTGGCATTTTAAACCCTTGATGAAGGCTGTGGAAGAGATACCGAGAACCTCCCACAGTCACACACTCACAGCATTCTTGAACATGGAGACTGCCCACCCTCGTTACTCCAGTGCCACTGTGAATTCATTATTTGTGTTCACACACATGACCTTATCAGCTCCACAGCCCCCTACGGAGGCTGCCTGGTGAGCTGTCGGCCTCCTCCACTCACAAAACCTCAGCCAACAAGTGGAACGATTCCAACTTACTCCCTGCACTGCGCTCACAGCTTGGGGTTACATATGACCTCTCATGGAGCAGGTTTTGGTGCACGTGAGCTCACTAGGGAGCAGATGATGTTTATGTGCATCATGATGGACCTGGTCATGACCCGTGTCATCCAAAGAGACTCACTAGTGAGTAAAACCCAGCCCACCCTCTACCCTGACACAGTTTCTCTCTCATGTAGGACCTCCATCCAACATCCCACCTACATGCTGTACCTTCTCTTCCCTGTTTGCACTCCACACACACATTAGATGTAACTTTTGACTTACACAGATAGGAACTCTCTGTCCTCTGGTGTTAATGGTACGAGTGGACACTATTTTCCTACATCCGGAGTAAAAAGAAGAAGAAGGCTGCATGGACATGTGCTGCTATGATAACAGGTTATGAAAAGTGATCAGTTTGGTCATTAATGCAGCTTAATGTTCAGTATGTGCCGCAACAATGTGTCAATGTCATGTCATCTCTCCTCCTCACGCAAATGTAGCCAGTCCGCATGTTGGTTTAGATCACTTCGCTCCACCGCTGGGCTTCCCTTTCATGTTCATCTGTTGTTCTAAGCTGTAGGCGGCTCTCGGCTTCTTTCCAAAGTGGCCTACGCTGAAAAAGTGCAATGATATTTTGCCTTTAATGCCAAATGAGTTTTCCCGCCTACTCTGTGTCAACCACCCTGAGCTCATGTGCCATAGGTGAAACCACAAACACTTCTAATTAGCCATAGTCATACAGTAAAAACTGGCTTTTGTCCAGGAAGAAATTAGTTTGTAGTAACCAAAAAATGTCCATTAACAGCTCCAGAATTAATTGGAAGTGGGCCAATCCTCCCACAGGTGCTTTGTTTTAAATGAAGAATAAATAAAAGAAAGAAATTTGATACATGTTCTGAAAGAAATCAGAATCAGAAAGAAGTTTATTGCCAACTAGTTTAACACACACAAGGAATGTGTTGTGTTGATTGGTTCAATACATAAGAACAAATATAATTAAAAGACAAAATGTGACTGTATCAAAACTGTATAGCTGTCTCCAAAAAAGTCATGGAAGAAACTCATTATATATCAAATCAAAATGGGAACAAGAATTCAATGTTGTATTGTCAGAGTTATTGTCTTTCCATGTGCAACACACAGCAATCTTCAACTAGTTCGAGAAGATGGCGAGAATTCGGATGGAAAAATCTCATACGCTTTTTTAACACTCCACACATTAAGACTAAACAAACACAACAACAACAGAATTGTTGGCGAGGGTGTGATCATGCAGTAGACAATCATTCTCATATCTTTTGGACATGTCCACAAATAAAATTATTCTGGCATAATGTTATCCAAACAATGGAGGAAATTCTAAATCTAAGAATACCTAAAGACCCATGTACTATATATCTGGGACTGGGACTCCCTGTTGAAGTAATTGAAAAGAGAGACATCTACCTCTTCAAAATATTGACTGTTGCTGCTAAGAAGGCCCTGACAAGACTCTGGATGAGAAGCGATCCCCCAGGACTGAGACAATGGCTCGACATTGTTGAAGAAATATACACCATGGAAAAATTGACTTTTTGTTTTGAAATTAGAGGAAGGGATTTTGCTCAAAAGTGGCAAAAATGGTCCACAATTAAGGTCAAATCCCAGCCATGCCCTTAAAGAAGAGAAATAAAAGAATGGCAAAATACTACATCTCCCCCAGGAAGTTATGATGTTATAATTGTTACTATCATTTTTTATTTTTATTTATTCTTATTATTTTTTCTCTTTCCTTTCTGTGAAACTTGAAAAAGACTAAATAAAATTATATATAAAAAAGACAAAATGTACATCATGTTGGTTTTAAACATCCCCAATGTAACCTAATATGCATTAAGATATAACGTATTTTGCCTTAATGTGCGCACAACAATGAATAATGAGGACAGAGACCAAACCCTCCTTTCTACTGCCTTTCTAGTCGCTTCCTCCGGGGCTCCCTCCTCCTCCTCCTCCTCCTCCTCCTGCTCAGTGACGTAGAGAGGATCCTCATCCCACTACTGTGGGCGAGGAGCAGCCGCGGGTATAAACGGCTCCCAGGGACTCCTGGAAGTCACTGCGGAGTCACTGCAGACACTCGAGCACCAGGGCTGAACTTCAGCAGAGATAGCAGCAAGCAGGCTAACTCGCTTTCGGCTTTGGGCAGAGATGGAGACCCGTCGGACATCGAGGAGCGCAGGCGCCCGCAACTTTAAAGGTAAGTAAGGAGCTCCATCATCTCCGAGCAGCATCAGAGGGATGTTGACTTTTAATTTACATTGATGAGATTGAAGTCGTCTTCAAGAAAGTGATTGATTTGTGAAACAAACAAGATCTGAACTTGAATTCGTGGAAAACACTTCAGATTTCTGTCTTGAGCGCCTTTTTTATTGCGCTTTTACGCACAGTAGCCTTCCTTTAAATAGTTTACTTAGACATCGTGGTCAGCGTCTGTTTCGACTTAAATTGATTATCAGTTTTGCGAGAAATAATTTGTCACCTAGGCACAGAAGATTAATGTTGCTAATGGTGTCAGAAGTAGCCTATGTACGTTTGGGTAAAATTGAGAAAATCCCACATGTTCATCATGGCATCTTAATTTATATTAAATAATATTAACAACACCTGTCCTGCATCACTGTATGTGCTTGTCTCTGTGTCGAAATTTAACAATAGAAAAGAAAATGCTTATTAAATCCCTCCAAAGCTCATTTAGAGAGAGTTATAACCATGACTTGCGTGCGCACACTTTTTTATTTTTATATAATTTCCTCCTTATCCCATGTCGCTTTTCCGATAAATAAACTCTAGAGAAGTTTCGCATTCCTCGCAAGTCCAAACTTAAACTCTTCCCAGCGTTCAGTACATCCAGAAGTGCAAATTATTAAAAGTTCAAGGGGTTAGACTTTGGAAAAACTTGCACACAGCAGATGAAAGGAACTTCATCACTATTTAATGCATGAACTTTTCCCGCGTTGAACACTTTTGTGCATGTTATCCGAGCTGTGCCAAGAAGCTTTGAAATTATTAATGAGAACTGAAACATATCTGGGTCTGGTTACCAGTTCTTGCGCGCATACCTCCTCTGTGACACACTTCTCAGCGGAAACATCATTTTGGTGTAAATACCACAAGAACCAGGAAACCAGGTTGATGCCAAGCATTGGATCACATGTGAATCTCCTTTCTGGCTTTTAAAGGGTTGTTGAAAGTTTTGGCTTTTTTTGTTAAGATTTTGTTCATCTAAACTGTTTAAATCCAGTGTTGTGTAACCACGTCGCTGATACCCGTGTAAAGAGATCAAGTGAATGTATGAATAGGTAAATTACTTTTGTTATGTAGTCCAGTGAATTATATATGAGTCCAAAGTTCCGGAGCCCATCAACAGGTCATGGGTGAGACCACAAGAGCTTAAAAGGAATCACAGAAGAGGAAACTGCTCCCTAAAGCTGAAATCTACCTCTCAGTCCTTGACCTTCATTCACACACAATGTACAGGAACTGCAATAATGGGCACTGTCTTCTGAGCAAAGATAATCACATTTGTCCTTTCTTCTGTGTGTGCAGGTGGTCTGTCCCTGTGGCTGATTCTGTGGCTGGTGGTGGTGAAGCCGGGCGGGCTCACTGCATGCCCCAGGCTGTGTGTGTGTTACCCTACGCCCATGACGGTCAGCTGCCAGTCCCAGAACCTCACCATAGTGCCGGCCGGCGTGCCCTACGACTCACAACGCGTTTTCCTGCAGAACAACCGCATCACAGAACTTCGCGCAGACTCTTTTGGTTTTGAAACACAGGTAAGTGCCACAATGTGTTTTTGCCTCTTTTTAATTCCTCAGCACTATTTGGAGTTACTCACTACTTGGCCATTTTTCCTCTCCTGAATGATTTTTTCCTCTCTCTCCATTTATGTCTTGCTGAATCCCTTTGCAGGTGCTGTGGCTGTACGGAAACAACATCACGTGGATTGAAGCCGGAGCCTTCAGTAACCTCAGGATACTGGAAGAGCTGGACCTGGGCGACAACCCCTTGCTGCGGCACCTGGAAGGTGGAGCATTCAGGGGCCTGGAGAAGCTGCAGAGCTTGCACATGCATCGTTGCAAGCTGGCCACTCTCCCCCATGATATCTTCCACAAGCTGTACAGTCTTCAGTTTCTCTACCTGCAGGTAAAAGCAAAATCCAAATGACACATTTAGAATACATGTTGGCTAGTTAGTCACTGTTACACAGACGTGATGGTTGGTGGGAATCAAGCTTGTGTTTCAGAATTAATGGGTTGATGGATCTTTGCCTTTGCAAGTTTCACACCCACATATACGCTGGTGCTTTCAAGCTGTACAAGCTGAAGGGTTCATTTTACGTAGGTTTGGACATTTTGATGCAGTACATAATATACAGACTGGGCATGAGCAAACATGACAGCATGCAGAGAACAGAGGGAAGATAACAGAAAGGAACGAGAAAGATTACTCAGTTTAATCTAAGGCATCTACTGTCAGCAGCTACTCTAACTGCAGGCCAGAGTAAACTAGATCAAATGAAAATCTAGAAATATGAAACAAATAAAAGAAAACCAAGAAGAGGTAATATGACCCCTTTATCAGACTCAAAGTCTGATAGATGAAAAGGATCACTGACCACTGACTTCAGGTGAACAGGAGACAAAACAAGCAGAAAACTCCTCAAACTTACAATAATTATTGTAAAAAAGATGATTATGAATGCAGTCATAAAATTCTCACTTTAACATTAATTTAAAAATCCGTTCAAGCGCAACACAAAACTATACTTGTCAGCCACACAAACTGAGAATTTTGTCAAATTTACATTTTTACCACAGTTGACTCACTACATTAATTGGTTGTACAGTGAAAATTAGCTTTCAGAGATGCCTCATGCTTATTTTGGATCCAGTGAGCTTTTCATCTTTTGGCAGCTGACAGCGAGATCTCAGTCATGCTTGAATACGATCTTTGTTCCAATCTAGCAATAAGCTCCTGCCAAGATGCCATCCCACATTCTGCATCCAAGCCACACAGGTCAACGCGCGTCACTGCAGTCTGTAGCTACTTTCAAGCAATGAAATTATGTGACAACTAAAACAAAATACAACAGAAGATATCTGCTATCTGAGTCTTTTTTGCAGCTGACAGTATAAATAAACAAGCTCCAAGCAAAACTGTCTCAGATGTCAGAGGAGCAGAAGATTTATTGAAACCATTTAAAAACTGTTGTGCCTGATTTTTTTTTTTGATGAAAGGATAACAGGTTGCATAGTTTCTCCTGTTTAAGTTGGTATATACCTTAGTTTGACGTGTTGTAACTCATAAGAATGTTCACATTGTCCTAATGGCCTTATAAAATGTGTATTCTGCATATTGGGTTATTTCAAAAAGCTGCTTTTTCAAGAACTAAAACCATCACAGAATTTTTTTTTTTATAACAGCAAGTTTTCTTGTGCTTTGACTTTGCTGCAGGAAAATCAACTCCACTTTCTGCAAGATGATCTTTTCTCAGATCTGGTCAACCTAACCCACCTTTTCCTGCATGGAAATCGCATCCGAGCCCTCTCTGAAAATGTGTTCAGAGGCCTGGTCAACCTGGACCGCCTCCTCCTCCACGACAACCGCATCAGGCAGGTGAATCGCCGGGCTTTCCGTGACCTGGGCCGCGTGACCATCCTTTATCTGTTCAACAACTCTCTGGCTGATCTGCCTGGCCAGACCATGAAAGATGTGCAGGGGATCCAGTTCCTCCGCCTCAATGGTAACCCCTGGTCCTGCGGCTGTGAGGCCCGCGCCCTCTGGGAGTGGTTCCGCAAAGCCCGCATCTCCTCTTCTGAGCTCGTGTGCATCTCCCCCTCCCAGCGCCGCGGTCAGGACCTCAGGTTCCTGCGGGAGATGGACTTCGCTCAATGCCCTGTGCCTGACCCAGGCTCCCTGGCTGGAAGCACCACAACCACCTTCAGTACCAAGACCCGCTGGTGGTTCTCCAAGAACAAGCCAGCATCTTCATCCAAGACCTCGTATCAGAAGAGCAGTGACCCTGTGAAGGCCCTTCCCTTCTCACCTGTCAAGCCTCAGTATGTCCCAAAAATCACTTCTGAAAAAATCCACTCCAAGTATGAACTGTCAGCAGATGAGGCGGCGCTCCCCAAGCTGGATCCAGAAGAATACTGGGCCAACTATGGAAATGAAGACTCCTCCATCCGTTGCTACGAGCTTGAGTGTGCTCCAAGCTATGACAGCGGCGCTTTCCCCTCATCATCGTCCTTAACCATCACCCCATCCCTTCTCCATCTGATCTTCTTTTCCATAATCACATTCTCCCTTAATTTTATTTTGAGCTGAACTCTTAGTTTCCTTCCTACCCCTCTGTAACCTACATTTTCTCCTGCTGTCCTTTCCTTTTCTAACTATATGCTGCCTCTTGATTCTTTTCAGTCACCTCCTGGACATTCAGGAGGTGTTACGCTGATGCAGGAGACAGGCGGGGCAGCAGGCAGCCGCTTCAAAGAGCAGTGTCAGATGAGCTTAAGCAGAGCAAGACAAGATACTAATGTTGAGATAGCAGCTGAAGCTGTGAAATACAGGACTAGAAAAGGCTTCATGGACGTCAATTCTGACAGTGACGGGCACAATGTAAACTGTTGAGGTTCCCAGATGTTACCTTCGATGTCATAGCTGTCAGCAACGCAGGCGTTGTGACTGATCTACACAGCTTTTTTCTGTATGAACTAGTGCTCACTATCCAGTCGCCTCTTACATTATTCAACATGAATAAAAACTGGCAATTCAGGGTAGGCACTACCAGAGGTAAGAGAAAGATTAGGGCTAATGCAGATGAAGAAATTCAAAATCTCATGTGATTCCAGAGATACCAGCAAACTGCAGACAACTTTTGTAAATATTGTAACAAGTAACATATCTGTACATACACTTACTTCATTCTGTACATACACTAAGTTCGATTTGTACTTTTAGTAAACATTGGCTCGCGGTGATATAAGAGATGCTCAGTGGAAGTCAAATGTTGAAATTTCTTTTTGCCTCTTTTGTTTTCCCCCACTCTCTCAGAGCAGGAAATACATGCTCAACACCAAAAAAGGGAGGGTTTGTTGTCCCTTTTATGTGTGAGTTTCATTTTTTTTCCCCCTATCTGTGTGAAGTTGATCATCTCCCTGTAAACCCGCACATACTGTATGTGTCCCTGTTTAACATAAGAAGTTTAACAGCCTGTTATAATGTCCAAGCTGAAGAACTGGGTGTAAAATAACACAGCAGTTAAACCTACACAGCGTTCTCTCCTGCTTGGCGCCACTGATCACAGTCCTGTTGGTTCTGAGTCTTCTGTAAACTTTCATGTATATGGAGATGTGTGTAATGTAATCTGAGAGTTTTTTTTCCTAACAAGGACTCAATGTCAAAGAAGTCATTCTTCAAAAAAAAAAACATCTTTTGAAAAAAAGGTGCGTGGCTATTTCCACTGGTTTTACTTTTTAGATCACATAAATCCAATTACCATTTTTCTGATCATAACAATAAATATTTGCACAGTTAATTCTAACTTCCATGTGGTAGTTGCACCTTTCTTCTCCCAGCATTTTTTTTTCATTATGTCATGGAAAATGGTAAAATATTATTCACCAGTCTGTAAATCACAGTCAGATTTGTGATTTGCATTAATCACAGAGGCAATGTGTTGAATCTGAGCCCAACCTGAATCAAAACTGTGAGGTTCTGAATAAAATGTGAACAATACTGTGATGTTGTTAGTTTCCTTTCTTTTTTTTCCAATTGAAAAAATGTTAAGAGATTGTTTTGGTTTGTTAAGAAAAAGAATAACAATAATAAAGAATCAAAAAGTGAATCAGTTTCTCTCTTGTTTCATTTAAAAAAATTACACAAATGTACAAACACACATAAAAAAAGGACAAGACAAAAAACATGTAAAGGTTCTGGACTTTGCATGTAATAAGGACAAATACAAACACACACTGATAAGTTTAAGGATAACTTTTCTGCAGCAACTCACATATTTGGGCCTAATTGGGGCTTCTTACGGCACATATGGTTGCTTGTGAGGGCCTGACATGGGTTTAGATGCGTTTACAGACCAGATTCGGCTCAAATGTCAGAGCTGGCTTTGACATGGGTTATGGTGCTACATGAGTGCCAGGTGTGGCCCAAAGTTCAGAAGAAATCAGAAATGTCAGTCTGGTTTCGATATACCTTCTCTTCACTCAGGGTAGCTTCTCTTACCCTGAGTCAACAGCATCAGCCCGGGTCAAATGTAACCCAGCAAAATCTGCAAATGTGGACCATATCGGGACCAAAATGTCTTTGTCTTCTGGGAAGATAAGCCCTATTTCACAATTCTAAAGACTGTGATCATTGACGTTAAAATTGAATGAGTTCTTTGTCTGCTCATGCTCCATCTTTTCATAAGGTTCAATTTAATTTGGCCGGATAGTTCATGTGCAGATATGCTGGGAATCAGACAAATGAAAATAATCATGTTCAGCATCAATTTAGCAGAATGGAGATGTAAAAAAAAAAAGTTACAATTCATACTTGGTTTGATAACAAATTCCTGTATAAAGAAATTAAGTCTTGTACAAGAAATTGGAAATCACTTTTCATTAGAATATTTGCACATCCTTGGAGTACACTTGTAAGCACATTTATAACATAACAAGTGGCACGTGATGTTTGTTACGTGTGTGTGAGTGTAGGTGTGTGCAAGTGTGAGCAGTGTAATCAGATCATATGTGACACGTGTGAGGAAAATCACCATTTTCAGTGATGGTCACTGCTCATCCCAGCCGCTTTTCTCACCATGTACAGAAGGCAGCCGTGTTGGGCCATATAACACAGCGATGCAGACAAATGTGTTTGTGCATATGTGTGTGCATGCGTGCACGTGTGGTTTCAGAGGTTTTGGTGGGTGGGCTGAGATGTGATTCAGGGAAGAAGCAGAATAGGGAACACACCAGAATGAAAATGTGACGATGTGTCCCGGAACAGCACACCCCCTCACCAGATCAACTCTCACTATGGTAATGGTTATGATTGTGATGATGCACATACCCCTGCATGTGCTCACAAGTGCAAAGACACACAGAAACACGTACAGTGAGCACACACATTGAAACTGTAAAGTTCATGGAGATGTGGTTGAGTGGCCCCTAAAAAAGCCTTTTGGATGAAAAATTATGAAAAACTATGCCCTTGTCCATAACAGTTCTTCTAAACAGCCACCTAAACAGACACCGCAAAAGACAAGCGATAATATAATCTGTCACTCAAAAATTCAGAAGTTGAGACCCATAAAAGAGACATAATTTGCCCTTTTTTCTTTTTTTTTCTAAAGGTGACAGATTTCCTGAAGCATTAACTAAATGTATGTAACATGTCTCTTGTCATAATAACATAGGTTTTTTTCCTGGTCTCCCTCATGAGGTGTTTTTTGTTTCCTAATCATTGATATAACTTTATGATGTCCACTTCCAAGATACAGCAAATACCGCAGGATGATGTCTAGTCTGCTCTGATCTGAGTCTATGATCTCCCTGAAAATCTGAATAGTTCACCATTTAATATTTTTGAACCCAGGTAGCCACACGGACCTCAGACACCCAAATAAACGATCTGTAAAAGCAACTTGACTGATTCTTTAGAAAAATGCACCAAGAAGCATTTTTAAGAAGGCATGTTTGATTTTTGGACAGGCCAATCTCTTCCAGTAGAGTCCAGTGCAAGCCTGAATCATCTTACTTCCGTATTAACACTCATGTGGAACTAAGTTTTGTTGCAGTTCCTCGACTGACCGATAGAGGCTGGCTGCAAAAGCTAGTCAATCTCCATTGACCTCCATGTTAAAATGTCCAACTTTAGAGCAGAAATAAACATATTTACAGCTTGGTTCAAAAAAACTATTTTGGTCTCAATCGTTTGAATCCACATTCATGACAACTTTGAGGGGGCTGAATTTTCTTTTACCACCCCAGGAGAGTTTCTATAAAGCATTAAATGTATTTCTAATATGATTGATTGACAGTCGGCACCGACAATGGCTAGCTATTATCACTTCCTCATGCGTAAATCACATGCTATGGCACTCAATGGAGCAACCAGCCGCTTTTACGAACCCAGCATTGGCTAAACGTCCTTTTTGATTGTGTCAACATATTAAACGGTATATTCCGCTGTAAATGTCTGCCGGCAGCGCTGCAGATATTTCAGCGGGGTTTGGCTGAAGGACATAGCAGCAAATCTAACATTGGATTGAATTGCGGTAGGCGTGTACCTTGCTGAGCAATCTGGCTGCGTCTCATACGAGGAAAAACGGGCTTGAAAACCGGTTTTCAAAAACCGAAGAAGTCACATGACCAAATGGACATAGCAGTCCATTGTCCATTGTTATATATAGTCTATGGTCAAGTGGTTGAATGGCAACCGCCCAGAGATAGGAAATATACTGATATCTGGATGGACGGATGGTTGGATGGATGGACACATTAAAGTAAATGAAACAATTTGTGATGAAACTAGGAACATGTTTTAACAGCGAGCTTCAGGGATCCCGGCCAATTGCAGTTCCCTGATTGACCACTAGAGGCTGACTCCAAAAGCCAGTCAGCCAATCTCCACTGACTTCCTTGATCTTGACTGAATTTCTGAGCTGTGCATATAGACCTTACGTTTGAAGGTTGCTGGCCATGACTTACCAGAGGACACCAGCTGGACCGCCTCTAAATATAACTTTTCTACCTTCTGCAGCAGCAACATTTACTTTGGATTATTTCAGGGTCCTTCCAAGTTAATTAAACAGACCAATAGCTATCAACATCAAAAACAACTGCTCCCGGGGGGCACGGTGCCGCAACTGGTAGTGCAGCCGTCTCACAGCAAGAAGGTCCTGGGTTCAATTCCCGCCGGGGGGTTAAGTTCCCCCATGACTTCAGCGCCCACACCCTGGGTGGGGTTGGCGGCCTTTCTGTGTGGAGTTTGCATGTTCTCCCCGTGTTCCCTGGGGTAGCTAATGTGAGCTACCCTCACAAAAACGTCCGGCCAGAGAAGCCCCACCCCTGTCTGGTGAAAAGAACGGCCTGCTCACTCCTCAGGTTAAGAAGGAGACCTGAGCTCAGTGTAGGGCCCTCCCGGGGTTGGCAGAGGATAGCAAGGCCCCGGACTGTGATAAAAATATTAAAAAAAAAAAAAACAACTGCTGAAACCGAAACAAGAATTAGAAGTGGTCTGCAGGGACATGCTCAGCCCAAGGACCGCAGGAATATGCCAGTAGACTTGTCTGACCTGATCTAGGCCAGACTGAGGGGGCTGAGTGATGTCGGATCCCAGCAGAGCCTAGAGCCCAGTCCTAGTCCTTATATTGCCTTCAAAACCGCTCTTTGGAAAATGACCTATGAATGACCTTACGAGGAGAAGTTGTTGGAGGAGGAGTTGTCCAGCTTTTCTTGTACAGGTAGAGTCCATGTTTTTGCCGTTACATCGTGCCTGTGTCCTAAGCTAAGATAACTGCCTGTGGGCTATAGCGTCATAGATACTGCACAGACATGTCCTTGGTATAAATTGTCTTACCTAATACTTACCTAATGAACAGAAACCTATTATCTAAAACTAGACAACCAGCAGTCCAAGCAAGTCACATATTAGTTTATCGTATATTTCATGAGCATAATTTACTGTCAGAAACAGATCAAATCTCACTGGTATTGACCTACATGTTTACTAGTTACATGAAACAAATGACAGAACACTCACATATTACACATTAAGATTAGCGGTTAAAAACAAGAGCCCCTTTCACACAGCCAGTTCGAGGCGGGAACGTTGCGCCTTTAAGCCGCCTCGCTGTTCTGTGTGAAAGTCACGGAGGCGGAATGGGGGGGCCAAGTGGCCCCACCAATAAGCCGGCAGCGGAGGTAGTCACAGAGCCGAAACGGGGTCTGTGTGAATGACACAGCCGGCATGCCGGCATGCCACTAGACGCTGACGCTGTCGTCACGCCTCTGATTGCGGAACGCCGGCACCAACAAAGGCGGCGTATTGACAGGACTTCTTTACACCAATATTGCGGAATCTCTGTGTGAAAGGGGCTAATGTTTAAAACAACTTTGAAGGAAGTTGAAAAGTGACCATATAATCATTTTGTTTTCATTGTAACAATGTTATAATAATGAATTATGATCTTACATGTTACTGGGCCCTGCGATGGACTGGCGACCTGTCCAGGAAGCACCCGTGCGTATGTATGTATGTATGTATGTATGTATGTATGTATGTATGTATGTATGTATGTATGTATGTATGTATGTATGTATGTATGTATGTATGTATGTATGTATGTATGTATGTATGTATGTATGTATGTATGGATGGATGGATGGATGGATGGATGGATGGATGGATGGATGGATGGATGGATGGATGGATGGATGGATGGTCCTCACAGAAAATCAGAAAACACATGAAGTGACTTAACTAAGCAAACATTTACTGAGCGCAGGCTGTGTCCACTTGTTTTCTGCAAGTCCTTGTCTTTGGCCTTTTGAAATTATGCTCTATGCAGAGCTACTCCAATAGCAAAGATTCAAATAAGTTTTTCTTAATTTCACTTAAAAAGCATGTTTAATGTGCGCCATAATTTCACATCCTAAACTGGCCATGTGATCAGTGTGATGGTCTTTCCCATATTTCCAGGTTCTTTTTGGTTGTGGCAAACTGTTACTGCCTTTTTTGCGTGACAGCAACTTCCTGGGTGGTTATGAGACATATTTAGAGTTGTTCTTCCTGTGTAGAGTCAAAATGAGTCCATTAGCAGTGAATTGATTGGATGATGCGCACCCACTCATTCTCCCCCAACTCTCCCTTCCATGCTTCAGTCCTCTGCTTTTCTTTTCCATCCCTTTCATAAATTGTCAGTCACTGTCTTTGTCTTACGACTCGTCAACCCAGCGCATCTCTTTCTCTTTCCCAAACTGCTACTGTATGCCTATCTTGGGCAGACACGTCAGAATTGATGTGTGTGTTTGCGTATGGCTGGCGTGTTTGCTGACGTTCATCACAGTGTCACGTGTTTTGCTTGTAGAGGATGCTCAAAGACTCACATATGGCCATCATCCTTTTTTTCCCTTTTTTTTAAATTCTACATTTTAATTACTATGATGTGTCTGTTGTGTATATGCGGGAGAGTGGGGTTTGTATGAAGGGTGGGGGGTTTAGGCCCTGTTTTAACCTTTTATATTGTACAATTTGTACAAACATGTAAAGCACTTTGTGCTACATATATGTATGAAAAGTGATTTATAAATAAAGTTTGATTGATTTATTGATCAAATGGCCCCAAAAGGAAAGGAGTGGTCTGAGAGAAATTCCCTGAAGCATTAAGAGGATTCTTGAATGTTCATCCCAGGAATAACACACAATAAAGGCACAGATCGCCTATGATGGACAGCTGCTGTCATCATTTTAAAACAGAACCATCAATCCTATTCTTTATTTTTGATCCTGCAACACAAACCGTCAGATGATGAGCTTAAAACTCTGACCTGGATGGACGTCCATCTTTTCCACCAATACAAACATGTCCAAGATGTGGCTTCTGAGTGGAAGGTAATAATTAATGCTTCAATCTTCTTCGTAGTCAGTCCAACAGACTTTAATATAAACACTGCAATAGTCTGAGAGAAAAGTGGGTTGGTACCAAGAATAAGAAATAGCATGCTCCACTTTACATTATTATGATGTTTGGTTTTATGTTTTGTGCTTCAGATTATGTCAGTTGGCTGGTTTCAAAAGAGCATATATATATATGGTGCATGCAATGCAGTACACAGTATGTACTGCATCCTTGTACTGGTGTTGTAGTTGAGTTTCCAAATTTCAAGTCTGACTTTTCACTTGTTTACCACTATGAAAAATCAATAAATGCTAATGTGACAATTTCAGAAACATTTTCTTCATGCGATTTGCATGAAATTAACAAAGAACTTAATGTAGGTATTATTTCATGCCACACAGCAGTTAATGATTGAGCCCATGAGTCCAGGTGGCCCTCACATACTGTTCAGATCAAATATGCATTTTTGCAAAAGTCATTCTTTTAGCCTGAAATTGAATTTGTTTGGGGGTTTCTTTGTTTTTTTCTCCTTAAAGTGACTTAAAGTACATAAAGTATTTTAAAAAGTTAAACTTTTGTATAGGTTTTTTCTGGGTCAGATCTGACCCATGCACATTTTTTTTTGTTTTTTTTTGGTGAATATAAACAACATAAGTCATACAGACATACATTAACACACAACCTGCAATGCAACCATAACAATCTAAAAAGGGGGGTTGGGCTGTAAGCAAAGGTATCTGCGTTGTTATTTCAGTGACTGAGGTTAAAGCCGCAGGACAGACTATGCAACATGCAGTTGATTTGATGTCCTAAGATGAGAACGCAAGATAGCAATTTGGAAGATGTGCCAGAGGAAGAAAACAATCTGGAGGAAAACTCTGATGATGACTCTGAGGCAGTAAGAGAGACATATAATTATTATTTGGTTCTCACATCGACATGCTTCCTACTATTATTATTACTTTGAATGCACAGACTAAGCAGTTTTCATGTTTTGCATTCTAAGTAGGAATTGATGTTCAATTAATATTGATATGTATAAATGACATTTATGAGTATTTTCATCGATACAGAAGGGAGAGCAGTGATGAATGGTTGCAATGCTTACTTGGTTAGGTGGTTAATTTCAGTGTTTTTACCAATTTCACTTTCAAACAAATATACAAAGTAATTGTAGCTGTTATATTTTCATATCTTAAGTCAGGACATCATATAATGTGAAAGTAAACACTTTTTCCAAAGCTGATTTCTGTAATGTCTAAAAGGTACACTCTTCAGGGGAAGGCATGGGATGTGTACAGTATCTCTGTGTTAAAGCACATTATAAAATATTATCAGCTAAGTATGAAGAAGAAAAAGAAAATAAATGTGCTGCCTATCCAATCTGCACGTGTTTGCATGTGCACACAAATATTCACGTGGAGTGAGCCTTTGCATGAGCAAATATGTGGAGGCAGCCGCATGGTGCATCCGGTTTTGAGTCAAGTAGAAGTAAAAGAGGTGAGTGGGGTGTAGAAAGAGTGCATCTGTCCGGTGGTCTATCTGCTCCTCTGAGGACTGACGCACACAGCTAAAAATAAGCCGCAACAGGCCACAAAGACAGACTGAGAGCCAACGAAACACTGGAGATTTGATGTATATTTGCCTGGTGTGATGCAGGGAGAGTGGAAGATGTAATCACATGTCAAAGACGACAAGGGAAGTTGCAATGCACCCAACAAGTGCAAGTCTTCAGTTGTTGACAAGGGCACAAAAGAACTGATTAAAATATGAGTCAGCCGGTCCACATCACTCTGGGAAGTCTTTTTCTGGCACAGATGCAACTTGTGACGTCCCTTGGACAATTACCAACCTTTTTGTGCCCAAAAAAAGTGACAGAAGATTGCAGTTCCGGTGACACCATATTTGAGTTTGACTTTGGAGTACTGAGAGACATCCATCTGCTGCTCTTCAGGGCTTTCTATCTCTTTCCTCCTGTTTGTTTTGGACATTGTCTTTCAGCTGCCCCACTTGAGTCCAGATTTGGGGATTATGAACATTATTAAAAAATATGGGACTTCAATTCTTTAGAGCTGCACTGACAACACAAATATTTACACGGACTAATATTTGTTCTGTGGAGGTAGAAAAACGAATGATCCACATGTTTATCAGGGATTGAATGATGCATGAGACTTAAAAAGAAAGTCTGCCAGACATCTCAGCATGCCATCTCTGTATATGTGAAAGCTTTTTTTCATAAGTCCATTGGACACAGTATTTTAATGATAACACAAATTATACCATTACTGCAAACTGTATTCAAAAATATTTGTGTTGGCCCAAGCTCATCCAGGACTTCAGCCTGTGGATGTTATAGGAGCTTGAGGCAGGATTGAGGCAGGATTTACTGTATGAAAAAAATTCGTAAACGTTTTAAGTTTTCTAGTAATAATGTCAGATGAAGCGTTCCAAACCAGAAAGAATGAGCCCTCCAGTGTATCTCTCCTTTGCCTTGAACAGGCTGTGTGCTGCAAAATGTGCTGCAGTGCTGGGGCCGAGTTTCCCGCGCTGTAATGCGGATGTGAAGTCAAATGACGCTGCATGCGCGTTCTCCCCGTTCTCCCGTGCCGGCTTCGCTGTTGGCTGCAGTACCCCCGACGGCCATCGTGGTGAAGGATGGCGCTATAGAGTCTCATTTCTTAAAAGGAGCCTCATGCTCCTTTAAATCATCTAACTGCCATCAGCATTATGCGTGTCCAGCTGATTCCTTTGCACTGCAAGCGATCGCTTTCAAAGTTGATGCCTTTTTTTTTTGACAAATATTGCGGCTTTCCTGTCCTTTTAAGAGCCGCTTCAGAGTTATTTGTTAGGTCCTGTATATTTGTATGACGTGCTGCTGCTCACAGAGAAGCACGCTGAGTCCGAGAGAAGTTTTATGCTGTTTAATAACAAAACTCAGCCACAACAGCCTTCCGATTACATTTGCTTATTGGGTTTTAAACGTGTACACTGCTTGCAAACATGTAATCGGAGTAATCAGTACAAAGCGGTCAACAAAAATTACGACTACCTAACTCGCCTCTATCCACCACAGTGCAGTTGATTGGGTACCTATATAACCCATATATAGGTATAATTATGGTATAACTCTTCATAACGAATACTGCCATTGCTACATATAACTGGTTCACAATCTGTTACGGTCGTGGGAGAATGAGCAGATTTTTCATGATTCTTTCACAAAAAGGTTCAAATCTCTTTCTAACCGTATTCATACAAAGATTTCTATGAATTCAACTGATACTACTACTAATTTGTAGTTCAGAGTAAGATTACATAATACAACCTGGTCGCAGTTCTTAAGAAATAATGTAAACTACAAAATAACAAAAATCCAAAGAATGTGGAGGCTTAGACTTACCTAACTTCCAGTATTATTTTTTAGTTAATAAGTTGCAGTATATCTTAAAATGGTGCAAAAATCACTCTCTAGATAGTCAATGTCTGGATTCAGAACAAGTGTTTTGCAATGATCTGGAAATCTCAGATTTACCTTTTATCAGTCAAAACATTAAACATCATAAATGCTTTGAAAGCATTAATATTAGCTCAACTCTGACAGCCTGGTGGGACTTCCTTAAAATAGCCAAAATCTCACTTTTTCCATGTAATCGCACACCCATCTGGAACACCCAGACATTCTGAAAAATGATAAAAAGATGGTGAACTTTACTCATTGGAGAGACCAAAGAATACGGTATCTACAACATATAATCATAAGTGGACACTTTGTACCTTTCAACACACTGTTCAATATGGAATTAGCAGTAACACAATTATTACAATACCAACAACTTAAGTCCATAATAAATAAAAAAATATAAGCTCAACCAACTGGATCTGCAACTTCCTGCTAAGATAACAGAGTTACTTAATCTAAACACCCCAAAATTACTATCAAAACTCTACAGGTTAATGTCCAAAATAGATAACTCAGTCTCTCTTCCAATTTCAAAATGGGAGGCTGACCTCTCTCTCTCAACACTGACCAGATCTCTTGGTCACAAATATGTTTAAATACTTTCACTATGACCAAGAATCCAAACTTATAACTTATACAGTACAAAGTTCTTTATAGAATACATTATACAGGACGAAGGATGTTCCAGATGGGGTTTGTCACCTCTAATATCTCCTCACAGTGCACAGAGAACACCTCTGATAATTATATGAATGCTTTATGGTTTTGTACACCGGTACGGAGGTTCTGGACAGAGATTTGTGAGGATTTATCCACATGGTTCAATCACAGAATTCCAGCGTGCCCCACACTATGCATACTAGGTCACTTGGGAGAGACCCACATGGAATCTAACTTGGTACGCTTGGTTCTCACTGCCTTATGTATCGCAAAGAAAACCATTCCAATGAATTGGAAACAAAAGTCCAATCTATGTATTAATCAATTTAGGAATCTTCTGTCCGATCATATTAGTAATGAGATAATGTCTGCCTCCACTAAACATCATTCGACCGAACTGAATTCTTTAATAACATCTTAGACACCTTGCATTCAACAATTGATAGAGATACACTTAACAAGGATACTTAGCGTCTTTGGAGGGGGGGGCGTTGTCAAATAAATGGCATTGTTATGAAAAAAATAAATAATGTAAAACCTGACATTTTTGATTATGAGAAAGAAAGAAAAAAATGTCACTGAATAAACAATGTACCGTTGGCAAAAAAAAACTAAAAACTATGTTGTTGAGTCTGGATCCAGGAATATGAAGAATCAATGGCCTCAGTTTTTTGATGGGAAAATGAATGTAAAGAAGCATATACAAATAAGGTGGTTTGAAACCTTAGAAACAAAAAATGACACCTTAAAACCTATCCTAAAGTAAAGTGGACAGGAAGCCAGCAGCGCCATGCCAGAACTTGAGAGATATGATCCCTTTTTGTTCCCTTTTTGAGCCCAGCAGCAGCATTTTTGGATAACTCAAGCAAGCAAGAGATGACCCTTATAATCCTACATGAGCAGAACTAAAATAATCTGTTTTTGTGGTTATAAAAGCATGTGATTCATCCAAAATCATTATAAGATAGAAATGGGATCACTTTGGCCAACAGGTTTAAATTGGAACACGCTGCTTTTCAATTCAATTCAATTCAATTCAATTTTATTTATATAGCGTCCAATACAACAGATGTTATCTCTAGACGCTTTCCAGAGATCCAGAAGATGAACATAAACATAAACATAAACCCCCGAGCAATTATTATATAAACAATGGCAGGTAAAAACTCCCATAGTGGGAGAAAAGCCTTAAGCCAAACAGTGGCAAGGAAAAACTCCCCTTTAGGAGGGAAGAAACCTCGAGCAGGACCAGGCTCATAAGGGGGGACCCTCCTGCCGAAGGCCAGACTGGGGGAGTCAGGGACGTCAACAGCACACAGCAGGCAGGTGGAAGCAGCAGCGGGATGACCAGAGGGGGGGGGGGGGGGGGGGGGGGCAGTGCAGGCAGGTGGAAGCAGCAACAGCAGACATCCACGTAGGCAGGTGGAAGCAGCAACGGGATGACCGGGGATGGGGGGGGGGGGGGGGGGCGGGAACACAGGCCAGAACGCAGCTCCCGAGGCTCCAGCCTGCAAACATGCACAAAAGAGAAAAAAGGGGGGCCGGCACAAGAAACTACAGGAACGATGGACAAAAATGATAGCTATGAGATACTTATAATAAATAAAAATGGTAATGGAGAAGAGAGGCAGGGAAAAGGAGAGGAGAAGAAGGGTGAGAGGCACCGCCCAGCGGATCATGTCGGTGCCCCCCTGCAGCATAAGCCTATAGCAGCATATCTACCGCGAAGCTATATTTGAGACTAACTATTATAGTCTTGTTCTATAGCTGCAACTATGACTGCTGACTCTAACACACTAGAGTTTACACTACCTAGAGATTTACCAACACCAGCTAGAGGTTTACTAAACACTAACTATAGGCTTTACTAAACAGAAAGGTTTTAAGTTTAGTTTTAAAGGTGGAGGTGGTGTCAGCCTCCTTAACCCAGATTGGAAGTTGGTTCCAAAGTAATGGTGCCTGGTAGCAGAACGCCCGTCCTCCAAATCTACATTTAGATACTCTAGGAACTACGAGTAAACCTGCACCCTGGGAGCGGAGAGCTCTGCCAGGAACATAAGGCGCTATCAAATCTTTTGACGACAGAACTAATGTGTTTGTTAAATTCAACAAAGGATTTAGCCAAAACCATCCTAACCTAACCAAAAATGAACAACTGCTAATAAAGTGTATGTTTTTTTGTTAAATCTTTATTGACACAGAGAACCCCCCACCCCGGTCAATGGTTTCGTCCATAAAGCCGTATTGGTTCAGTCCGCATGCGCGCGAAGCTTGTGTAACAACAACGATGTCGACCAGAGCAGCAGGTGGGTGTGGGCGCTTCAAGTCGGAGACGAAATAAAAGTGTTTATCTGCTTTATGAAGATGGAAATGTTAAGGTTACATTAGTTAGAAAATGTCCAGCATGTTTTACCAGTTGTTGTCCACGTTTAACTGGCTGTCACGTTTGCTTCCAGGATAAGAGTTCACCAAAGCATCCAAATAGTAGGAAGATGATTAAAAACGCAGTTTCTGATACTATAAACGGGAGAAGTGTTTGATTATTGCTGTTGCATGAATCTATCCATCCTGTTGCTGCTTTACTGCTCGGTGCATTATTGGAAATGTTCATTATGAAATTGAGGATTCCTGGTTTCATAAGAAACACGTGTGTTTTCAGGCCGAAGAGGGACGAAGCGCAAGAAGGAGGAGGAGGAGGAGGTTAAAGCCGAGGAAGATCAAACTGGTGAGAAGAAGGAAAGAGGAGAGCAGGAGAGCGACCAGGACGGCTTAAGGGTGATTATTGAACACTGGTGAGTACAGAAGTGACTCCAGGTACTTAATCACATGTAAAAGTTGTTCAGTAACAGTGTTGAGTAAATAGATTATTTGTTGTTTTTTTTTTACTTCTTTTGACACAGGTTACTTTTTAACCTCCTTGGCTTGTTTTGAAATTTGTTTGCAGTTTTTATTTCCTGCCTTCGGCCCACCTAAAGCATAATTAAAAATGGTATAGTATATGATTATTATAGTATATGTGATATCCACATGTGACATGTTTTATGAGCTTAATCATATTGTCACAAGTAATTGACTAGAAACGTATAACTATGGCTCTTATTATTAACCTGCATATGTAAGTGTTATTTACACAAGTGTTTACTGACGGACTTGTCAATGAACACTTGGATAGTGTCTCACTTCTACCATTACCGCTTTCTTGAATTTTAGATTTTCTCTGTTCCTTCGTGCAGCTTTAACTTGTAGGGGGTCCGGGGACCCCTGAGCAAAAAATGACAAAAAGCTTATTTTTGCAGCTTGAAGTTATAAAATCATGGCAGCATAAGATTGATGATTTGTCCATAGTTGCTACTACAACTAGGACATTTCACAGCTCTGGGTTGTTAGTTTATTGGGCGGCCTGTCAGATAGTTAACATTGTAGTGTAAAAAACATAGGTGTGCATTAATAAGTATATTAGTATAGACTTTGTTTTTGGTCTGAAGTGTTTTGTTCATGTACAGCACACTTGAGTAAATGTATATATTTACCATATGATAAGCAATCATGAGCTAAGATGTCCATCTCTTACTTCTGACAGTAAAAGCTGATACGTGTATAGGCGTCATGCCGAGGAGGTGAAATCTGCTCTCCTGGCTGCCCGCCCTGGTCTCGCTGTGATCCTCAACCCTGAGAAACCACGCAAGAAAACATTTGAGGTCACTCTGCTGGACAAAGGCAATGGTGAGCAGTCTTAGGTTCACTCAAATTTCTCATGAGGTACGAATAGGAAGTTAATTTTTCCAATGTCAAGGCAGTGTTATAGAAACAGTGTCACCAAGATGCTTATAAAAAGGATAAATTGCATTAATTTAGTTTAAGCATTTCTCTTATGAATATCACAGCTCTTGGTTTTTCTCTTGACAGAAACATCTCTGTGGACCGGGATAAAGAAGGGTCCACCTGCTAGGCTGAAGTTTCCTCAACCTGAAGTTGTTGTTGCTGCTCTGCAGGAAGCTGTCAAGGCTGAATAGATCTCCAGTGAAGGTTTGTCAAAACTAAAAGATTGACTTATGGATGTAAAGGGTTCAGATCTAAGCATGGTTCACTTAAAGAAGCTTTTCTTCTCATGTGCAGTCAAATATCCAGGAGACGTCATCTGTGGAAGCAAAAATGATGAGGAGTGACCAAAGAGAAGCTCTCAGTCCCTCTTCTGATGACTTGAGCTCCAACTGATGATGTATTCTGGGTAGATGGTGACACCCACTGGAGAGTCTATAAACAACTTCACTCTTGCTCTTTAAGTGTTTTCAATTCTCGTTTTTTCAAAAGTTAACTGTACTTTTAAATCTGTTTAAGTAAATAAAGTGTTCCTTACTTCTGTTGTGGATCCTGTTTTTTTTTTTTTTTTTGAGTAATTTATTAGTTATATTGCAAAGTCACAGAGTAATTGTTGATCATCAGGAGGAATTAATCAAATCAAATTACATGGGACCTACAGATGTAGGAAAGTCAACAATGTGCCGGATGCTTCTCAACTATGCTGTGAGGGTAGACAGAAGACCAACATTAGTGGAACTTGATGTTGGACAGAGTGCAGTAAAATTATTTTACTTATAATAAAAACCGCATATAACCAGACTACTTTATTTAAGTAAAATAGTACATTCTGCACATTATGATTATGTATCACAGCGTATAGGCTGAGTTTTATTGGATTTAGGTGTCAATTGTAACTACATTTCACCTGTTTTATAAAAGATGGATGCTTTGAATTTAAGAGCAAGGGTCAGTTCTGAAAGACAAATCTTCCTGTATGTTAATTTAACAGCACCAAAAAACAAGGGAATTTTATCATGCTTTTATATTATTTCCAGTCCTTATGCTATATCACAGAATATGCTGATTTCTGTATAAGTTTAAGGACATGGACCTACTATTTAAGATGTATTTATTATTTGAAAGCATTAATTGCACTATGTGCATTATGGCAGTATTGAAGACCTAAATATATTCAAGTTACATTTTTTTACAATATGGACTTAGTCTTTATTACTTATTACAAAGTTGCTGCATGTCAAAGAATCACCCACACAATTGCTGAGGTGTTACTCCCTTCATTTGTCAGTGCTTTTAATGGTGTAGCGTCTGTGTCTTGTAACTGTAATACAAATATGGTTCAGCTGGAGTATGCCAACACTGCAGCGTACACTTTATTTCCTTCCGAGGGATTTCCCTCAAAGTTGTATTGTAAATGTGTCTCAGACCTTATGAACATTCATTGTGCTATTTGTATTAATATGGTAATAACAGGACATTGTGCTCCTTCAGGTGTCAGTACCAGGGACAGTGTCAGCACTGTGCATTGAACGTCCAGCAGATGTGGAGGAAGGTTTCTCAGTCCAAGCTCCTTTGGTCTACCACTTTGGCTCAACTACCCCTGGGACCAACATCAAACTTTACAACAAGGTGACAAGAAACATTCTTAATCTTTCAGCACCTACAATAACTGCATATGATAAGTTTGCCTTATGCCATAAATCCTATTCTTTGTTTTTGAACTTGCAACACACCTTCAGATTATGAGTTTAAAACTGACCTGGACGGACGGTTCTCTTTTCCACCAATACAAACATGTCCAAGATGTGGCTTCTTAGTAGTCAGTCCAAGACACTTTAATGTAAACACTGCAATAGTCAGAGAGAAATGGACTGGTACCAAGCATAAGAAACAGCATTCTCCAGTTTACATTATGTTTGGTTTTATGTTTTGCGCTTTGGATTTTGTCAGTTGGCTGGTTTCAAAAGACCATACGATACAGTGAGTGAAAAAAGTAGTCAGCCACAAATTGTGCAAGTTCTCCCACTTAAAAATATGAAAGGCCTGTAATTTTCATCATAGGTACACTTCAACTATGAGAGACATTAGGGGGGGAAAGAATCCAGGAAATCACATTGTAGGATTTTTACTGAATTAATTGGTAAATTCCTGGGTAAAATAGGTATTTGTTCACCTACAAACAAGCAAGATTTCTGTCTTTCACAGACCTGTAACTTCTTCTTTAAGAGGCTCCTCTGTCCTCTACTCGTAACCTGTATTAATAGCACCTGTTTTAACTGGTTATCAGTATAAAAGACACCTGTCCACAACCTCAAACAGTCACACTCCAAACTCCACTATGGCCAAGACCAAAGAGCTGTCAAAGGACGTGAGAAACAAAATTGTAGCCCTGCACCAGGCTGGGAAGACTGAATCTGCAATAGGTAAGCAGCTTGGTGTGAAGAAATCAACTGTGGGAGCAATTATTAGAAAATGCAAGACATACAAAACCACTAATAATCTCCCTCGATCTGGGGCTCCACGCAAGATCTCACCCCGTGGGGTAAAAATGATCACAAGAACGCTGAATAAAAAACCCAGAACCACATGGGGGACCTAGTGAATGACCTGCAGAGAGCTGGGACCAAAGTAACAAAGGTACCATCAGTAACACACTACGCTGCCAGTGACTCAGATCCTGCAGTGCCAGACATGTCTCCCTGCTTAAACCAGTACATGTCCAGGCCCGTCTGAAGTTTGCTAGAGAACATTTGGATGATGCAGAAGAGGATTGGGATAATGTTATATGATCAAATTAAACCAAAATAGAAGTTTTGGGTAGAAACACATGTCGTATTTTATTTATCCAGGAAAGTCCCATTGAGATACAATATCTCTTCTGCCAGGGAGTCCTGGTCCTGCTATTTGGAGGAGAAAGAAAGCTGAGTTGCATCCAAAGAACACCAAACCTACTGTGAAGCATGGGGGTGGAAACATCATGCTTTGGGGATGTTTTTCTGCAAAGGGACCAAGACTGATCGATCCGTGTAAGGGAAATAATGGATGGGGCCATGTATCGTGAGATTTTGAGTGAAAACCTCCTCAGCAGGGCATTGAAGATGAAATGTGGCTGGGTCTTTCAGCATGACAATGATCCCAAACACATCGCCCGGGCAACGAAGGAGTGGCTTCGTAAGAAACATTTCAAGGTCCTGGAGTGGCCTAGCCTAGCTAGCTGATTTGTAGCTGTCAATGACAGCTACAAATCAAGCCAGAAATCTGGGTGTAATTATTGACTCAGACCTGAACTTCAACATCCATCTAAAGTTTATCACTAAATCTGCCTATTACCACCTAAAAAACATTGCTAGAATTAAGGGGATTCTGTCTAAACAAGACATGGAAAAACGTATTCATGCATTCATTTTCAGTAGGTTGGATTATTGCAATGGCATCTTTACAGGCCTTAACAAGAAATCTATCAGGCAGCTGATCCAGAATGCTGCTGCCAGAGTCCTTACAAACACCAGGAAACTGGACCACATTACACCGGTCATGAAATCACTACACTGGCTTCCAGTGAGTCAAAGGATAGAGTTTAAAATCTTACTGCTTGTCTACAAAGACCTGAATGGTCTCGGACCAAAGTACATGGTTGATCTGTTAGTTCCTATGAAGCTCCCAGACCCCTGAGGTTCATCTGGATCTGGTTTGTTGTGTGTCCCAAGAACCAGAACCAAGCAAGGTGAGGCAGCGTTCAGTTATTCTGCTCCTCACCGGTGGAACAAACTTCCTGTAGACCTGAGGTCTGCTCCAACTGTCAGCCCCTTTAAATCAGCCCTAAAAACATTACGGTTTACTGAAGCGTACTCCTAAATTAAATACTTACCTGCTGGACTCTACTGCCCTTATTTTAAAACAACTTGTGCTTTTTATGATTTTACTTATTTTCTTATCATCTTATTCATAATTTTATTCAAAATTGAGGGGATGCAGCACGGGCACAGCAGCTTGGCCTCCTTCAGCTTCGGGTTGGTCCGAAGGCATTCACATCAAGGCAATGCAGGGTCCCTGGTTTGGGTTTTTGGTGCTCGGAACCTTGTGGGTCACTCGTGCAGCGCTGCAAAGCGGACGCTTCTTCGGTCAACGATCCTGGAGGGGATTGGTCCGTAGCTGGTCGCTCCTGGTGCTAATAATGGTGGTTCCTGCTCACGGGGGACCCCATGGAACCGTGGACAGGTCCGAGGCAGCAGGACCTATATGGGAGAGCAAACAGAAGAGAGAAGAGAAAAAAAAAGAGAGGGGGGGCCTTGCTCTTTTATAGCGGGGCCTAGGAAGTCGATGCGGCCCCTCCTGTAGTTTGGGGTCGTGTCCAATCAGAGCGTGGTCCCTTATCACTGAAGGGCCACATATGCAAATCCTGCAAAGCTTTGTCCATGGGAGTTTTGAAGTCTTCTTAGTTCCTTTGTTCTTCAAGCCATGTGCTTCAAGTCATAAAACTTTAGTCCTGGTCTCAGTCGAAGGCCGAAAACGCGGCCTTCAACCAGTCAAAGCCTGACTGTTCCCTGTCACACATTTCATATAAATTCATAATTACCCCATGAGTCCATAATCACACCGTGACTTCCTAATCACACATGAATTCATAATCACATGGGCGGTGGCCCAACAGAGGTTAGAGACTGGGATGATAAAGACATGGTTTAGAGGCTGAATTTCTAATTTATTAAGCAAAAACAATCAAAAGCTTGTTTTTAAGACATTCAAGGCCTGTTTAAAATAGGGATTAGATGCCATAATAGGTCCCCTTTAAGCCAAACAGTGGCAAGGAAAAAAAGGGCAGAATGCAGCTCCTGGCCTGCAAACATGCACAAAAGAGAAAAGGGGGGTGGTGGGCAGATCAGCACAACTATAAGAACAATCATGGTTATGAGATATGTCACAACCCCCAAGGGGGTACAACATACCAACCACCAAGGAATGAAGACAACATGATATTAGGAAGATTAAGCAATGTTTATTAAAAGGATTTTAGCTGCTTTTACCTGTGGGGGAGGAAGGGACAAATGGTTGTGCAAAATAAAGGAAATAAACAGAACAAAACTAAGCTTAACCACTTACTGTATGGAGAAATCAAATAACAAAAGACCTAACTAACTGATCTAAAAAGAGACGTGTAAAAGATGCAGTGGGTGGCACCAACCGCTATACCTGCTTTACATAGTGTATTCTAAAAGCAAGAATGTATAGGGTACCCCAGACTATTTAGTCCAGATACTCAAATCAGCATCCAGCACAGTCAAGCCGGGGACCACCAAAATGGCAGGAAGAGATTTTTAAGTGAGCCCTATTCCTCCACCACAGTCTTACAAGTAAGCTGCTTTTGATGTTGCTCCGAGCAACCCATCAAGGTAATCAGAGGACTGCAGCACTTCCCAATTAGCTCCAACAATGGACACCTGAAGAAGAATTGCAGAATGTCTGCACGTAACAATACCTTTTAATTTTTTATTTTTTTTTCTGAATATTTTTATCCCTGATTTTATCACCCAGTGCTCCTACCTAAGTGACAGTCCTGGGCATTGCCATCCTCTACCAACCCCGGGAGGGCCCTGCACTGAGCTCAGGTCTCCTCCTTAACCTAAGGAGTGAGCAGGCCGCATCTTTTCACCAGACAGGGTGGGGTTTCTCTAGCCGGACGTGGCGCGTGGAAGGATCACGTTATTCCGGCCAGATCCTCCCCACCCCATCTGGCGCTCCGGTTGGCCAGAGGGGGCATGAATAGCCCAGGACTGTGTGCATGTTTTTGTGAGGGTAGCTCACATTGCTACCCTAGGGAACACGGGGAGAACATGCAAACTCCACACAGAAAGATCCTTTCACCAACCCCACCCAGGATGTGGGCACTGAAGTCATGGGGGAACTAACACGCACTTCAGCGCCCACAGCGTCCCCGGGGGGAATTGAATCCAGGACCTTCTTGCTGTGAGACGGCTGCACTACCAGCTATGCCAAGGACATCGCGCAGTAGTCGATGTAACTCATCCAGAAATTATCCAAATCACCCGCGACATCGCGAGGTCAAGCACGGTAACTGCATGAAAAAAAGCCAACTCAAACAGTTCGCAAGTTCGAGCCCAGGGACAGCCGATAACGAGAATGTGTATTTAAGAGTAAAACAAATGAGATGGTAGTAATAAAGGTCATTCTACAAATTTTCTTCCCTAAGCTATGTCCAATTTGGGACAGTTAGCCTTGTATAGATTCTAAAGGATCTTACAATTTGAGTTTATAACAATGGAATAAGAGAAAGAAAGTCATAAAATCACTTATAAACATACCATTTTATTGAAATAATAACAATAACAATAGAAACAGCACAAATCACAATAAATGCTGACTCATATTTATAAACTTCTATTAACTTATATAAATATATATTTACATGGTAAAATAAAACAGCAATAACAATCATAGCTGTAACGTTAAGATGTAGAAAGGCACGTAATTACTCATTTATATTTACAATACTAATATTTTACAATAAGATGTAAAAAGGCATGTAATGACTAATATTTAGAAATAAAAAAAAGAAAAACACCCATAACAATAACAATATTCCCAAAAGGATGAAGGTTTTAAGAAAAAGCTGCTAAACCCAAACACAAAAACTTAAAACAGCAAAAAAGTTATCACCTAAGATAAGATATTCCTTTATTAGTCCCACAGCGGGGAAATTCGCAATACCATTACTAAACTCAAATTAATTCATTAATTTTACTAAACTAAACACAACTAGTTAACTTTTAAGAAGCGTTTTTGCTTTTTCTGTAGCCCTTTACAGCCCTCCATTTATCATATGATTGTGTCTCTGATTCTCCACAGTAGGCCTACTGTCCAGTTACCGAAATACTGCCTGTGTGATGGCGTTTTTCGGCTTTTTTTGCACTTGCTGCAAATAACCACATCTGTCTTTTTTGTGTATTTCCTTTTTCCTTGGGCTGTGTGCTCTTCTACCTGTTTCCTACGTCCGCTTTCATTGTGTGCTTGTGTCTGGGGGGATGGTGACGATAATGGTATATATGAAAGTATGTATAGTGAGCATCCAGGTGCAGCCGTCACCTGTGAGGATGCAGCCACTGACGGGACAACGTAGCCAGGTGGCAGTTGTGACAGGAAGGGCAGCTGTGGATGGGGCTGTGGAGTTGGGAAGATGGCTTGGGGTTGGCCTCCCTTTCAGATGTGCTTCCCCAGCAGTATTAGGTGGCAATATAAATTGATGAGGCGGAAGTAAACTGGCTGAAAACAGGGAGGGGTCTTTGTCTTTCTGTAACGTTGAAGGTAGTTTTTCTGGTCCAGCCATGAGTGAGTCTGGAGCTGGGATTACCTGGAGCAGAATGTTTTGTTCCTGTCCCCTGCTGCGCCTGCTGTACCTGTGTAAAATAAATATATAAAAAGATTAGTACTTTCTTTTCAAGGCTCTAATTACCTTGAAAATGCATGTAAATGAGAGGTAAAGTGAAATCTCTGTAAACCTGTCAGCAGCAATAAAGGTGAAAGATAACACTTGATTGTTTTCATTGTAAATCCATTGTTTTGGTGCAAAATTGTACAGATTCTGTCATTGTTCAAATCCTTCTGTACTTAACTGTATATGAAGTATGCTGAGGTCCTCACCATTGTGTGAGTGTGGCAGCGTTCAGGGAGCTGGATGGTGGTCTCACTCATCACTCTACTGTTTGTTATCACACACTCCCGGATGTGCTTGTACAAACGAGCCACCACTGTGAACCGGGACACCTTTTTCCCGTCACAGTGCACAGCATTTGGGTAGAGAGTGTCAGGAAGACGCCCCCACCACCCTGTTACAGTCAGGCCACTGAGCTGGACTGCAGGCCCCGATGAAAGATCTGAAAAATACAATCCCATACATACTATTAAAACACAACTTTTTTCAGTGTTATTATTTTGTAATTAGATATTTTGAATTGTTAATATATATTTTAAACAGTCAAAACCTTGTTCTTGCTTAGTTTATCTACCTGTTGATGCTCTGATGCTTCTATGGTGTCAGTTAAGTTCAAGCTTCCATCTGCCCATCTCCTAAAACGCGGCTCCACTAGATTCAAAAATAAAAAGTGTATGAATTAAATGCAATACTTGGACAATTGGAACATTAGTTACACAGACACATAGATGTGCTATCAGGCACCACTACTATGGAACCAACTTCCAATCTGGGTTAAGGAGGCTGACACCACCTCCACCTTTAAAACTAAACTTAAAACATTTCTGTTTAGTAAAGCCTATAGTTAGTGTTTAGTAAACCTCTAGCTGGTGTTGGTAAATCTCTAGGTAGTGTAAACTTTAGTGTGTCAGAGTCGCTCCTGTAGTTTCTTGTGCTGGCCCCCCCCTTCTCCTCCCTTTTCTCTCTTTTGTCCATGTTGCAGCATCCTTTGCCGGACACCGGAACCTGCAGGTGGTCGTGGGTGGCTTGTAGCTTGCATTACGGAGCACAAGTCTTTCCCTGACCCTGCACCCCAACCTGGGACTTGCTGATTGGGCCGGAGCTTCGGGAGCTGCGTGCTGGCCTGCGGTCCCCACCCCTGGTCATCCCGTTGCTGCTTCCACCTGCCTGCTGTGCTGTTGCCGTCCCTGACCCACCAGTCTGGCCCTCGGCAGGAGGGTCCCCCCTGATGAGCCTGGTCCTGCTCAAGGTTTCTTCCCTCCTAAAGGGGAGTTTTTCCTTGCCACTGTTTGGCTTAAGGTTTTTCTCCCACTAGGGGAGTTTTTTTTTTACCTGCCATTGTTTATGTAATAACTGCTCGGGGGTCATGTTCTGGGTATGGGTCTCTGGAAAGCGCCTAGAGACAACTCTGTTGTATTAGACGCTATATAAATAAAATTGAATTGAATTGAATTGAATGTGTAACTGTGCCTGTTTATTAGCAAATACAAATTTAAGACTGTAGTGTGGATTATCTCATGCTAAACAGTGAATGAATGCCTGCAAGTACCATCATGATTCCCCCAGGGGATGGAGAGTTGTAGTTTATTCACATTCTACTATATACACTGTATTTACTTATTAATGCTATTGTTGTTAATATTAAAAACAGGGATTGAAAATATCTATGGTTTATAACAATGGGTTGTAAAGATTTAATGCCAATTTGGAGGAAAACTCCTTTATGTTTTGTTAGATTGATCTACAAAGCCAAATCATGCTCATCTGATTTACTCCTATATTTGATTTTCAATCATTATAATTCGCCAAGGTTTGTTCATAAAAAGTTGATGATCCTCTGTTCTCTCTTTGCACTGCATTGTATTGTTTATCCGTACATAACTTTACATTCACACCTGTCATTTAGTTTTCTGCCGACATTTGTTTTTCAGCTCCGACCTGTGCATCAGATAAATCAACCTAGATACCATCAAAATTACTGTGGACCTTCACAAGTCTGGTTCAAGCAAGTACAAACACCATGGGAACACAACAATCATACCACTGAGAAGGGAGACAGCTTCTGAGTAAAAGAGATAAACATGCTTTCTTTTAAAATGTTTAAATGATTCCCACAAAAGCTTCAAGCAACATTTTAAAGATTGTAGCTGAAAGGAAAGAAGACTGTGTGGGTCTAGTGGTGTAAACTGGAGGAGATCCTCCATCATCCTGATCATGACAATCATCAAACACAACCTTACCCAAAAGGAAAGTCAAAGCTTGGTTGTGGATGATTCTTCCAGGTGAACAATGATCCCAAACATACCTCCACATTATTGTGGCTGATAGTGAAAGTATTGGAGTGAAACATCACAAAATAAGGACCTCAGGCGTGTTGAAACGTTGTGTTCATCATAATCAATCACCACAAACTAGCACTAAAAGAGATTTGAGTTAATCTGAGCTACTGCAGCTGCTGCAACCAGCCGCTACGTAGTGTCACTGTAGAATATATGTTACTGTTGGGGGAAGAGATTCTGTTTAATAATAATCATTAATTAGCCTCCAAAGACGGGTATCATCCATGAACTTCCAGCAGCTTTTCCAGGAAGATAACAAGATGTTCCCTGGCCAGCCGGGAGATTTTAACATTGAAGATTGAAGTTATTGACATTATAACCTGCAGACTGAATATTGACCGAATTGTGTTGTGTTAGCATCCATAGTTACGTAAGCATAAGATGATGTGTGTTTGTATAGTTAGTTTGTATTTCAGTGGAACAAGGATGTTAACAGATGATGATCAGGATACATAGATGAAATTCTGAAGAAGTGTCAATGTTGTGTGTGTGTGTGTGTGTGTGTGTGTGTGTGTGTGTGTGTGTGTGTGTGTGTGTGTGTGTGTGTGTGTGTGTGTGTGTGTGTGTGTGTGTGTGTGTGTGTGTGTGTGTGTGTGTGTGTGTGTGTGTGTGTGTGTGTGTGTGTGTGTGTGTGTGTGTGTGTGTGTGTGTGTGTGTGTGTGTGTGTTGCAGCAGGGAGGTGAAGAAGAGGATAAAAGGCAACACATGAACACTGACTCAATGAGAACACGACTCTTCATCGGAGCAAACACAGATTTCAAGGTGAGCTCGCAATGTTCAGTTTGAGAGAAAATTAAAAACAAATTATAAAATGAATAGTTTATTTGCATACTTTTTTCACTTGTCATGTGTTTATTGTAATAAACTGTAAATGTAGTATACATTTATTGAAAAAATGTATTTTATGCACCGAATGTGAACATGTTTAATCCTTTATTTTCAGATGAGGTGTTTCCTTCTACTGGCGATGTTGGTGGTGTGTGCTTCAGCTCTTGAAGGTGGTGCTTTTGTTTGTTTCACCTTAGAAGGAGATCTAAATGAAACTTTGAAAGTGAGGGAACTTTGAAGGAATTATTTGTCTTTTCTTGTCATTCTAATTACTAAAGACACTATCTAATGTTTTTATTTTATGTTACAGCTTAAAATAAAGAATTAACCTTTGGCATTCACTAAAATTGTAGAACTAGTGAAAAACGTGAAAACACTGCTTACAAATCAACGTGTGTTAAAAATAATCCTCATAAATGGTTATAATTATAAATGGCTAATTCACTAAATGAATTAGATTTTAGTTGAATTTGAAATAATTAAACACTAAAACTGGATTTAATTCTACTTTTAGTTGCAAGTGAAATATTTAATGACTTTTACAGATTTGATATTAAAATAGTGACAAAAATTGAAAATCAGAGCTGCTTCTCTTCATGTAAACAGCGTAATAGTGTACGAACTGTGATAAACGTATTTGTGTACTGATTTGTCCACTGCTTTGAAGTTTTCTTTTAAATTCTTTAAAAATGTAAAACAACTAATTTCATTTTCTTTTCTTTTCTCCAGATCTGTCAGGAAAGATGTTCACCTTCCCAGCGGAAACAAACTTCAATCATGTGAAGTTGATCACCACGAAACAGAATTTCGGTACTGTAACCGTCTGTCACAGGTCCGTATGAAAGCAGAATCCGCCATGTCTTAATTACTTTGATGTTCTTTCTAAAAAAACATTCATTTGTTATCTTTTAAGATCCATTACAGACCTCAAAAGAGACCACTCCCTGTTCTCTTTGGCCACGCCCTCTAGTGCTAACGACTTCCTGATTTTCTGGGATGAAGGCAAACAGGAGGTTGCGCCCCATATTAGGAATAAAAGGGTAGGGTTTGGAGGTTTCGACTACAAACCAAACACCTGGCACTCCATCTGCAGCACATGGGACTCTAAGTCTGGGGTGGTGCAGGTGTGGGTCGATGGACAACCTTCCATTCGGAGATTTATCAGCTCTGGATCAAACATCAGTGGACAACCTTCGATTATTTTAGGACAGGTAACGTTCTCTACTTAACCTCACTGGTCTTTTCGCAAATCACTTTGATTTATTTTGTAATCGTCTGTTTAGATTTAAGATGAGTTATTGGATGATGAAACCTTTACTTGCCATCTCATCTGCAGGAACAAGATTCTCACGGCAGTAGGTTTGACACTACACAGTCTTTTGTTGGCATGATGTCTGATGTCCACATGTGGGACTACACCCTGTCCTCCTGCGAAATCCAGAACTACATGAACAGCCAGAGCTTCACTCCAGGGAATGTGCTGAACTGGAGGGCGCTGGACTACAAAATCGTTGGCAACGTGCTCAGAGAAAACAAAGACATAATTTGTGTCTAAATTTCCAAAATGACGGCGGCGTAAGTGTCGGAGAAGGTGGCGAGTCATAACTTCTATGTTTCATGTCCTGAATAAAGGAAAAGTTACGAATACTAACAACTTTTGTTGAATCATTAGCCTCTTGTAGATGAGTTGATTTTCTAAGTCTCTTTCCCTTCAATAAACGTATGAAAGCATTATTGCAAGTGTTCTGTGCATTTTATCTTTCCATGTCATAAATGCATCATTTTAATATGACTTTATTTGTGCAGTAAACAAAACTGCCTCAAAGTGTAGTTAGAGATATAAGGAAGTTGAACTGGCTTGATAACTGAGATGGTTTTGCCCACAAATAGGTGTTTTGCTATTTAAAGGGAACAAAGGTGATATCCTCTAAGGTATTAGTTTTCTTTGTGGATACTTTTGATCTCTTCTGGAAACGTCCATCTTTTTTCTGTCGGGATGGCATTTACTGTACCCAAATAGACTGGGCTAACAGTCCGACAACTTATTCTGCACCATTTGTAATTCTCGTGCATCTTGACTGCTCTCAAACGTCTGCCCACCTCAGGCCATTTCTGGTCCTCGCCTACAAATCTGTCCCTCACCTACAGCCCATGCGAGCACCCCCTCGTGGCTAGGTGGGTGAACTACTGCTACCCCGCTAGTCCCCATTATGATGGACATCCCAGTCACAATCGGAGTGAGTGAGAGGGGCAGGGTAACGGCCCGGGCAGGCGGGGGAGAGGTTTGTCCGTCAAGACTCCTCTCCCTGGCCCTGCCCCTTCTCAACCATTCCCCGACCCTGCACCCCAACCTGGGACTTGATGATTGGGCCGGAGCTTCGGGAGCTGCGTGCTGGCCTGCGGTCCCCACCCCTGGTCATCCCGTTGCTGCTTCCACCTGCCTGCTGTGCTGTTGCCATCCCTGACCCCCAGTCTGGCCCTCGGCAGGAGGGTCCCCCCTTATGAGCCTGGTCCTGCTCAAGGTTTCTTCCCTCCTAAAGGGGAGTTTTTCCTTGCCACTGTTTGGCTTAAGGTTTTTCTCCCACTAGGGGAGTTTTTACCTGCCATTGTTTATGTAATAACTGCTCGGGGGTCATGTTCTGGGTATGGGTCTCTGGAAAGCGTCCAGAAACAACTTTTGTTGTATATCCAAGCTTCATTCAAACTCCGAACTGTCCTGGGCACCTTCCAACCCATTAACTTACATGATCTGATGGATTTGATCATGAAAATTAAATTGTCCTCTAGCCCTCTGGATGTACTACCATTGCCAACAAAGGCTATATAACAAAGTGTTGAGATTAACTTTTGTTATTGACCAAATACTTATTTTCCACTATAATTTGCAAATACATTCTTTAAAAATCTGACAATGTGATTTTCTGGATTCTTTTTTTCATTTTGTCTCTCATAGTTGAGATATACCTGTGATAAAAAATACAGGTATATCTCATCTTTTTTTCAGAAGCGCCACCGTGCCCCAATACTTTTAATTAATAACGGAGGGGTTGGAAGAAAGGAAAGGGAAGAAGAGGAGAGAAGGAGGATATTCAGTTTGACGTTTTCCATATTCGTGGCGAACTTGGCGGTGATGATTCGTGAGTTGACCGGTTGCCAGCCGATGAGAGCGCGTTGTGCTGCCGGAGCCAGCATCAGAGCCTTCTGTGTGTGGGCCGCCCTCTTCTGTGTGCCCGGAGTACAGCAATCTCTCTCCAGATGTTAGTCTCAGCTGCCCTGTCTTTAGCCACTTCGTCTCACACAGTCACACAACATCAGGAAGGACACCAACAAAAGAGCACAAGTTTAACAGCTTTTATTTAAGCAACCTCCGAAAATAAATACACTGAGCAGAAATCATAATACTCACTATAAGGAAAAAGGGGACCTGGAGACGCCGGCTGAACTAAGGAGGATGGGGGGGGCACAGCCCACCCCTTTAAAAGGGACGTCGAAGCTGGACCCCCCTCCCTAACTGAAAACCCAACTGAATACAAACAAATGAGCAAACGACCTAAAATAAAGACTACCAGCCATCTCCAGGCCCAAACTAAACTAAAGATCAAATTAAACAAAAGCTAACAAAAGAGCATCCAGTTTGGTGTTGCTTGGTCTGTGTCTCCTGGCACACTTCTTCTTTCTACTTCTTTCGTATTTCCGGCAGTTTTGACGCATCCAGGCGTATTACTGCCCTCCTCTGGTAGTTTGGACCCGAGTTAGTTCACAATGGTCTCTTAAATCCTCGAGTAAAGCCCTGTGGCGTGCAGAAAACGTATGACTGCCCCTGCTATCAGAAGGTGGTCCTCATGTTGGCCGAGTAATATTTTAACAGAAAAACAAAACAAACCTAGATCTGACAGAGTCCTAAATAAAACACTCCTTTCAACAGAATACTTTCTGCATTCCATCAGAACATGTTGAACTGTTTCCGGCCTCCCACACTCACACAACCCATTTAGATGTTTACCTACTACCAATAAGCTCTGATGTAGCCCACAGTGCCCCAACCTCAATCGAGTCAATTTAACCACATTCACTCGACTTCCAGAATAATAATATGAAGTCTTGACCTCCGGCTGAATATTAAAAAGGTGCCTCCCTCTTTCCTCCTCCTCCCAAATTTCCTGCCACTCTCTCCCAATTCCCTCTTTGATTTTAGACCTATACTCAGCCTTTCCTAATGGGATCTCAACATCCACACTGTCTCGGTTTAGTGCTGCTTTCGCCACCCTGTCAGCTACTTCATTCCCCATGACTCCGGCATGCCCTGGTACCCACATAAATTTAACCATACAATGCAGTTTTTCGAGTCGAAACAAAACTAATAGTATTTCATTTAGTATATCTGGTCTAGACTGACACCTATTATTTTTTATGGCTATCAGGGCTGCTGCAGAGTCTGAGCAAATCACCACTTCTTCTGGCTTACTTTCCTCCACCCAGTATAATGCCCAAAGCACAGCTAGTAGTTCAGTAGTGAACACAGATATATAGTTACTGACACGACAACACATTTCCTTTCCTAACTGCATCACATACACCCCAAAACCAGCCCTTCCACTCTCTGGATTCCTTGAACCATCTGTGAATATCTGCACATTAGAATCCACTGTCTCACACAGATACTTTTCCACACAGCTTTTAACATTGCAATCAGTTCCCTTAACAGCAGATAACAAAAACAAGTCCACCTCTGGTTCTGGTACAAGCCAAAAGGGCACAGGGGCCCAGCTCCTGGCACACTGAGCAGAGAGGAGTTGTATATGCTGATGGGAATCAGTTCAGGTGTGCCAGTCCAGGTGTGGTACTCTGAGATGGGAGGAGACTAGATTAATTAGATGATTGAAAATGCTGTGTGTTGAGAGAGAGAGAGTCATGGCCACACGCAACAGTGTGTGTGTGTGTTGCAGCAGGGAGGTGAAGAAGAGGATAAAAGGCAACACATGAACACTGACTCAATGAGAACACGACTCTTCATCGAAGCAAACACAGATTTCAAGGTGAGATCGCAATGTTCAGTTTGAGAGAAAATTAAAAACAAATTATAAAATGAATAGTTTATTTGCATACTTTTTTCACTTGTCATGTGTTTATTGTAATAAACTGTAAATGTAGTATACATTTATTGAAAAAATGTATTTTATGCACCGAATGTGAACATGTTAAATCCTTTATTTTCAGATGAGGTGTTTCCTTCTACTGGCGATGTTGGTGGTGTGTGCTTCAGCTCTTGAAGGTGGTGCTTTTGTTTGTTTCACCTTAAAAGGAGATCTAAAGGAAACTTTGAAAATGAAGGAACTTTGAAGGAATTATTTGTCTTTTCTTGTCATTCTAATTACTAAAGACACTATCTAATGTTTTTATTTTATGTTACAGCTTAAAATAAAGAATTAACCTTTGGCATTCATTAAAATTGTAGAACAAGTGAAAAATGTGAAAACACTGCTTACAAATCAACATGTGTTAAAAATAATCCTCATAAATGGTTATAATTATAAATGGCTAGTTCACTAAATGAATTAGATTTTAGTTGAATTTGAAATAATTAAACACTAAAACTGGATTTAATTCTACTTTTAGTTGTAAGAGATATTTAATGACTTTTACAGATTTGATATTAAAATGGTGACAAAAATTGAAAATCAGAGCTGCTTCTCTTCATGTAAACAGCGTAATAGTGTACGAACTGTGATAAATGTGTACTGATTTGTCCACTGCTTTGAAGTTTTCTTTTAAATTCTTTAAAAATGTAAAACAACTAATTTCATTTTCTTTTCTCCAGATCTGTCAGGAAAGATGCTCACCTTCCCAGCGGAAACAAACTCTGATCATGTGAAGTTGATCACCACGAAACAGAATTTCGGTGCTGTAACCCTCTGTCACAGGTCCGTATGAAAGCAGAACCCGCTATGTCTTAATTACTTTGATGTTCTTTCTAAAAAACAATTAATTTATCTTTTAAGATCCATTACAGACCTCAAAAGAGACCACTCCCTGTTCTCTTTGGCCACGCCCTCTAGTGCTAACAACTTCCTGATTTTCTGGGATGAAGGCAAACAGGAGGTTGCGCCCCATATTAGGGATAAAAGGGTAGGGTTTGGAGGTTTCGACTACAAACCAAACACCTGGCACTCCATCTGCAGCACATGGGACTCTAAGTCTGGGGTGGTGCAGGTGTGGGTCGATGGACAACCTTCCATTCGGAGATTTATCAGCTCTGGATCAAACATCGGTGGACAACCTTCGATTATTTTAGGACAGGTAACGTTCTCTACTTAACCACTGGTCTTTTCGCAAATCACTTTGATTTATTTTGTAATCGTCTGTTTAGATTTAAGATGAGTTATTGGATGATGAAATCTTTACTTGCCATCTCATCTGCAGGAACAAGATTCTCACGGCAATGAGTTTGACACTAAACAGTCTTTTGTTGGCATGATGTCTGATGTCCACATGTGGGACTACACCCTGTCCTCCTGCGAAATCCAGAAATACATGAACAGCCAGAGCTTCACTCCAGGGAATGTGCTGAACTGGAGGGCGCTGGACTACAAAATCGTTGGCAACGTGCTCACAGAAAACAAAGACATAATTTGTGTCTAAATGTCCAAAATGACGGCGGCGTAAGTGTCGGAGAAGGTGGCCAGTCATAACTTCTATGTTTCATGTCCTGAATAAAGGAAAAGTTACAAATACTAACAACTTTTGTTGAATCATTAGCCTCTTATAGATGAGTTGATTTCCTAAGTCTCTTTCCCTTCAATAAACATATGAAAGCATTATTGCAAGTGTTATGTGCATTTTATCTTTCCACGTCATAAATACAACATTTTAATATGACTATTTGTGCAGTAAACAAAACTGCCTCAAAGTGTAGTTAGAGATATAAGGAAGTTGAACTGGCTTGATAACACTGAGATGGTTTTGCCCACAAATAGGTGTTTTGCTATTTAAAGGGAACAAAGGTGATATCCTCTAAGGTATTAGTTTTCTTTGTGGATACTTTTGATCTCTTCTGGAAACGTCCATCTTTTTTCTGTCGGGATGGCATTTACTGTACCCAAATAGACTGGACTAACAGTCTTTAACCGACAACTTATTCTGCACCATTTGTAATTCTCGTGCATCCTGACTGCTCTCAAAGGTCTGCCCACCTCAGGCCCCGCTAGTCCCCATTATGATGGACATCCCAGTCACAATCGGAGTGAGTGGGAGTGAGAGGGGCAGGGTAGCGGGGGGGGGGGGGTTTGTCCGTCAAGACTCCTGGCCCTGCCCCTTCTCAACCATTCCCCGACCCTGCACCCAACCTGGGACTTGATGATTGGACCAGAGCTGCGTGCTGGCCTGCGGTCCCCACCCCCGGTCATCCCGTTGCTGCTTCCACCTGCCTGCTGTGCTGTTGCCGTCCCTGACCCACCAGTCTGGCCCTCGGCAGGAGGGTCCCCCCTTATGAGCCTGGTCCTGCTCAAGGTTTCTTCCCTCCTAAAGGGGAATTTTTCCTTGCCACTGTTTGGCTTAAGGTTTTTCTCCCACTAGGGGAGTTTTTACCTGCCATTGTTTATGTAATAACTGCTCGGGGGTCATGTTCTGGGTATGGGTCTCTGGAAAGCGTCCAGAGACAACTTTTGTTGTATATCCAAGCTTCATTCAAACTCCGATCTATCCTCTACTGTCCTGGACACCTTCCAACCCATTAACTTACATGATCCGATGGAAATTAAATTGTCCTCTAGCCCTCTGGATGTACTACCATTGCCAACAAAGGCTATATAACAAAGTGTTGAGATTAACTTTTGTTATTGACCAAATACTTATTCTCCACTATAATTTGCAAATACATTCTTTAAAAATCTGACAATGTGATTTTCTGGATTCTTTTTTTCATTTTGTCTCTCATAGTTGAGATATACCTGTGATAAAAAATACAGGTATATCTCATCTTTTTTTCAGAAGCGCCACCGTGCCCCAATACTTTTATTTAATAACGGAGGGGTTGGAAGAAAGGAAAGGGAAGAAGAGGAGACAAGGAGGATATTCAGTTTGACGTTTTCCATATTCACGGCGAACTTGGCGGTGATGATTCGTAGGCTGACCGGTTGCCAGCCGATGAGAGCGCGTTGTGCTGCCGGAGCCAGCATCAGAGCCTTCTGTGTGTGGGCCGCCCTCTTCTGTGTGCCCGGAGTACAGCACTCTCTCTCCAGATGTTAGGCTACGTTCACACTGCAGTTCCCAAGTGACCCAAATCCGATTTTTTGCTCATATGTGACTCAGATCCGATTTGTTTATGACAGTGTGAACAGCACAATTCACATGGAATCTGATCTTTTCAAATCAGATTCAGGTCACTTCCATATGTGGTTCTAAATCGGATACAGGTCTGATGTTTTGCAATGCGACCGCAGTGTGAACAGGCAGGTCGGAATTAATGCGACTTTGACGTCACACGCAGAGCCCCGAGCCGCGGGAGAGACACGGGAGACGGCGGGGGTTCCTCCGGGCCGCCTCCGCCTCTCCTCCTCTCCTCCGCCTCTCCTCCTCTCCTCCTCCTCTCCTCCTCTCCGCCTCTCCTCCGCCTCTCCTCCTCCTCTCCTCCTCCTCTCCTCCGCCTCTCCTCCTCTCCTCCTCCTCTCCCTCTCCTCCTCTCCTCCGCCTCTCCTCCGCCTCTCCTCCTCCTCTCCTCCTCTCCTCCTCCTCTCCTCCTCTCCTCCTCCCCTCCTCCGCGCTCACCTTTTTCACCTACGACCTCAGATCAGACGAGACAACCCGCTGAATTTAAGCATTACTAAATAAAGAAGCTAAGGATTCAAATCAGGAAGCGGTCGTGGTCGCATAACCTGCCCGTTTTACAACGAGCTGGACCGTGTGTTCGGTGATAAACCCAGCTGAACGCCGGAGAGCAGAGCTGACACTCCGGGGAGCGGAGCTAGAGCCCTGCTATAGCGGGACTGTTTTCTTCATCCCGCTCCCGCTGCATTTGCGCCCGCAGTGTTTACATCCGCTCCCGCCCGCTCCCGCAAAACTCTGAGAATTCATGCCCGCACAATGATAAAGATGCAAGAGAAACGTCCTTGACAAATCTATCTGATTTAATGTTAACATGATAATTGTGGAGCTTGATGGATAATTGGCAGTTCACAGGCACCTGTTGGATGCAAATCCATCATTGTCATCATCACACCTCTCTGCGCATGCGGGTCAGTTCAAGGCCGCGATCGGCCGCGATGCGTTCACACTCAAGTCGGATATAGGACACATTTTAAAAGATAATGTGAACAGCCACACAAAAAAATCGGATATGGGAAAAAATCGGAATTGAGCATTAAGGACTGCAGTGTGAACGTAGCCTTAGTCTCAGCTGCCCTGTCTTTAGCCACTTCGTCTCACACAGTCACACAACATCAGGAAGGACACCAACAAAAGAGCACAAGTTTAACAGCTTTTATTTAAGCAACCTCCGAAAATAAATACACTGAGCAGAAATCATAATACTCACTATAAAGGAAAAAGGGGACCTGGAGACGCCGGCTGAACTAAGGAGGATGGGGGGGGGCACAGCCCACCCCTTTAAAAGGGACGTCGAAGCTGGACCCCCCTCCCTAACTCAAAACCCAACAAACTACAAACAAATGAGCAAACAACCTAAAATAAAGACTACCAGCCATCTCCAGGCCCAAACTAAACTAAAGATCAAATTAAACAAAAGCTAACAAAAGAGCATCCAGTTTGGTGTTGCTTGGTCTGTGTCTCCTGGCACACTGAGCAGAGAGGAGTTGTATATGCTGATGGGAATCAGTCCAGGTGTGCCAGTCCAGGTGTGGTACTCTGAGATGGGAGGAGACTAGATTAATTAGATGATTGAAAATGCTGTGTGTTGAGAGAGAGAGAGTCATGGCCACACGCAACAGTGTGTGTGTGTGTGTGTGTTGCAGCAGGGAGGTGAAGAAGAGAATAAAAGGCAACACATGAACACTGACACTGAAAAACAAATTATAAAATGAATAGTTTATTTGCATACTTTTTTCACTTGTCATGTGTTTATTGTAATAAACTGTAAATGTAGTATACATTTATTGAAAAAATGTATTTTATGTACCGAATGTGAACATGTTTAATCCTTTATTTTCAGATGAGGTGTTTCCTTCTACTGGCGATGTTGGTGGTGTGTGCTTCAGCTCTTGAAGGTGGTGCTTTTGTTTGTTTCACCTTAGAAGGAGATCTAAATGAAACTTTGAAAGTGAAGGAACTTTGAAGGAATTATTTGTCTTTTCTTGTCATTCTAATTACTAAAGACACTATCTAATGTTTTTATTTTATGTTACAGCTTAAAATAAAGAATTAACCTTTGGCATTCATTAAAATTGTAGAACTAGTGAAAAATGTGAAAACACTGCTTACAAATCAACATGTGTTAAAAATAATCCTCATAAATGGTTATAATTATAAATGGCTAGTTCACTAAATGAATTAGATTTTAGTTGAATTTGAAATAATTAAACACTAAAACTGGATTAATTCTACTTTTAGTTGTAAGAGATATTTAATGACTTTTACAGATTTGATATTAAAATAGTGACAAAAATTGAAAATCAGAGCTGCTTCTCTTCATGTAAACAGCGTAATAGTGTACGAACTGTGATAAACGTATAAATGTGTACTGATTTGTCCACTGCTTTTTTGTTTTCTTTTAAATTCTTTAAAAATGTAAAACAACTAATTTCATTTTCTTTTCTTTTCTCCAGATCTGTCAGGAAAGATGTTCACCTTCCCAGCGGAAACAAACTCCGATCATGTGAAGTTGATCACCACGAAACAGAATTTCGGTGCTGTAACCCTCTGTCACAGGTCCGTATGAAAGCAGAACCCGCTATGTCTTAATTACTTTGATGTTCTTTCTAAAAAAAACATTAATTTGTTATCTTTTAAGATCCATTACAGACCTCAAAAGAGGCCACTCCCTGTTCTCTTTGGCCACGCCCTCTAGTGCTAACAACTTCCTGATTTTCTGGGATGAAAGCAAACAGGAGGTTGCGCCCCATATTAGGAATAAAAGGGTAGGGTTTGGAGGTTTCGACTACAAACCAAACACCTGGCACTCCATCTGCAGCACATGGGACTCTAAGTCTGGGGTGATGCAGGTGTGGGTCGATGGACAACCTTCCATTCGGAGATTTATCAGCTCTGGATCAAACATCAGTGGAGAACCTTCGATTATTTTAGGACAGGTAACGTTCTCTACTTAACCTCACTGGTCTTTTCGCAAATCACTTTGCTTTATTTTGTAATCGTCTGTTTAGATTTAAGATGAGTTATTGGATGATGGAACCTTTACTTGCCATCTCATCTGCAGGAACAAGATTCTCACGGCAATGAGTTTGACACTAAACAGTCTTTTGTTGGCATGATGTCTGACGTCCACATGTGGGACTACACCCTGTCCTCCTGCGAAATCCAGAAATACATGAACAGCCAGAGCTTCACTCCAGGGAATGTGCTGAACTGGAGGGCGTTGGACTACAAAATCGTTGGCAACGTGCTCACAGAAAACAAAGACATAATTTGTGTCTAAATGTCCAAAATGACGGCGGCGTAAGTGTCGGAGAAGGTGGCCAGTCATAACTTCTATGTTTCATGTCCTGAATAAAGGAAAAGTTACAAATACTAACAACTTTTGTTGAATCATTAGCCTCTTGTAGATGAGTTGATTTCCTAAGTCTCTTTCCCTTCAATAAACATATGAAAGCATTATTGCAAGTGTTCTGTGCATTTTATCTTTCCACGTCATAAATACATCATTTTAATATGACTTTATTTGTGCAGTAAACAAAACTGCCTCAAAGTGTAGTTAGAGATATAAGGAAGTTGAACTGGCTTGATCAAACAGATGGTTTTGCCCACAAATAGGTGTTTTGCTATTTAAAGGGAACAAAGGTGATATTCTCTAAGGTATTTTTCTTTGTGGATACTTTTGATCTCTTCTGGAAACGTCCATCTTTTTTCTGTCGGGATGGCATTTACTGTACCCAAATAGACTGGGCTAACAGTCCGACAACTTATTCTGCGCCATTTGTAATTCTCGTGCATCCTGACTGCTCTCAAACGTCTGCCCACCTCAGGCCATTTCTGGTCCTCACCTACAGCCCATGCGAGCGCCCCCTCGTGGCTAGGTGGGTGAACTACTGCTACCCCGCTAGTCCCCATTATGGACATCCCAGTCACAATCACCCACTTATGTTCTCATCCATCCATCTCATCCTCATCCACTCCCGGCTCATAGCCGGGAGTGTCGCGGAGCGCGTGTCATTCGTCAAATTACACTGAACTTTAAATCCCCTCTGTGCTGATAACGACACTGTGCTCACCTCAGTCAATGTGTCTGATAAATGTGTGCGCGTTTACTAAATGACTAACAGCGAAAACTTGGCCATCCTATAACTTACTGAAACTTGGCAATGAAATATGGAATTTGTCCATTTAAATGAACTCTGCCCTGCTGAATGTTCCTACATAGTGACTTCACGCCTATCAGGCCGTGGTTGTGGTCTTGCCATGGTTTTTTTTTTTTAAATGTTTCCTGTAAATTGATGAGCACTGCACTTTTCTCTCCTTTTGAATTACAGCTATCTAAAGTCGGTCGGCGAAAACCATTTTATATTCTACTTCTATGATTAAGATGGAAAAGATGCTAATGGTTGGCGATTTTAACCTGCAGGTCGATGATGTCACTAATGTATAGCTGCAGATTTTCTTAATATCACTGAATATTTTAATTTCAAGCAACATGTTTCTGATGCCGCTCATACGGGTGATCATACGTTGGACCTTGTCTTTACCCGGGGCTTGGATATTGATCATGTTCATTGTGACGATCTACTGATTAGTGACCACATATCTATCTTTTTTAACATATCTATAACTGCTGACCCTCCATGTCCCAATACAACTCTGTCTTCCCGCATCATTACACAGAGTACAGTTGATCAGTTGGCGACGCAATTCTGAAGCTATACTATTTCTGATTTTACTTTCTGATTTTAATGATGCTGAGATCTTACTGCAGTCTTTTAATGAAACGGGTATCGCTCTACTGGATAAATTGGCACCAGTAAAGACTAAGACCAGGGCTATCTGTAATACCACACCGTGGATGACTGATTCTGTCCAGGGCTGGACTGGGACAAAAAATCGGCCCGGGCATTTTGAGCCTAGACCGGCCCACCAGGTATTGATGGAAAGAAAATGAAGCCTATGAATGAGAACAAACGTTCTTGTGACACCGCTTGTACACTGTCAAAAAGGTCTCTTTCCAACCGTATAGTAATATGAGGAATTCCCATTATTCATTGATAAATTTGTATTAATTCAACTGATGAATTAGCTCATTCAACAAAAACATGCTTGCAAAAATTAGACTATCCTTTGTGCATTTAACAAAAACATCAAGGGATGGCTGCTTAACAAACTCATCTAAATTAAACTCCATTTAGAACTAGGGCTTTACCAATTGTATAAAGAAATCACCGCAAAGCGACAAAAGAGCGCAAAAATAAATTGCAAAAGCAATATAGGCTTAAGGCCACAAAGACCACCACAAAACGCTTGCAAACAATATACAATTTAAAGCAAAATAGCCAGCCGATGAGACACAGCCAAGCAAGCCGAACCCTGCTCAAAACCACTGCTCAACAAAGTGATGTCCTAATTAGGGGTGTACACAAACTTAGGCCTACAAAAGCAAACTACCAATTCCAGAAACTCAATTAAGTCAATCAATACTACTGAAATCAATGAATATACTTTGCAAACAAAAGGCCTACAGTCAATTAAGGTCGACAAAATAAATCCAAACCTTAAAAAAAAAAAAATATGCGAATGTGAACACCAACAAATTCAATTAATTTGACGAGCCCCCATCATGTTGCGGTCTCCACACAAATAACATTGAAATAATATGGCTCGAAAATGGAAACCACAACATCAGGAAGGACACCAACAAAAGAGCACAAGTTTAACAGCTTTTATTTAAGAAACCTCCGAAACTAAATACACTGAGCAGAAATCATAATACTCACTATAAGGAAAAAGGGGACCTGGAGACGCCGGCTGAACTAAGGAGGATGGGGGGGGCACAGCCCACCCCTTTAAAGGGACGTCGAAGCTGGACCCCCCTCCCTAACTCAAAACCCAACTAACTACAAACAAATGAGCAAACAACCTTCCATAGTTTTTCTAGGGCCGTCAAAAAGTGGCTTTTGGATAGTCAGTCCTGTTCTCATTGACAATACCGTACGGGTATTTGGCCATCAGATGGTTCCTTTGTGGGTACCATCTGATGGCATTTGGATTTTCTGATTTATTTATCTTGACCCAACCTTATTTTAGGTTCAATTATTCTAATCTATGTTATTTTAATCAGTCTGTATTTTGTATTTGCACTAAGTGCTTTAAATGTTAACCTTTTATTGTGGTTTCAGGACATTGTACAGTAGTCTGTTTCTTGTATTTGTATTTGAACACTGTCATTGTAAACCCTAATGTGTAGTATTTATGTTTGTCAAGGACTACAGATGGAAATTAGCTTGTGGCTAACTCTGGTGCAGCCATCTTTTTAATGTACCTGCACATTGTCCTTTAAATAAATAAATAAATAAATAAATAAATAAACTTAAAATAAAGACTACTAGCCATCTCCAGGCCCAAACTAAACTAAAGATCAAATTAAACAAAAGCTAACAAAAGAGCATCCAGTTTGGTGTTGCTTGGTCTGTGTCTCCTGGCACACTGAGCAGAGAGAAGTTGTATATGCTGATGGGAATCAGTTCAGGTGTGCCAGTCCAGGTGTGGTACTCTGAGATGGGAAGAGACCAGATTAATTAGATGATTGAAAATGCTGTGTGTTGAGAGAGAGAGAGTCATGGCCACACGCAACAGTGTGTGTGTGTGTGTGTTGCAGCAGGGAGGTGAAGTAGAGGATAAAAGGCAACACATGAACACTGACTCAATGAGAACACGACTCTTCATCGGAGCAAACACAGATTTCAAGGTGAGATCGCAATGTTCAGTTTGAGAGAAAATTAAAAACAAATTATAAAATGAATAGTTTATTTGCATACTTTCCTTTTTTCACTTGTCATGTGTTTATTGTAATAAACTGTAAATGTAGTATACATTTGTTGAAAAAATGTATTTTATGCACCGAATGTGAACATGTTGAATCCTTTATTTTCAGATGAGGTGTTTCCTTCTACTGGCGATGTTGGTGGTGTGTGCTTCAGCTCTTGAAGGTGGTGCTTTTGTTTGTTTCACCTTAGAAGGAGATCTAAAGGAAGCTTTGAAAGTGAAGGAACTTTGAAGGAATTATTTGTCTTTTCTTGTCATTCTAATTACTAAAGACACTATCTAATGTTTTTATTTTATGTTACAGCTTAAAATAAAGAATTAACCTTTGGCATTCATTAAAATTGTAGAACTAGTGAAAAACGTGAAAACACTGCTTACAAATCAACATGTGTTAAAAATAATCCTCATAAATGGTTAATTATAAATGGCTAGTTCACTAAATGAATTAGATTTTAGTTGAATTTGAAATAATTAAACACTAAAACTGGATTTAATTCTACTTTTAGTTGTAAGTGAAATATTTAATGACTTTTACAGATTTGATATTAAAATGGTGACAAAAATTGAAAATCAGAGCTGCTTCTCTTCATGTAAACAGCGTAATAGTGTACGAACTGTGATAAATGTGTACTGATTTGTCCACTGCTTTGTTTTCTTTTAAATTCTTTAAAAATGTAAAACAACTAATTTCCTTTTCTTTTCTCCAGATCTGTCAGGAAAGATGTTCACCTTCCCAGCGGAAACAAACTTCGATCATGTGAAGTTGATCACCACGAAACAGAATTTCGGTACTGTAACCGTCTGTCACAGGTCCGTATGAAAGCAGAACCCGCTATGTCTTAATTACTTTGATGTTCTTTCTAAAAAACAATTCGTTATCTTTTAAGATCCATTACAGACCTCAAAAGAGGCCACTCCCTGTTCTCTTTGGCCACGCCCTCTAGTGCTAACAACTTCCTGATTTTCTGGGATGAAGGCAAACAGGAGGTTGCGCCCCATATTAGGGATAAAAGGGTAGGGTTTGGAGGTTTCGACTACAAACCAAACACCTGGCACTCCATCTGCAGCACATGGGACTCTAAGTCTGGGGTGGTGCAGGTGTGGGTCGATGGACAACCTTCCATTCGGAGATTTATCAGCTCTGGATCAAACATCAGTGGACAACCTTCGATTATTTTAGGACAGGTAACGTTCTCTACTTAACCTCACTGGTCTTTTCGCAAATCACTTTGATTTATTTTGTAATCGTCTGTTTAGATTTAAGATAAGTTATTGGATGATGAAACCTTTACTTGCCATCTCATCTGCAGGAACAAGATTCTCACGGCAATGAGTTTGACACTAAACAGTCTTTTGTTGGCATGATGTCTGATGTCCACATGTGGGACTACACCCTGTCCTCCTGCGAAATCCAGAAATACATGAACAGCCAGAGCTTCACTCCAGGGAATGTGCTGAACTGGAGGGCGCTGGACTACAAAATCGTTGGCAACGTGCTCAGAGAAAACCAAGACATAATTTGTGTCTAAATTTCCAAAATGACAGCGGCGTAAGTGTCAGAGAAGGTGACGAGTCATAACTTCTATGTTTCATGTCCTGAATAAAGGAAAAGTTACAAATACTAACAACTTTTGTTGAATCATTAGCCTCTTGTAGATGAGTTGATTTCCTAAGTCTCTTTCCCTTCAATAAACATATGAAAGCATTATTGCAAGTGTTCTGTGCATTTATCTTTCCACGTCATAAATACATCATTTTAATATGACTATTTGTGCAGTAAACAAAACTGCCTCAAAGTGTAGTTAGAGATATAAGGAAGTTGAACTGGCTTGATAACACTGAGATGGTTTTGCCCACAAATAGGTGTTTTGCTATTTAAAGGGAACAAAGGTGATATCCTCTAAGGTATTAGTTTTCTTTGTGGATACTTTTGATCTCTTCTGGAAACGTCCATCTTTTTTCTGTCTGGATGGCATTTACTGTACCCAAATAGACTGGGCTAACAGTCCGACAACTTATTCTGCACCATTTGTAATTCTCGTGCATCTTGACTGCTCTCAAAAGTCTGCCCACCTCAGGCCATTTCTGGTCCTCACCTACAAATCTCCCTCCCCTACAGCCCATGCGAGCGCCCCCTCGTGGCTAGGTGGGTGAACTACTGCTACCCCGCTAGTCCCCATTATGATGGACATCCCAGTCACAATCGGAGTGAGTGGGAGTGAGAGGGGCAGGGTAACGGCCCGGGCAGGCGGGGGAGAGGTTTGTCCGTCAAGACTCCTGGCCCTGCCCCTTCTCAACCATTCTCCGACCCTGCACCCCAACCTGGAACTTGATGATTGGGCCGGAGCTTCGGGAGCTGCGTGCTGGCCTGCGGTCCCCACCCCCGGTCATCCCGTTGCTGCTTCCACCTGCCTGCTGTGCTGTTGCCGTCCCTGACCCACCAGTCTGGCCTTCGGCAGGAGGGTCCCCCCTTATGAGCCTGGTCCTGCTCAAGGTTTCTTCCCTCCTAAAGGGGAGTTTTTCCTTGCCACTGTTTGGCTTAAGGTTTTTCTCCCGCTAGGGGAGTTTTTACCTGCCATTGTTTATGTAATAACTGCTCGGGGGTCATGTTCTGGGTATGGGTCTCTGGAAAGCGTCCAGAGACAACTTTTGTTGTATATCCAAGCTTCATTCAAACTCCGATCTATCCTCTACTGTCCTGGGCACCTTCCAACCCATTAACTTACATGATCTGATGGATTTGATCATGAAAATGAAATTGTCCTCTAGCCCTCTGGATGTACTACCATTGCCAACAAAGGCTATATAACAAAGTGTTGAGATTAACTTTTGTTATTGACCAAATACTTATTTTCCACTATAATTTGCAAATACATTCTTTAAAAACTGGATTAATTCTACTTTTAGTTGTAAGAGAGATTTTTAATGACTTTTACAGATTTGATATTAAAATAGTGACAAAAATTGAAAATCAGAGCTGCTTCTCTTCATGTAAACAGCGTAATAGTGTACGAACTGTGATAAATGTGAACTGATTTGTCCACTGCTTTGTTTTCTTTTAAATTCTTTAAAAATGTAAAACAACTAATTTCCTTTTCTTTTCTTTTCTCCAGATCTGTCAGGAAAGATGTTCACCTTCCCAGCGGAAACAAACTCCGATCATGTGAAGTTGATCACCACGAAACAGAATTTCGGTACTGTAACCCTCTGTCACAGGTCCGTATGAAAGCAGAACCCGCCATGTCTTAATTACTTTGATGTTCTTTCTAAAAAACAATTAATTTATCTTTTAAGATCCATTACAGACCTCAAAAGAGACCACTCCCTGTTCTCTTTGGCCACGCCCTCTAGTGCTAACAACTTCCTGATTTTCTGGGATGAAGGCAAACAGGAGGTTGCGCCCAATATTGGGGATAAAAGGGTAGGGTTTGGAGGTTTCGACTACAAACCAAACACCTGGCACTCCATCTGCAGCACATGGGACTCTAAGTCTGGGGTGATGCAGGTGTGGGTCGATGGACAACCTTCCATTCGGAGATTTATCAGCTCTGGATCAAACATCAGTGGACAACCTTCGATTATTTTAGGACAGGTAACGTTCTCTACTTAACCTCACTGGTCTTTTCGCAAATCACTTTGATTTATTTTGTAATCGTCTGTTTACATTTAAGATGAGTTATTGGATGATGAAACCTTTACTTGCCATCTCATCTGCAGGAACAAGATTCTCACGGCAGTAGGTTTGACACTAAACAGTCTTTTGTTGGCATGATGTCTGATGTCCACATGTGGGACTACACCCTGTCCTCCTGCGAAATCCAGAACTACATGAACAGCCAGAGCTTCACTCCAGGGAATGTGCTGAACTGGAGGGCGCTAGACTACAAAATCGTTGGCAACGTGCTCACAGAAAACAAAGACATAATTTGTGTCTAAATTTCCAAAATGACGGCGGCGTAAGTGTCAGAGAAGGTGGCCAGTCATAACTTCTATGTTTCATGTCCTGAATAAAGGAAAAGTTACGAATACTAACAACTTTTGTTGAATCATTAGCCTCTTGTAGATGAGTTGATTTCCTAAGTCTCTTTCCCTTCAATAAACATATGAAAGCATTATTGCAAGTGTTCTGTGCATTTTATCTTTCCACGTCATAAATACATCATTTTAATATGACTTTGTGCAGTAAACAAAACTGCCTCAAAGTGTAGTTAGAGATATAAGGAAGTTGAACTGGCTTGATAACACTGAGATGGTTTTGCCCACAAATAGATGTTTTGCTATTTAAAGGGAACAAAGGTGATATTCTCTAAGGTATTTTTCTTTGTGGATACTTTTGATCTCTTCTGGAAACGTCCATCTTTTTTCTGTCGGGATGGCATTTACTGTACCCAAATAGACTGGGCTAACAGTCCAACTTATTCTGCATCATTTGTAATTCTTGTGCATCCTGACTGCTCTCAAACGTCTGCCCACCTCAGGCCATTTCTGGTCCTCACCTACAAATCTGTCCCTCACCTACAGCCCATGCGAGCGCCCCCTCGTGGCTAGGTGGGTGAACTACTGCTACCCCGCTAGTCCCCATTATGATGGACATCCCAGTCACAATCGGAGTGAGGGGGGCAGGGTAACGGCCCGGGCAGGCGGGGGAGAGGTTTGTCCGTCAAGACTCCTCTCCCTGGCCCTGCCCCTTCTCAACCATTCCCCGACCCTGCACCCCAACCTGGGACTTGATGATTGGGCCGGAGCTTCGGGAGCTGCATGCTGGCCTGCGGTCCCCACCCCTGGTCATCCCGTTGCTGCTTCCACCTGCCTGCTGTGCTGTTGCCGTCCCTGACCCACCAGTCTGGCCCTCGGCAGGAGGGTCCCCCCTGATGAGCCTGGTCCTGCTCAAGGTTTCTTCCCTCCTAAAGGGGAGTTTTTCCTTGCCACTGTTTGGCTTAAGGTTTTTCTCCCGCTAGGGGAGTTTTTACCTGCCATTGTTTATGTAATAACTGCTCGGGGGTCATGTTCTGGGTATGGGTCTCTGGAAAGCGTCCAGAGACAACTTTTGTTGTATATCCAAGCTTCATTCAAACTCCGATCTATCCTCTACTGTCCTGGGCACCTTCCAACCCATTAACTTACATGATCTGATGGATTTGATCATGAAAATTAAATTGTCCTCTAGCCCTCTGGATGTACTACCATTGCCAACAAAGGCTATATAACAAAGTGTTGAGATTAACTTTTGTTATTGACCAAATACTTATTTTCCACTATAATTTGCAAATACATTCTTTAAAAACTGGATTAATTCTACTTTTAGTTGTAAGAGAGATTTTTAATGACTTTTACAGATTTGATATTAAAATAGTGACAAAAATTGAAAATCAGAGCTGCTTCTCTTCATGTAAACAGCGTAATAGTGTACGAACTGTGATAAATGTGAACTGATTTGTCCACTGCTTTGTTTTCTTTTAAATTCTTTAAAAATGTAAAACAACTAATTTCCTTTTCTTTTCTTTTCTCCAGATCTGTCAGGAAAGATGTTCACCTTCCCAGCGGAAACAAACTCCGATCATGTGAAGTTGATCACCACGAAACAGAATTTCGGTGCTGTAACCCTCTGTCACAGGTCCGTATGAAAGCAGAACCCGCCATGTCTTAATTACTTTGATGTTCTTTCTAAAAAACAATTAATTTATCTTTTAAGATCCATTACAGACCTCAAAAGAGACCACTCCCTGTTCTCTTTGGCCACGCCCTCTAGTGCTAACAACTTCCTGATTTTCTGGGATGAAGGCAAACAGGAGGTTGCGCCCAATATTGGGGATAAAAGGGTAGGGTTTGGAGGTTTCGACTACAAACCAAACACCTGGCACTCCATCTGCAGCACATGGGACTCTAAGTCTGGGGTGATGCAGGTGTGGGTCGATGGACAACCTTCCATTCGGAGATTTATCAGCTCTGGATCAAACATCAGTGGACAACCTTCGATTATTTTAGGACAGGTAACGTTCTCTACTTAACCTCACTGGTCTTTTCGCAAATCACTTTGATTTATTTTGTAATCGTCTGTTTACATTTAAGATGAGTTATTGGATGATGAAACCTTTACTTGCCATCTCATCTGCAGGAACAAGATTCTCACGGCAGTAGGTTTGACACTAAACAGTCTTTTGTTGGCATGATGTCTGATGTCCACATGTGGGACTACACCCTGTCCTCCTGCGAAATCCAGAACTACATGAACAGCCAGAGCTTCACTCCAGGGAATGTGCTGAACTGGAGGGCGCTGGACTACAAAATCGTTGGCAACGTGCTCACAGAAAACAAAGACATAATTTGTGTCTAAATTTCCAAAATGACGGCGGCGTAAGTGTCAGAGAAGGTGGCCAGTCATAACTTCTATGTTTCATGTCCTGAATAAAGGAAAAGTTACGAATACTAACAACTTTTGTTGAATCATTAGCCTCTTGTAGATGAGTTGATTTCCTAAGTCTCTTTCCCTTCAATAAACATATGAAAGCATTATTGCAAGTGTTCTGTGCATTTTATCTTTCCACGTCATAAATACATCATTTTAATATGACTTTGTGCAGTAAACAAAACTGCCTCAAAGTGTAGTTAGAGATATAAGGAAGTTGAACTGGCTTGATAACACTGAGATGGTTTTGCCCACAAATAGATGTTTTGCTATTTAAAGGGAACAAAGGTGATATTCTCTAAGGTATTTTTCTTTGTGGATACTTTTGATCTCTTCTGGAAACGTCCATCTTTTTTCTGTCGGGATGGCATTTACTGTACCCAAATAGACTGGGCTAACAGTCCAACTTATTCTGCATCATTTGTAATTCTTGTGCATCCTGACTGCTCTCAAACGTCTGCCCACCTCAGGCCATTTCTGGTCCTCACCTACAAATCTGTCCCTCACCTACAGCCCATGCGAGCGCCCCCTCGTGGCTAGGTGGGTGAACTACTGCTACCCCGCTAGTCCCCATTATGATGGACATCCCAGTCACAATCGGAGTGAGGGGGGCAGGGTAACGGCCCGGGCAGGCGGGGGAGAGGTTTGTCCGTCAAGACTCCTCTCCCTGGCCCTGCCCCTTCTCAACCATTCCCCGACCCTGCACCCCAACCTGGGACTTGATGATTGGGCCGGAGCTTCGGGAGCTGCATGCTGGCCTGCGGTCCCCACCCCTGGTCATCCCGTTGCTGCTTCCACCTGCCTGCTGTGCTGTTGCCGTCCCTGACCCACCAGTCTGGCCCTCGGCAGGAGGGTCCCCCCTTATGAGCCTGGTCCTGCTCAAGGTTTCTTCCCTCCTAAAGGGGAGTTTTTCCTTGCCACTGTTTGGCTTAAGGTTTTTCTCCCACTAGGGGAGTTTTTACCTGCCATTGTTTATGTAATAACTGCTCGGGGGTCATGTTCTGGGTATGGGTCTCTGGAAAGCGTCCAGAGACAACTTTTGTTGTATATCCAAGCTTCATTCAAACTCCGATCTATCCTCTACTGTCCTGGGCACCTTCCAACCCATTAACTTACATGATCTGATGGATTTGATCATGAAAATTAAATTGTCCTCTAGCCCTCTGGATGTACTACCATTGCCAACAAAGGCTATATAACAAAGTGTTGAGATTAACTTTTGTTATTGACCAAATACTTATTATCCACTATAATTTGCAAATACATTCTTTAAAAATCTGACAATGTGATTTTCTGGATTCTTTTTTTCATTTTGTCTCTCATAGTTGAGATATACCTGTGATAAAAAAATACAGGTATATCTCATCTTTTTTTCAGAAGCGCCACCGTGCCCCAATACTTTTAATTAATAACGGAGGGGTTGGAAGAAAGGAAAGGGAAGAAGAGGAGAGAAGGAGGATATTCAGTTTGACGTTTTCCATATTCGTGGCGAATTTGGCGGTGATGATTCGTGGGTTGACCGGTTGCCAGCCGATGAGAGCGCGTTGTGCTGCCGGAGCCAGCATCAGAGCCTTCTGTGTGTGGGCCGCCCTCTTTTGTGTGCCCGGAGTATAGCACTCTCTCTCCAGATGTTAGTCTCAGCTGCCCTGTCTTTAGCCACTTCGTCTCACACAGTCACACAACATCAGGAAGGACACCAACAAAAGAGCACAAGTTTAACTGCTTTTATTTAAGCAACCTCCGAAAATAAATACACTGAGCAGAAATCATAATACTCACTATAAGGAAAAAGGGGACCTGGAGATGCCGGCTGAACTAAGGAGGATGGGGGGGGCACAGCCCACCCCTTTAAAAGGGACGTCAAAGCTGGACCCCCCTCCCTAACTCAAAACCCAACTAACTACAAACAAATGAGCAAACGACCTAAAATAAAGACTACCAGCCATCTCCAGGCCCAAACTAAACTAAAGATCAAATTAAACAAAAGCTAACAAAAGAGCATCCAGTTGGGTGTTGCTTGGTCTGTGTCTCCTGGGACACTGAGCAGAGAGGAGTTGTATATGCTGATGGGAATCAGTCTAGGTGTGCCAGTCCAGGTGTGGTACTCTAAGATGGGAGGAGACTAGATTAATTAGATGATTGAAAATGCTGTGTGTTGAGAGAGAGAGAGTCATGGCCACACGCAACAGTGTGTGTGTGTGTGTGTTGCAGCAGGGAGGTGAAGTAGAGGATAAAAGGCAACACATGAACACTGACTCAATGAGAACACGACTCTTCATCGGAGCAAACACAGATTTCAAGGTGAGCTTGCAATGTTCAGTTTGAGAGAAAATTAAAAACAAATTATAAAATGAATAGTTTATTTGCATACTTTTTTCACTTGTCATGTGTTTATTGTAATAAACTGTAAATGTAGTATACATTTATTGAAAAAATGTATTTTATGCACCGAATGTGAACATGTTTAATCCTTTATTTTCAGATGAGGTGTTTCCTTCTACTGGCGATGTTGGTGGTGTGTGCTTCAGCTCTTGAAGGTGGTGCTTTTGTTTGTTTCACCTTAGAAGGAGATCTAAAGGAAACTTTGAAAATGAGGGAAATTTGAAGGAATTATTTGTCTTTTCTTGTCATTCTAATTACTAAAGACACTATCTAATGTTTTTATTTTATGTTACAGCTTAAAATAAAGAATTAACCTTTGGCATTCATTAAAATTGTAGAACTAGTGAAAAATGTGAAAACACTGCTTACAAATCAACATGTGTTAAAAATAATCCTCATAAATGGCTAGTTCACTAAATGAATTAGATTTTAGTTGAATTTGAAATAATTAAACACTAAAACTGGATTAATTCTACTTTTAGTTGTAAGAGATATTTAATGACTTTTACAGATTTGATATTAAAATAGTGACAAAAATTGAAAATCAGAGCTGCTTCTCTTCATGTAAACAGCGTAATAGTGTACGAACTGTGATAAATGTGTACTGATTTGTCCACTGCTTTGTTTTCTTTTAAATTCTTTAAAAATGTAAAACAACTAATTTCATTTTCTCTTTTCTTTTCTCCAGATCTGTCAGGAAAGATGTTCACCTTCCCAGCGGAAACAAACTCCGATCATGTGAAGTTGATCACCACGAAACAGAATTTCGGTGCTGTAACCCTCTGTCACAGGTCCGTATGAAAGCAGAACCCGCTATGTCTTAATTACTTTGTTCTTTCTAAAAAACAATTAATTCATCTTTTAAGATCCATTACAGACCTCAAAAGAGACCACTCCCTGTTCTCTTTGGCCACGCCCTCTAGTGCTAACAACTTCCTGATTTTCTGGGATGAAGGCAAACAGGAGGTTGCGCCCCATATTAGGGATAAAAGGGTAGGGTTTGGAGGTTTCGACTACAAACCAAACACCTGGCACTCCATCTGCAGCACATGGGACTCTAAGTCTAGGGTGATGCAGGTGTGGGTCGATGGACAACCTTCCATTCGGAGATTTATCAGCTCTGGATCAAACATCAGTGGACAACCTTCGATTATTTTAGGACAGGTAACATTCTCTACTTAACCTCACTGGTCTTTTCGCAAATCACTTTGATTTATTTTGTAATCGTCTGTTTAGATTTAAGATGAGTTATTGGATGATGGAACCTTTACTTGCCATCTCATCTGCAGGAACAAGATTCTCACGGCAATGAGTTTGACACTAAACAGTCTTTTGTTGGCATGATGTCTGATGTCCACATGTGGGACTACACCCTGTCCTCTTGCGAAATCCAGAAATACATGAACAGCCAGAGCTTCACTCCAGGGAATGTGCTGAACTGGAGGGCGCTGGACTACAAAATCATTGGCAACGTGCTCAGAGAAAACAAAGACATAATTTGTGTCTAAATTTCCAAAATGACGGCGGCGTAAGTGTCGGAGAAGGTGGCCAGTCATAACTTCTGTTTCATGTCCTGAATAAAGGAAAAGTTACAAATACTAACAACTTTTGTTGAATCATTAGCCTCTTGTAGATGAGTTGATTTCCTAAGTCTCTTTCCCTTCAATAAACATATGAAAGCATTATTGCAAGTGTTATGTGCATTTTATCTTTCCACGTCATAAATACATCATTTTAATATGACTTTGTGCAGTAAACAAAACTGCCTCAAAGTGTAGTTAGAGATATAAGGAAGTTGAACTGGCTTGATAACACTGAGATGGTTTTGCCCACAAATAGATGTTTTGCTATTTAAAGGGAACAAAGGTGATATTCGCTAAGGGTTTAGTTTTCTTTGTGGATACTTTTGATCTCTTCTGGAAACGTCCATCTTTCTGTCGGGATGGCATTCACTGTACCCAAATAGACTGGGCTAACAGTCCGACAACTTATTCTGCACCATTTGTAATTCTCGTGCATCCTGACTGCTCTCAAACGTCTGCCACCTCAGGCCATTTCTGGTCCTCACCTACAAATCTGTCCCTCCCCTACAGCCCATGCGAGCGCCCCCTCGTGGCTAGGTGGGTGAACTACTGCTACCCCGCTAGTCCCCATTATGATGGACATCCCAGTCACAATCGGAGTGAGTGAGAGGGGCAGGGTAACGGCCCGGGCAGGCGGGGGAGAGGTTTGTCCGTCAAGACTCCTGGCCCTGCCCCTTCTCAACCATTCCCCGACCCTGCACCCCAACCTGGGACTTGATGATTGGGCCGGAGCTTCGGGAGCTGCGTGCTGGCCTGCGGTCCCCACCCCCGGTCATCCCGTTGCTGCTTCCACCTGCCTGCTGTGCTGTTGCCGTCCCTGACCCACCAGTCTGGCCTTCAGCAGGAGGTCCCCCCTTATGAGCCTGGTCCTGCTCAAGGTTTCTTCCCTCCTAAAGGGGAGTTTTTCCTTGCCACTGTTTGGCTTAAGGTTTTTCTCCCACTAGGGGAGTTTTTACCTGCCATTGTTTATGTAATAATTGCTCGGATGCTGATCTATCCCCTACCGTCCTGGACACCTTCCAACCCATTAACTTACATGATCTGATGGAAATTAAATTGTCCTCTAGCCCTCTGGATGTACTACCATTGCCAACAAAGGCTATATAACAAAGTGTTGAGATTAACTTTTGTTATTGACCAAATACTTATTTTCCACTATAATTTGCAAATACATTCTTTAAAAATCTGACAATGTGATTTTCTGGATTATTTTTTTCATTTTGTCTCTCATAGTTGAGATATACCTGTGATAAAAAATGCAGGTATATCTCATCTTTATCTCAAGTTGGAGAACTTGCACAATTGGTGGCTGACTAAATACTTTTTTGCCCCACTGTATGGGAAAGCTTTTTTCATGAGTCCATGAGACACAGTATTTTAATGATAATTAAAATTATACCATTACTGGAAACTTTATTCAAAAAATGTATGTCATTTTGGTGGACCCAAGCTCATCCATGACTTCAGCTTGTGGATGTTACATCATCTAACTGCCATCAGCATTATGTTGGAGCAGCAGCTGGTATAACTCTTCATAACTAATACTGCCATTGCTACATATAACTGGTTCATAATCTGTTACGGCTGTGGGAGAATGAGCAGATGTCTCAGGATTCTTTCACAAAAAGGTTCAAGTCTCTTTCCAACCGTATAGTAATATGAGGAATTTCCATTATTCATTGATAAATTTGTATTAATTCAACTGATGAATTAGCTCATTCAACATAAACATGCTTGCAAAAATTAGACTCTATGGGGTCTTCAACAGACCGAGTATTTGGGGAGTTAGTGTTTGATGCCACAGTATAAACCAGTGAAATTAAAAACACAGTATGGTATTAGTATACTATTGGTACTACCAATTTCTGTAGTTCATAGTAACATTACATAATACAACCTGATCGCAGTTCTTTAAAAAATAATCTAAAACTGTCACTGAAAAAATAATGTTGCTACCATTTGCAAAAAAAAAAAAAAACTTTATTGCTCAGTCTGGATCCATGAATATCAAGAATCAATGACATCAGTTCTTTGGGGAGAAAATGAATATAAAGAAGCATATAAAAATAAGGTGGTGACATCTTAAAACCTATCCTGAAGTGGACAGGAAGCCAGCAGAGCCATGCCAGGACTTGAGAGATATGATCTCTTTGTATCAGTTGAGAGCCAAACAGCAGCATTTCTGGGTAACTCAAGCAAACAAGAGATGACTCTTATAATCCTACACGAACAGAACTAGAATAATCTGTCTGTGTGGTTATAAAAGCATGTGATTCATCCAAAATCATTATAAAATAGAAATTGCTTCACTTTGGCCAACAGGTTTAAATTGGAATAAGCTGCTTTTGACAACAGAACTAATGTGTTTGTTAAATTCAACAAAGGATTTAGCCAAAACCATCCTAACCAAAAATGAACAACTGCTAATAGTGTGTTTTTTTTGTAAAATCTTTATTGGCACAGAGATAGACAAGTTTTTGAGCTGTTTCCGCTCTACATCCTGAAGTCCTCCCATCGATGCAATCCACTTCCGTTCTGGTGGACTAGTTCTGCATTGCTAGCTAGCACTGGCGTTGTGCCGACATAGCACTGACAAAGAAGATATAGCAACTACATGGATATTTCAAAGAAGAAAAGTGGTTCGGGAACGACGTGTGCGGTGGTTGGTTGTAGTAACTCGAGAAAGCACCTGAACGAGTGGTTAGCTGACTACACTGTTAATTATGAAGAAGTTGTCATACACTAACATTGCTACTGGTATTTTGCTACGGCAGTTGGTGGTTTTGGAAATGGGACAAACAATGCCCACCATAGCTACATTAATTGTGTGAGACATCAGCATTAAGGCAGAGCTGCAGGAGGCTATTCCCAGGGCACGTGAAAAGTTCTGCCATTGGTGAGGCAAGTACGTGGTTCCTCCACTCTTCATGAGTCTTAAAGAGTTTCACCTCCCGTGCCGGTTTTGGAGTGGTAGAAGCTGGCTGTGAAGTTGGTGGCGGCTGGTAAAGATCCTTCCTCTTGCGCCGTTTAGAGCGCACATACCTCATCTTCCTCTGACTAGCATTTCTTTTGGACCCAGCATCCGTGCAGAACGGGCAGTCATCAGGGCAGACGAACGGGATTTTCCCCTGTCTCACAGCATCTTCTACCTAGAGAGTAATATAGTTAAAAAAAAAAGTGCATAGATATTATAATGGATTCGCTGCAAACATGTTATGGGGTAAGGGAACTGTCAATTGAATTTGTGCACATAAATCAAATGTGTGCATATTATTCTACAGTTGTGCATGAATAAAAAATTAAACATTTGTTTAAGTCAAATCATACGAATCTGAAAGCGCCCTTTCAGATTCGTATTCACAATGAAGAAAACTCACCCATAAAACGGCAATCTGTATTCAAAATCTTGTAAAGTTGTAACTTTATGAGTGGTATTCGCACAGAGAAAATACACACTACATATTATATGTATGTAGAATAATATGCACACATTTAATTTATGTGCATGAATTCAATTGACAGTTCCCTTACCTCATAACATTTCATATGATATAATACATTTTACACATAGCCTACAATAAATATATAGAACATACAATAATAGAGAAAATATAAATAACATTGGGCTTGCAGAAATCCACTTTATGAAGAAAATGCGTTATTATTATCATCATTGCACACACGTGGCAGATGAGAGTATGTGGTATTAAAACAAATCATTTCATTTTCTTAGAAAACATAATTTCATTCCTTTTCAGAGTATCGTAAAATATACGTTTTTTGTTATTTCTGCTAAGTTGCTCCGGTTATTACTGTGAATAATATACATTTAAAGTGTAAGTGTTAGGTGTAATTGTGCGTCAATCCAGTGGTAATACCTCAGGGCTCCAGTAGGGGGAGTAACGCTCCTCTTCCTCACTCAAACGAGTGAAGGCGAGAGCTGTGTTTGTCTTTTAATACACCGACCTTCCCTCACTATTTTCCACTGTTTAAGGTGATTATTGTACACAAAGCACCATAAACCTAGCGCCACATGTTGTTGATGACTTTTATATTGTATAACTCCGTCATCGTGGGAGGCTGAGCTAAATAATACTATGGTCACCACGTGGCGTCTGACTGTTGCACCATTTTCATGTCTGTAAAGTGTGTAGAAACAGTATTTCATCTGAGAGATTGTCTGTATGGTGCTTAAAAACGTTATTTCATTACAGTAATAAGTTAGTTAATGTGTCAGTTAAAATATGAGTTAAAAGGATAAATGTATTTCATTGAAGTTACAATTCATGTGGTACACTGGTTAAAAATATCATTTACATCATTAAGAAATGGATCAAGAATAATTTAGTTGTTGAAACTGTAGTCCTGAGACTGAGTGTGTTCATACAGAGAATATCTGTGATTTTTGTTGTACTTTGTATAATTATTTACTTAATACAAACGAGTGAAGGAGAGAACCTTCCCTCACTATTTCCCCCTGTTTAAGGGCACAACACACACACTTTGCACTCTAGCCAAGTAGACTGTGATGTAGTTCGGATAGGGATGGGCGGTATGGACTAAAAAATGTATAACGATAATTTCTGGCATTTATCCCGATAAAAATGACGATAAAAAAAATACTAAAATTAACTCCACCTTTGTAACTATAAACCTATCTCATCATCATTTATTTCTTTCAGGCTCATTTCTTTCTTTCTTTCAGGCTCATTTCTTTCTTTCTTTCTTCCTCGCTCATTTCTTTCTTTCTTTCTTTCTTTCTTTCTTCCTCGCTCATTTCTTTCTGGCTCATTTCTTTCTTTCTTTCTTTCTTTCTCGCTCATTTCTTTCTTTTTTTCTTTCTTTCTTTCAGGCTCATTTCTTTCTTTCTTTCTTTCTTTCTTTCAGGCTCATTTCTTTCTTCCTCGCTCATTTCTTTCTTTCTTTCTGGCTCCTTTCTTTCTTTCTGTCTCATTTCTTTCTTTCTGTCTCATTTCTTTCTTTCTTTCTGGCTCATTTCTTTCTTTCTTTCTGGCTCATTTCTTTCTTTCTTTCTGGCTCATTTCTTTCTTTCTGGCTCATTTCTTTCTTTCTTTCAGGCTCATTTCTTTCTTTCTTTCTCGCTCATTTCTTTCTTTCTTTCTTTCTCGCTCATTTCTTTCTTTCTTTCTTTCTCGCTCATTTCTTTCTTTCTTTCTTTCTCGCTCATTTCTTTCTTTTTCTTTCTTTCTGGCTCATTTCTTTCTTTCACCTTCCTTCCTTCCTTCATCGTTTTTACCGCGAGATGCCAATTTCTTACCGTGGGGAATTTTTTTTACGGTATATCGTGAACAGTAAAATATCTCCCATTCCTAAGTTCAGATACCAAAAATAAAGACATAAAAGGTGAAATAATCTTGTTACCTTCAATAGGATCACAAATGAATGTGGACACGTCCTCCCTGGGTCAGCACCACACGAACATCCTGCAGTTCTGACTTCTCCAGCTTCAGTCACCAGCACCCACGCTGTATATTCTTCTTTGTTCACACACTGACTACTAGACTCTACATCTGCTTTCAAAAAAACAAAACCATCATGTTTGTAGGACATGACACAACCCACTTTGTTAGGGTGCACATATAGATATTCCTCAGAGGCTTTCAGATTGTCCATTGCTTTTGCATCTATTTCCTTGGATTGCAGGAAGTAGGAGATGATCTTGCTGGTGGTGATGCAGGGACACGTGGTCACGTCATCCTGCCAGTCCTGCACTGAACTCGGGTGGGGGAGAGTAACGCCAGCTCCGGTCAGAGTGGTGGAACCGTGTTCCCATTGCAAAGACATTGTCGAAATTAAAAGCTCACGGGCAGAGTCTTTGCTTTAGTATCCACGCCGCTGTTTACACCGGAAGACGCTGCGCAAACCCCTTCCGGCGGAAATGACATGCAATGGCGGCGCCCAGGTTTTGGCGCGAAAAACTTGTCTAAACCCCCTCCACCAGGTCAGGGGTTTCGTCCATCATGAGGGACGAAACGATGCCGCGTTCCATTTGTCCTCGGAAGTGGGGATTTCCCAGTTACCAGTTGGATTTTTCAACTGGAACGCCCCTCGAAGTGGCATTTCCCACTGGGAAAGTGGGAGAGTCTTCACCACCCCCGAGTTCACATTCCAAGATGGCTGCCCCGGTTGTAAACGAGAGCTCTGTAAAAATTCGTAGCACTTCATTCTAGTTTTGGACATCAGTCGTATACAAGTATTGTTCGGCATATATATGCTGCTATAATGTAATTTACATTTTTCATGTGGTATATGCGAACTACAAACTTCTTTACCTACTTTGTAACTGGAACGCTGATAACTCGGCTGTGACGTCATTCCCAGTTCCGAGTTCCGACTTCCGAGGTAAATGGAACGCAGCATAATGCCGCGTTCCATTTGTCCTCGGAAGTGGGGATTTCCCAGTTCCCAGTCGGAATTTTCAACTGGAACGCCCCTCGAAGTGGGATTTCCCACTGGAAAGTGGGAGAGTCTTCACCAGTAATAATAATAATTAATATTATAGATCCATGCTTCACCACCCCCGAATTCACATTCCAAGATGGCTGCCCCGGTTGTAAACAGTAGAAGAGAGCTCTGTAAAAATTCGTAGCACTTCATTCTAGTTTTGGTCACACTAAATCAGTCGTATACAAGTATTGTTCGGCATATATATGCTGCTATAGTGTAATTTACATTTTTCATGTGGTATATGCGAACTACAAACTAGTTTACCTACTTTGTAACCAGTACTCGAGTTGTAAAAAAGAAATCAGGGGGGATGGTGGATTTTATCATATGGGGACAAATAATTTGTGCTGATTACAAATAATATAATATATTACAAATAATAGCAGTGACCAAAACACCTGCAGAAATACTACAGGAATGACATAGCAGCAGTTAAATGCAGCCTTCTGTAAGCTTTAAATATCCACTGGACTTACATCTAATACATCAAAACACAAAAATAAAAACAGTTTTCTGAACTTATCAATATGACTCTGTCCTTCACAGGATAAGTAAAATGGATCACTGCAAAAATTCAAAATCTTAACAAGAATATTTGTCTTATTTCTAGTTAAAATGTCTCATTTTAGTAAAAAAATCTCATTACACTTAAAACAAGACTCTTCACTGGAAAAAAAAACAACAATTTTCACCTGTTTCAAGTAGATTTTCACTTAAAATAAGTAGAAAAATCTGCATGTGGAACAGGATTTTATTGCTTGTAATGAGAAGATAAATCTTGTCCCATTGGCAGATTTTTCCTACTTATTTCAAGTGAAAATGTACTTGAAACAGGTGAAAATTGTCAAATAAGTTATTTTTCTGGTGTTATTTTTCTGGTGATGACTCTAAATGTTGAAATAGCAGTAAAAACACATTAATTGATGAAATGACATAAGGGATGGGAAGGAGGGATGGCAGTTTTACAGGGGGGATGATTTGGACCGTTTTTATTTCAGGGGGGGATGCCATCCCCCCTCATCCCCCCTCAAATCGAGTACTGTTTGTAACTGGAACGCTGATAACTCGGCTGTGACGTCATTCCCAGTTCCGAGTTCCGAGGTAAATGGAACGCGGCAGGGAATGAGGGTGCTGATAAATTAGCAAAAATGGCACTGCAAAAGGAAATAACAATACCAGTTCCACTAGGTAAAGGAGAAGGTAAAGCAGTGATAAAGAAGAAAGGAATGGAAATATGGCAGAAAAGGTGGGAAGAAGATCAGAAAGGACAGGGATATCACAAAATACAAAGAATGATACAGAAGGGAGGAAATAGTCATAACAAGACAGACTGGACCACACAGGATTAAATGGCACTTTGTATGTTATGGGAAAAAGGGACAGTGATAAGTGTGAGAACATATTCTAATGTATTGTAACAGGTATGAAATAGAAAGAGAAAGGCTACAAGAAAAAGTCAGAGAGGCAGGACGTGAGTGGAATTTGAGGGGGATACTGGGAACAGAGGGAGAGGGGGTGGAAATCACCAGAAAGGCACTGATTAATTTCTTATAAGACACCAGGCTGATAAATAGAATTTAAAATAGGCTAAATGAAATGATGTTACACACTCTTGTACAGTAGGTGGCGGTATGCTCTTTAAAGTTGTTTGCGACCCGCCAATAAAACCGAGAAGAAGAAGAAGATAAAGCCGTATTGGTTCAGTGCGCATGCGCGCGAAGCTCGTGTAACAACAACGATGTCGACCAGAGCAGCAGGTGGGTGTGGGCGAAATAAAAGTGTTTATCTGCTTTTATCTGCTACCCAAAGCATCCAAATAGTAGGAAGATGATTAAAAACGCAGTTTCTGATACTATAAACCGGAGAAGTGTTTGGTTAATTGATGTTGCATGAATCTATCCATCCTGTTGCTGCTTTACTGCTCGGTGCATTATTGGAAATGTTCATTATGAAATTGAGGCGTCCTGGTTTCATTTATTCTATGAACCAGGAAGGCCCCTCAGATCCTCTGGCTCTTCATTTCTAGCTGTTTCCACAGAGTAGAACTAAAACATTTGGTGATGCTGCTTTTAGCCACTATGCTCCAAAACTGTGGAACAGCCTGTATTACAGTACTACAGCCTGCCGGAGGATCTGAGAGGAGCTGGAAATGTGGACACTTTTAAACGTAGACTAAAAACTCATCTCTTTGGTCTGGCTTTTATGTAGCATCAAATTTTATAGTTTTATTCTGTTTAACATTTTTTTAAAGGTATCTGTTTTATTTATTTATCTATCTCTTATAATGTTTTTATTATTTTTTATTGTTGTGGACTGATTATTTTTTTAGCCTTAATCCTTGAACTTTTATCTTTTTATAAATATTATATATTCTATTGTATGTCAGGGTGCATTGGTCTCCCAGTTTTTATTTTTTGGTCTCCCAGTTTTTATTTATTTGTTTATTATGCTTATTTTTCAGTCAAAATGTCAAAGCACCTTATTTCATGTACCTGGATGAAAGGTGCTATATAAATAAGATTTGATTGATTGATAAGAAACACGTGTGTTTTCAGGCCGAAGAGGGACGAAGCGCAAGAAGGAGGAGGAGGAAGAGGTTAAAGCCGAGGAAGATCAAACTGGTGAGAAGAAGGAAAGAGGAGAGCAGGAGAGCGACCAGGACGGCTTAAGGGTGATTATTGAACACTGGTGAGTACGGACGTAACTCCAGGTACTTAATCACATGTAAAAGTTGTTCAGTCGCAGTCTTGAGTAAATAGATTTTTTGTTGTTTTTTATTTTTTTACTTCTTTTGACACAGGTTATTTTTTAACCTCCTTGGCTTGTTTTGAAATTTGTTTGCAGTTTTTATCTCCTGCCTTCGGCCCACCTAAAGCATAATTAAATATGGTATAGTATATGATTATTATAGTATATGTGATATCCACATGTGACATGTTTTATGAGCTTAACCATATTGTCACAAGTATTTGACTAGAAACTTATAACATAGTGTCTCACTTCTACCATTACTGCTTTCTTGAATTTTAGTTTTCTCTATTCCTTCGTGCAGCTTTAACTTGTAGGGGGACCCCTGAGCAGAAAATGACAAAAAGCGTATTTTTGCAGCTTGAAGTGATAAAATAATGGCAGCATAAGATTGAGATTTGTCCATAGTTGTTTACAAAACACTGTTCACACCAGCAGGAGTGTATGCTGAGTTGCAGTGATGATTGAGATGATTTATTTATATTTATCACTTAAAACTAGAGATGTAAAGAATAGTGGTTCAGTGATAGAAGCACTGCTTTACAGGGACTTGGATTATATTTGTTGCAGTCTGGCAGCACTATGTTGGTTTCTTAAAGTTTCTAAAATGTTCTAAATCTAAAAGTCTGGGCTGCCTGTCAGATAGTTAACATTGTTGTGTAAAAATATTCCAGGTGTGCATTAATAAGTATATTAGTATAGACTTTTTTTCATAAGTGTTTTGTTCATGTACAGCATTTGAGTAAATTTATATATTTACCATATGATAAGCAATCATGCTGATAAATGACTGTGACCCTCCAACTAATTTCATGGTCTATCTCTTAATTCTGACAGTAAAAGCTGACGAGTGTACGGGCGTAATGCTGAGGAGGTGAAATCTGCTCTCCTGGCTGCCCGTCCTGGTCTCGCTGTGGTCCTCAACCCTGAGAAACCACGCAGGAACAGCTTTGAGATCACTCTGCTGGACAAAGGCAATGGTGAGCAGTCTGAGGTGGAAAATGTGAGGAGGAATTACTGCAACATTGTTGGCAAAGACTTGCACTGACAGTTTAAAAATAAAAGAAACCTTGTTGTGGTTGCTAAATCCAGAGGAGCAAATGTGTGTTTTTTTTTTTTTTTCTCGTTTCATTTTTAATAATGGCCATCTTTTAAAAGCACTCCATATCAATGCTGGAGTTGTGGTTGCAGAACTGAATTAAGCATCTTACACTTAGTTTCACTCAAATTTCTCATGACATACGAATAGGAAGTTCATTTTTCTAATGTTAAGACAGTATTATAGAAACAATGTCATCAAGATGCTTACAGGAAGGATAAATTGCATTAATTTAGTTTAAGCATTTCTCTTATGAATATCACAACTCTTGGTTTTTCTCTTGACAGAAACATCTCTGTGGACCGGGATAAAGAAGGGTCCACCTCGTAAGCTGAAGTTTCCTCAACCTGAAGTTGTTGTTGCTGCTCTGCAGGAAGCTGTCAAGGCTGAATAGATCTCCAGTGAAGGTTTGTCAAAACTAAAAGATTAGCTTATGGATGTTAAGGTTTAAGATCTAAGCATGGTTCACTTAAAGAAGCTTTTCCTCTCATGTGCAGTCAAATATCCAGGAGACGTCATCTGTGGAAGCAAAAATGATGAGGAGTGACCAAGGAGAAGCTCTCAGTCCCTCTTCTGATGACTTGAGCTCCAACTGATGATGTATTCTGGGTAGATGGTGACACCCACTGGAGAGTCTATAAACTTTAGTCTTGCGCTTTTAAGTGTTTTCAGTTCTCATTCAAAAGTTAACTGTACTTTTTAATCTGTTTTTGGTAAATAAAGTGTTACTACCTCTTGTGGATGCTGTTTTTTTTTTTTTTTTTTTTTTTAAGATTTTTACATAGATTTAGTAGTTTGAACCCTATATTTTCTCTCCAAAAAACATACTTTTTAATTTCTGTCCATTCCTTCATGTCAGATCTGTTTTTCATCCAAAAAAATTAGATGTTACACTTTTGATTTCAAGAAATTGATATGGTTGAAGTATTGATTGATCTCCAGTTACGCAATGAACTAAATCTTTAAAATGATCCTTGAACAGTTTAAGGTATTTTGATATTTCTCTGTTTACGGTGAAAAAGCTATTAGACAGAGGAAAAACTTTGGTTCATTAAAAGTGAAGAATCAAATCTAAGCTGGATACATGATCTCTTTTCCCTCAAACAACTGCATCAGGAACTGAAATTCACCAAAAACTGATATTACCGCATGGACATGGGAATTTTTTTCAACTTCTGGTCTTGGTGGCGTGAAACTTGGACCATCACACAATTAAGATATCTGCTGTGGTCAGGTGATATGTGAGCTATTGCAAAGATCTTACTTTGACAGTACGAAGGGCAAATGCTTCCTCAAGAAGTACAGTCTGCTCTGTCTTGTAAACATCCTCCAGGTTGTGTTTGTGGGGATTATTTTAAATTTGTCCTTAAACATCGAGATATGTACGGTTCTCTATGAGCATATTTAGATTGTTCCTAGTCTAGCAAAAATCTAACAATATACTTGTTCATGTTTAAGAGAATGTGATTGATAGGGCTCAACAATCTTTGCTCAGCCTCTTCCCCAACTCCAAATGAATAGAGAGGACAAGACAATGAGTTGTATGACATGTCAACAATGCAACTAATCTCCTCTCAAAATGTGGGATGTTAAAACAACTGATTAACAATCCGTCCGCAGAAGGAATGGAGATCACAGATTTGAGTCGATGGTAAGATTTTTAAAGAACTGTAACAAGGCAACATGTATCCAAAAGTCATCACAACAGCAAGGGCGAGATAATGAAGTCATTGAAGATGAAGGTAGAAGTCTGGGCATATTCTTGAGATGAAAAGGCTGAATCAGAAGCCTCTCGGCACAGAAACAACCAAAAGTCTATTTAAAAATTACTCATAATTTAAGTCTAAATCTTCCTTCCCTTCTTGTTATGGAAGCATATGAGGGCCTATTTTCAAATTAAAATACATTTCCGCAAATGCATTTTAATTTGAAAATAGGCCCTCATGCTTCCATACCTTGGAGTGACTGGAGTTTGAACAGATGTGTGAGATTTACCGCCACAAGGGGGCAGTAACAGACATATATACGGGCAGTAATGCCACTAATTTACCCAAAGAAGAAGACTTAGTGGCGCGCTATTGGTTGTTAGCGTTGTGACGTCATTACACGAGCAGCAGCAGCACCCTCATGTGTCAGGGACAGATTGTTTTGGGTTTTTTTCTACACTAACTCTTGGAAATTACACGTAAGTGTCATGCAGACTGATTAACATTTGTCTAACTAACTATGAAAACCTTTGGAGCATTTGTACACGTTCATTCCACCTTTGTTAAAGTTATCAACCCCAATATTTCAACCCCAATATTTGGCGCAGTCTGCTAACTTAGCTAGCGTGTTTGTATACAGGACTGTCTCAGAAAATTAAAATATATTGTGATTTTCTGTAATGCAATTACAAAAACAAAACTGTCATACATTCTGGATTCATTACAAATCAACTGAAATATTGCAAGCCTTTTATTATTTTAATATTGCTGATCATGGTTTACAGTTTAAGAAAACTCAAATATCCTATCTCAAAAAATTAGAATATTCTGGGAATCTTATTCTTAAAATGTAAGCCATAATCAGCAATATTAGAATAATAAAAGGCTTGTAATATTTCAGTTGATTTGTAATGAATCCAGAATGTATGACATTTTTGTTTTTTTAATTGCAAAAACAGAAAATAAAGAACTTTATCACAATATTCTAATTTTCTGAGACAGTCCTGTATTTCACGTAGATCATTCTTTTGTCTTTACTCTTTGGCTTCTCATTAAATAAGCTTAACTTATTCTCTACAGCTTTGCATACATCTCTGAATACGAGTTCTCTTTTTATTTTCCTCAGGATGTCATAATCAACTGAAGTTTAATATCATACAGCTTTGCTTGTCTGCTTTTGAATGAATACTTTATTACAGACTCAAAAGGTTCCATATAAAATACATAAAAATTACAGGTCAATATAACTTTTTAAAGAGGCATTGATTACACACGAAGAAATGTGTTGCTGCACCACTTGTTGCCTCTTTAACAGAGAGTGTCTCTTCGTAGTCATGGCAACAGAAGGTGTGGAAAAGACAAGTGATGACGCTCCAGCAAGCGGGAAGGTGTGCACCAGGTTTGACCTGGAGAAGGAGACCGAGCTCCGCTTTGAGGTGGAAGCAGGAGAGGCGTCAGAGCAAGTGGAGCTGGAGCTCCTCACTGGGATGGCTGAAGTGTTTGGCTCAGAGCTGAACCGTAACAAGAAGTACACTTTCGGACCAGGCTCCAAGATCGCAGTCTTCACCTGGCAGGGGTGCTGTGTCAATCTGTACGGGAAGCCAGAGGTGAGGGTGTAGACAAGAGTCCAGGCAGATTTGTGGAAGTTCTGAAATTCATAAAAGACGTAAATAGGCAGTCATTCTCTGTCAACTTTGCAGGTGGCTTACGTGTCTAAAGATACTCCCATGCTGCTTTACCTGAATGCACATGCTGCCTTGGAACAGATGAGGAAACAAGCAGAGCGAGACAATGAGAGAGGTCCAAGGGTGAGCTTTAATAAGGGGCAATTGCCTGTATTTAAAATCCTTTCAGTATATTTTTTTTTATACTGACACTGACTCTTGACTTGTCATTCAGGTGATGGTGGTGGGACCTACAGATGTAGGGAAGTCAACAGTGTGCCGGATGCTTCTCAACTATGCTGTGAGGGTGGGCAGAAGACCAACATTAGTGGAACTGGATGTTGGACAGAGTGGGGTAAAATGATTTTACTTATCATAATAAAAACAGCATATAACCAGACTACAGTATTTAAGTAAAATAGTACATTCTGCACGTTATGATTATGTATCACAGCGTATAGGCGGAGGTTTTTTGGATTTAGGTGTAAATTGTAACTACACCTCATCTGTTTTATAAAAGACGGATCTTTTGAATTTAAGAGCAAGGGTCAGTTCTGAAAGACAAATCTTCCTGTATGTTAATTTAACAGCACCAAAACACAAGGGAATTATCATATCATGCTTTCATATTATTTTAAGTCATTACACTACATCACAGAATATGCTCATTTCTGTATACGTCTAAGGACATGGACCTACTATTTAAGATGCATGTATTAGTATTTGAAAGTATTCATTGCACTATGTACATTATGGAAGTAATGAACACTTCAAGTTACATTTTTTACAATATGGACTTAGTCTCTCTTTTATCACAAAGTTGCTGCATGTCAAAGAATCATCCACACAATTGCTGAGGTCTTACTCCCTTCATTTGTCAGTGATTTTAATGGTGTAGGTTATGTGTCTTTATTGTAACTGTAATACAAATATGGTTCAGCTGGAGTATGCCAACACTGCAGCGTACACTTTATTTCCTTCTGAGGGATTTCCCTCAAAGTTGTATTGTAAATGTGTCTCAGACCGTATGAACATTCATTTTGCTATTTGTATTAATATGGTAATAACAGGACATTGTGCTCCTTCAGGTGTCAGTACCAGGGACAGTGTCAGCACTGTGCATTGAACGTCCAGCAGATGTGGAGGAAGGTTTCTCAGTCCAAGCTCCTTTGGTCTACCACTTTGGCTCAACTACCCCTGGGACCAACATCAAACTTTACAACAAGGTGACAAGAAACATTCTTGATCTTTCCCTACTTAAAATAATAACTGCATGTGACAAGTTTAGCTTTTGCTGTCATCAGTGATGTTTTTCTCTGCCACTTTTTCTCTTGTTTCTTCATTACTTGTAGCTGACGTCTTGCCTGGCCGAGGTGTTTTCCCAGCGCTGTGAAGTGAACCGGAAGGCCAGTGTGGGAGGCTGCATTATCAACACATGTGGCTGGGTGAAAGGCTCTGGATACCAGGCTTTGGTCCACTGTGCCTCTACTTTTCAGGTGGATGTGGTGCTGGTGTTGGACCACGAGAGGCTCTATAACGAACTCAAACGAGACCTGCCCCACTTTGTGCGAGTTGTTCTCCTACCCAAGTCTGGGGGAGTGGTTGAACGCTCCAAAGAATGCCGGCGGGACACCCGGGATGAGAAGATCCGCGAGTACTTCTATGGTTTCCGTGGTGTATCCTTCTATCCTTTTTCTTTTGAGGTGCGCTTTTCAGACGTTCGCATCTACAAGATTGGAGCACCGTCTATCCCAGACTCGTGCTTGCCTCTTGGAATGTCTCAGGATGATACTCAGCTAAAACTGGTGCCAGTGACACCAGGGAGAGACCTGACTTATCATGTGCTGAGTGTGAGCAGCATTGACGATGGAGATGAAGGAGCTCGAAAGGGTATTGTGGAGAGCCCTGTGTGTGGCTTTATTGTGGTAACGTTTGTCGACACTCAGACACAAGTGATGAAAGTTTTGTCCCCGGCACCCAGACCACTGCCCAGACACACTCTGCTTATCATGGACATCCGCTTCATGGACATGAAATGAAGCATCATCTTGGGTGACAGGACTTGGGAAGAAGTGGGGATCATTTTAAGGAGTGGCTCTGTTGGATTTTGTTTCCATGTTGTCTCATTTTGGGCTTTGTAAGGGCTGCAGAGGTTAAACATTTGAGCATGGGAACTGGTAGCAGCTATAGTTTTGTAATCTGTTTAATAGGCCACACTGTGCACATGTCTTTTGTTGTCAGAAGTGCAGGAATTCTCTCTTTTTAATCGTCTATTTCATAAAAACAATATTCTCTTGCATAATAAACTTTTAATTTAAAAAAGAAAAGGGGTCTCAGCATTTGACTTCAGCTCTGATCTTCCACAAAAGGTGAAACAATGTAACGTCTGGGGCATACCAAGTGTTTTACTCAAAAGGGTTTTTTACTAATTTCAGTGCCAAAAGCAGTTTAGGTTGTTTGAATGCATCCAGCTCTCAATAGTAATGATGTCTGACCTTAATTATAAGCTTATTGAGCCTTAAACAAAAACTCTCATAGTTTTGCCTCGTAGTAAAAGTTAGGTGTCCTCACCACTGATTCTTCGATTATGTCCTAAGTGGAAGGCGTGTCCTGGTGCACACATCCTGTAGTGTTTATCATGTTTGTTTTAACCGAAGTAAGATAAAGGACACTAACCTGAAGGTCATATCCTAACAGCTTACTGTTTGGGAGCAGTACAGTAGAAGCTCCTTTTAATGTTTGTTTGTGGCAACACCTACTAGAGTATTCGTTAGACCTTAATAATGTTTTAATTTTCCACAACATTGACTTGTAGATGTTTTTCCAGGTGTGACAACTACTTGGCAGCTTACAGAAATTCTGATATGTGCAAGTATCTAAAAAATGCAAGAACATGATGAACATAATTGTAAAATATAACAAAGTCGTCTTAATGGATAAGAATAGTTTTCCCTACATACGTTTTCATATTAAGATTAAATGTAATTCTTTGTTTCTTGTTTTTTTTTTTTTATGTTATTTTTTTAATGAAACTGGATACTGTTTTGAGACTGCCTGGTTAATTGATCAATTCATATTCAATTCATCTACATCCTGAGGATCATTTTAGCCAGGGATGAGCTGGTGACTTGTCCAGGGCGAAACCCTGCATTTGGCCCATTGACAGCGGGAGCAACCTCCTGCATGGACGATAATCTTCATACAGACGGTTATAGCCTCTACATGCATCCTATGTTTAGTACAGCAAAAAGAATAAATCATAGGTCAGTACGTGATGAGAGACAGCCACTAACATTTTCAACAAAACCTCTTTTGTTTAGTGCATACAAGGTAGAAAGCTGGAGTTTTTCAAGTGCATAACATTTACAGTTACTAGACAAATCTGAATTCATAGGGATGAATATTTGTATTCAACACATTTAATGCCATCAAACCAAGAATTTAAAACAATGAAAACATTTTGATTTTTTTCCTTCAGAAGATCTTCTGGTGTGTCTGATACCAGGAAGTTAAGCAATTTATCCTTTGCCTCAATCTCATTGGGTTGGTATCCTCTGTAAATTGGGGGTTAGGAGACTGTCTCAGATTCTTTTGACCCATTTCCAACATAGTGGTTCATGTACAGGTTCAGAGACAGTGCCCTGCTTGGAGCTGGACTGTTGTTCAACTATGAACAAAGCACCAGTCAAGCGCCGGGAAAACTGGTGCTACTCTGGCCCCAAAACACTGCTAACCAGTTAGGTTCATGGGATTATCGTGACCAACCAAACCAATGTTGGTCAGACTGGCTGATTGTACTGGGTGTTGACAGAACTGCAATTCATTTTAAAAGTACAAAAATACACCAGCATGTCCACTCTCACTAAAAGGTTCAAAATGGCACACCTCATCTGGGAGCTATTCAGTATTTTGCTATGTTGTATTTTCAATATTAATTGTGTTTGTTTTGCATAATTAGTTCAGTCAGTCTCATTGTTTCAGTCTATTTAAATTCCAGCTATATGGTTTTATTTTGAAAAGTGGTGGGCAATTTGGGCACAGCTGACGTCACTTAATTGCTTAGAACACAGTTGGACGTTATTGTGCACCGGATAAACTATTTGTTTTTTACCAGATTTAGCCACAGCTTCAGTTTCCGTTTCAGTATAAGCCATACGACAGAATCGGAGCGAACATTTTGAGATCTTGGTGTGTTCTTCTGGAAGAGGCTTAATTAATGCCACAAAAACCTTGCTGCCTGCCCGAACAATCGCCTCATTCATCCTGTGGTTTCTGTCTGATCTGCATGAGAAACGCTGACCTGGTGCTGCAGTGGCCGTTTGAAATAGTTGTTGCAGAAAAATAGCCACTACACCTTTTTCCTTTTAATCCTGCCTTACTACGAGTCTGCAGAATACTCAGACTTGAGAAAGGTACATACATGGTCCTTTATAAATACACACACACACACACACACACACACACACACACACACACACACACACACACACACACACACACACAAGGAAATCTCTTTAGTTATAAAGGCATCTTTGGATCAGAGCTGTTTAATGCACGTTCAGTTTCTGTTTTCAAACCTGTCCATTTACACCAATTATTTGCCAAATAAAAGTCATAATTTTTCTGCTTATTTATTTTTGAGGATCCAATTTCCAAAAAAATTATAGTCTTTTAGCTTGATCAAAAAAAGTCTTTATAATTACACATTTTTGTTGAATAACTTTAAAATTGGATTCTTCTCGTGGTTTATTTATCTGAATGATGGATCTCCACCTCAAAGAAAAGTAATTCAAATATGTTGGAGTTGGGACTGACCCTGGACTTTGCCTTAGGTTTCATATTGATGGCATCATTAGGATAACTTAACGTTCTTTGAAATAACTATAAAGGTGAATTATCATTCTATTTTTAACTTGGAAACAAAAAATAATTGGTTTTGCTCAGGGCTGATTTAGATTATATTGTATATGAAAACACTTCTTAATACAGTTGTTGGGTTTATTATTTTAATTGTCCCTATTAAAAAAAACAACTATATTCTGCCATACAGATCATAAGACACATGCGTTATTCTTATTTCTTTGTTTCAAGAACTTTGAAATAAGTTGGATATAGCTCAGTTAAAGTTTAAGCTCCCATTTCATTACTTAAAATCTATTTCGGCTCTTGACACCTTCAAACAATCTGTTCATATTTTAATCTGTTGAAAGATTTTGTTACCCCATTATATTACCTAGTAACACATGTGTTTGCTTTTCCTTCAGTCCTGTTGTTCAGGTATTGAAGTGTGGTCTGGAATGGCTGAGCTCTCTCTCTCATCTTATAAATGTTTCTGGTTGCAAGAGAACTATGACGCATCGTTTCCCTAAAAAGAAAACATGTTGCAGTAAACACACGAGTAACTTTAGTTGTTGATAAAGTAAAAACAAATATTAACTGAACTGTAGCAGTAAAAAATCATGTTTGAAATCCCCGGAAATGTGTGGATGTGACCTGCAGCATCAGCAGGAAACACAGTTGAACTCTTGTCAGTAAACGGCATGGACAGAAACTTATATGAAGTTTGTATCCAGAGGCATTTAACCTGGTTTTGCTTCCAGGTTGGAAATATGGCTGCACTCTTTATGTTTTTGTTTTACCTCTATGCTGTGGAATGGAGCTCTTTGGAAAGCTGGATGAGTTGCACTAACATCACAAACTCATGGGCTTAGAGATTTCTGTAAACAATTGAATTGTTTCAAAATAGTTACTGAATTATAACATGCAGCTTAGTTGAATAGGTACAGATTTCGTTGAACTTTTGGACATAAATACTGATATTTAGAGAACAATTTCTCTCTCACAGGAGCACAGAGAGTGGTCATCTCCTTCTGAGGAGGGAACTGAAGCAGCATCTCCAACCGCGGCCACTGTTTAAACATCAAATAGATTTGAAGTGCATTATCTTTTTGTGAATTGCACTTCCTAATCAAAATATTAAATAGACAATAGTTGCATTTGACTATTTTTTTCTTGTATCTGTACCTTCACTTGAATAAAGAGACTGCAATCAAGATTTCCATAAGTTTATTTGAAACATTTACAAATTACTAAATGTCAGAAGACAAAATAGTAAAACAGTTTATTTTGTTGAGTTGTAGAAACACTTTCATCATAAATAATCAGTATGATAACTGACTGTTGATCAGCTTATTAGGTGTTTGTTTATATAGATTATGTTCTGAAATCAAAATTGACCCAGCTGATTATGAGTTTATGCAGTTATAATCAACCTTTTTGTATATATATATGTGTGTATGTATTTATATATATATATATATATATATATATATATATATATGTTTGTTTCAAATCTTTATACATTGAAACTCCCCCTTTGACATAATTTAAAATCTCTTAATTTAATAGAAAAAAACATTTAAAACTTCATCTGGGTATGTTTATTAGTAAAAACATCATTTGTTGGCTTTGTGCTGTCTGTAACCATTTTCTTTACAAAAGACCCTAAAATGAAAAATGATTCCAAACACACAATCTATTAAACCAATGAGGGACAGAGTAGACGGGGCAGGAACAACCCCAATTTCCTGTCAAAACCACACATTAGAATGACATTAGAATGACATTAGAATGACATTAGAATGACATTAGAATGTTATCTAGGCAGTGGTATCTGTGATTAATCACGAGGAGTGGCTGTTAGTGCTTGCTGGTGATCTGTTAATCAAGCCCCCGATGAGGCCACTGTGGACTGCAATCACTGGTCGCTCTTGTTTTCCTTCTTGCTGCGTCCGAACAGAGCTGATGCCAAAGCCAGGATACCAAAGCCCACAGCTGCAGCAGCGCCTGCGACCATGACTACCTCTCCTGCCTTGCGCACCTGCAAGAGGAGAAGCATTCAGCTTTCAGTTAGTGAGCAGAGAGAATATGACACACATTTACTTGAACTCAAGACTAAACAGTCAAAAAAAAAAAAAATATATATATATATATATATATATATATATATATATATATATATATACGCACGCATGCACGCACGGTAATTATTTGATAGTGGGGGACTCATTGAGACGTAATGTTTTAGGTGTGATTCAGGTTGATTCAGTAGAATTTCATGTACCACAAGTAATATAGGCAGTTACACAAAACCACATTATCTAAATGATTATAATGTAAACTAAAGTTATTTTTGCTGAGAAAAAGCAGATATGCAGATATGAGTTTATTTTACACACTTTTATACAAACACAGTCCTGGGACTTTGGATTAAGGAATCCAAACGGTTTCAAACACTGTACTCTATCACACTGACATTTAGACAGTATGACATAGTTTCCCAACTTTTCCAATAATTGAGATATTTGTATGTGATGTGTTTATTACAATAAATGTGTTTATTACAACAACAAAAAAATTAATTTGCAAATAGAATTTTAAAATCCAAATTAGTCAAATGATTTATCTTCAGCGCACTGTAAAAAGTACTTCCGGAGACCTTTTACCACCACTTAATTAAATCCATGATTGCAAGGTAAAAAATGTAGTTAATTGATTTAATTAAACCTTTTAGGTTGTAAAGATTATTCTCATGAGTTGTGTTGACATAATAATGTTGTTTATTACACCAACTAAATATGGTTTGGAATTTAAACTGACATTTTTGCATCCATTGATATAAAATAAAATTCAAGTTGTAGTAACTTAATAAAATAGGCTTGACAACTGATTTGTGTCCATTTTCAGGTTATTCATGGACACATTTTTCAAAATCCTTTGTCATTAACGTAGATAGCCTTGTAGTTCCACAGTAGGTCAATGGTTGTTTAACCAAAAGTAGCAGCCTTTATTCTAACTCATTTTTCTTACTCTTTCTAGGGGACGAGGGGATGGGAGGGAGAACGGGGAGAAAAAGTTTGCTTTGTTGCCTGTAACAGTGACTGATGTTTGTCTTGTTGGAAACTGCAAACAAAAATCTAATAAATACATTTTTTTTTTAAATAAAAAAAAAAAGTAGCAGATTGTGGATATGTCTATGAGAGGCATAAAAGTAGTAGGGGTAAAATGTTTCTTTTTTTTCCTTATTTTTCCTTTTTTGCTCATTCCATCCAATGTTGCTTTTACATCTGTGACACTTGCAGAAAGGGAGAAGAATGAGTTGGGTATGGTATTTGTATTGTGAATAATATTGGTTAGTATTGCAATACCACTTTGAGTTTGTATTTTTCCTGGTCCTAAAAGCTGCATCACATTTTTTCCATGTGGAAAATATATACTGAAGAAAATCTATTTGGAATGACAATTTTTTTATGGTTGACAACTTAAAAACCTGTGTTCAATTTAGTTCATAACACTTACAAATTAATTCTAAATATTGCAGAAAAACTAGTTGGAACAACTTAATTTATATGACCATTCAACTTAAAACATGTTTTTATGCAACCAATTATTAAGTGAGTGGTAATTAAAAATACCTCTGATTAACAAGGAAAAGCTAATTGACAACTCTGTAGTTTGTTGGTTGACCGCAATTTCATTAGAAGTTGTAATAACTCAAGAAGACTGCTGCAAAAGGGTTGTGTTAATTTTTTTTGTTGATCCAAAACATTTGTTTTTAGATTGTGGCTTAATGTATATTTATCGGGCTAGAAATTTGTCATAAAAAAATATACATAAATCAGAATAATTTAAAACTAAACTATCTGCAACCTCCATTCTTGATTACATTTGTTTTCCAAAGGGGGGAAAAACCAACATTAAAACGTCTATCATCAGAGTCTTACTCAGGAAGCTCTTATCATATCTGTGCAGTTATGTGCTGTTTGACCCCACCCATACATCATACCATCCTCGTCCCCAATTATACTTGTTCTTCTTGTAATACAAGGCTGACAAATTACTCACTCCAAGTGCAGCTACTTTTTTCTGCAATGAAAATGTACAGTTTGTACAGTAATATGTTACATATAATCTGATGTAATGCATTTTTATACCTTAAAGTATTATTAAACTATAAAAGTTGGAAAACTTTTACTAAACTGGAGAGATGTTACTCATATTTATAATAAAAGAAGCACGAATGGGAACACATTGATTTTTTATGAGATGGAAATGGTGTCCGCAGTGAAAATATATCATCTCCCTCTGAGGGAGACTTCAAATTTATATGAAAATGTTTTAGGATGAGCCATATCACAGTTTTTTATGCTTTGGTATACAGACTTTATCCTTTATCATATTTCTAATATGTCTGAGCCACATTTTTCAATAGCAAAGGAGTACTATTACATGTATAATGTTTCCTCTACATTGCTTTAAAATGCAAAACAATTTTGTTATTGATTTAAATGTGTTTTGTTTCTTTTAGTTATTGTGGAGTCAAATTAATTTTGCATGCTTCCATCATTTAAACCCACATGTACAGTTGTGTGAAAAAGTGTTTGTCCCCTTCCTGATTTCTTATTTTTTTGCATGTTTGTCACACTTAAATGTTTCAGATCATCAAACAAATTTAAATATAAGACAAAGATAACAAGTACACACAAAATGCAGTTGTTTTTTTTATGAAAGTTTTTATTATTAAGGGGAATAAAAATCCAAACCTACATAGCCCTGTGTGAAAAAGTGATCCCCCCCCCCTTGTTAAAACATAAATTAACTGTGGTTTATCACATCTTTGGAAAGCTGAGTTCAATTTCTCTAGTCACACCAGACCTGATTACTGCCACACCTGTTCTCAATCAAGAAATCACTGGTCATATGACCTGCCTTACAAAGTGAAGTAGACCAAAAGACTCTCAAAAGCTTTTTCACACAACTGTACTTCTTTCTTACTTTCCCATGGTTCCACCTACCTGCCGGGACTCGGCTTTTCCATAACGCAGCTCGTTGGCAAAGTGTTCGCAGTTCCCCCTGAAGACGCAGTACGGCAGCTCCTGACCCACCAGCTCACCGGCATCCCTCAAAATGATGTGAACTGGCCGGGGCGAGTACTCATTGTCAAGACAGTTGTTGATTTTCCACTGGTTGATTCCCACTACATCCCAGAGCTCCTCCTTCTTCACCATGGCCTTCTCTGTCAGGACGGACATCACGCTGCTGGCACCTGCACCTGGGACCTCACCTGAACACGCAGAAACATTGGTACAAAGATATAAGGCAAAGAGGAAAGCTGGGGGAATTTATAGAGGCTTTATACCAGGGATATTCAATTGGCGGCCGGCGGGCCACATGCGGCCCGCCAGGAACTTTTATGTGGCCCCTGGTCATATTTCAAAAAAGGGGGTGTTTGATTAAATTTTTTTTTTTTTTTTTTTTGTGTCATAAGGAGCTTATGGTTAATATTTTGGTTGCTTATTTATAACATCAAACTGGCTACTATGGACTGAAATGCTTGTGCTCAATGCTTAATATAATATTCAAATAAGGAAAGTGGTGCTTTGTCATTATGGCGTGTTTTATTAAAAGTAGGTCAATATCAATTTCATTAAGTTTGCACAAAGCATGGTTTTAAATTGAACTTGCATTTAAAATAATATTTCTTGGAGGCGCCGGATGTGCTTTGCCGTGTGAGGACGTACGAGTTGAGGCTCCGTGAAAAAGTTGTCAATAATTACTAACATCGCCACATTTCTCACATTTGGTGGGATTAAACGAGTGTGTTTTTGCACGGGGAGCAAACGGGGACGCTTTAAGTGCAAATTGAAGCCGAAATGACCGCCCGAGCAACACGAACGGGAGACAAGTCGCAGGTGGCCTCCTCAGCCAGCAAGCCTGCTAGTCCGCCCCGTCGGGACAGCATGCCGCAATGGGCAGAGGAGATGATGGCCGAGATTAAACGAGGCAATACCGAAATTGCAAAATGCCGAGCGGAGACGAAGACTGAGATCACGAAGTGTAAAGAAGAAATAGAAAAGGGGAGAAGAGAGACAACGGCCGAAATGGAAAAGTGGGTCAAGAGCCTGGAGGAAAATACAAAGGCCCAGATTGAGATGCTGCGCGCGGAGGTGAGGCTGATTGACAGTAAAACAAGAAGTTTGGCTTGTAAAATGGATGAACGGGAAAAAGAAGTGGATGAGACGCTGAGTGCGCAGTCTGATGCCATGGCTGACATGGAGACTAGGATGAAAGAAATGGAGAAGGAGATATTAAAGTTGAGGGGACGGAGTGAGGATCTCGAGGCGCGGTCACGGCGCAACAACGTGCGTGTCGTGGGGATCAAAGAGGGAGCCGAGGCTGGTAAAAAACCATCAGATTTTATTGCTGGCTTGCTGAAAGAAAAGTTGGGACTGGCAGTAATACCGACGCTGGACCGAGCGCACCGGACTCTCGGCGCAAGACGAGACGGAGACGGGGTCCCGCCGAGAGCCTTCGTGGTGAGATGTCACTATTATGCAGAGAAGGAGGAAATACTGAAGAAGGCGAGAGAAATGGAGAGAACACCGGAGGGTCGGAATGGCCGGATTCACATCTTTCCAGACTACACTCAGGAAGTGAACAATAAAAGAGCAGCCTTCAAAGAAGCAAGAAGCCTCCTGCGGACCTGCGCGGGTGTCCGATACGGGCTGCGTTACCCGGCAACGCTTGTCATCACGCCAGAAGGAGGGCAGACCAAAGTCTTCCAGAATCCAAAGGATGCTGTGGGTTACATCAGGAAAGAACTGAGCCCCGGATGAAGTCAACAGACTGGTTTGAACTGGGCTAAGTAGCTTTTTGGGTTTAAAACATTTAAAAAATTGAAAAAAAAAAAATAATGATGAAGAAAAAAAAAAAAAAGCTTTTTGGGGTGTAATTGTGTGCAGGATTTTAGGGCTGATTTAGGGTTAATTATACCTCCCTGTTCGTTTTCCAATTTTATTTCTGGGCATTACTTTATCTAAGATCTCACGGTTAGAGGTCCTCCAGTTTGTTTCCTCATTAGATGACTAAGTCAGAGGGGCGATGTTAAGTTTTTTAAGGGGGGTGATTGGTACGGAGCCGCACGCGGTAGGCTTTGCGTGTGGAGATGGTGGACCGGTTGGCCACGAGAGAGCTCGTTAAAGAGCTCTGTGTGTGTGTTAGAGTTCATGTATGTTATATGTTATGTGTTGGTTGTGTTTATATGTATAGTACCCCCCCTTCCCCTCCCAGAGCCCCTCCTTTTAATTTTTCTCCTTTTTCTTTTGCTGCCAGACCTCTAAGATGTGATCCAATTAATGGGTTCCACGGGGGCACAATGGTGACACCTGGCTGCAGATTCCTGATATGGCGTCAAACATGGGTGTGAGCAAGATGGACACAAAATTGGTCAGCTGGAATGTAAGGGCGATCAATAAGCCAGCTAAGCGGAGTAAGGTATTCTCACATTTGCAGGACCAGGGAGCAGAAATAGCTTATTTACAAGAGACCCATTTGTTAAATAAGGATCATCTCAAACTCTGTAGGGGGGGATTTAATCAAATCTATCACTCGAACTTCAATAGTAAGAGTAGGGGAGTGGCCATCCTGATACACAGGAATGTACAATTCGTAGAAACAATTACAATAAGGGATAAAAATGGTCGGTATGTTATTGTTGTGGGAAAGCTTTTTAATATGCCTGTAGTGCTGGCGAATATATATGCTCCAAATTGGGACAATATGCAGTTTTTTAGAGACTTGTTTTCACGATTACCTAATCTGGATACTCACAATCTGATTTTGGGGGGAGACCTAAATTGTGTTCTTGATGCAACTTTGGACCGCTCTAGTTCAACAACCACGGTATTAAGTAAATCAGCACAATGCATCAATTCTTTCTGTAACGCGTACGGTATATTCGACCCATGGAGATTCACAAATCCAACTTCCAGGCAGTACTCCTTCTACTCTCCACCACATCAGACGTATACAAGGATTGACTATTTTTTATTAGACAATAAATTGACCCCTATGGTGACGGAAGTGGAATATTCTGGTATAGTAATATCCGACCACAGTCCGGTCATATTGAAACTTTGCTTTCCTGAGAACACGCCACCCCAGCGGACATGGCGTCTTAATACCAGACTGTTGGCAGATGACAATTTTACTACATTTATTAATTCTCAAATAGATTTTTTCTTAGAGCTTAATGATACCCCTGGGATAGGATGTGGTACCTTATGGGAAACCATGAAAGCATATATACGAGGTCAAATCATTTCATTTAGTGCAGGTGAAAGGAAAAGAAGGATGAAACGCACTACTGATAAAATGAAAGCGATAAAGGAAGTCGACCTGGCACATTCTATAGCCCCCTCTGAAGAGTTACATCGAAAGAAGATTTTGCTCCAAACTGAATACGATGTACTGATGAGTCAACGTGAGGAGGACCTATATTTTAGATCAAGACAGGATTTTTATGAGCATGGTGAACGCGCAGGCAAACTCTTGAGCCACCAATTGAAACGATCAGCAGCTACAGGTAGGATAGTGGAGATTGGGGATATTTTAGGAAATAAAATTATAGATCAGAAGGGTATTAATCATCAATTTAAGTCCTTTTATAAGGACCTGTACACCTCAGAAATAAATGACAGGGAGCGTGTGAAGAGATTTTTTGATGAGCTGCAAGCACCGGCCTTAGAAAGGGCGGATGGAGATAGCCTAGAGGAACCGTTGTCTGCAAGGGAGATAGAGAATGCGATTCGGAATATGAAGACGGGTAAGTCCCCAGGCCCTGACGGGTTCCCAAGTGAATTTTACAAAGCATTTGCTCCAAAACTAATTCCCCTGCTCTGCAGGGTATACAGGGAAATTTTTGATAAAAAGGCTCTGCCTCAAACGATGTCACAGGCTATGATCTCTGTGCTCCTTAAGAAAAATAAGGATCCACTTAAATGCGAATCATACCGTCCTGTTAGTTTACTGGGGTGTGATTATAAAATATTGACCAAAGTATTGGCGACTAGGATCGAGCCTATTATAGGTAAAATAATACATCCTGATCAGACAGGGTTTGTTGCTGGGAGACAACTCTCCAATAATATTCGTCGACTGTTCAATGTGATATATACTGCGGAGGATAACGTTGATCCTGAGGTTGTGATCTCCCTAGATGCCCATAAGGCCTTCGATAGAATAGAATATTTCTATCTGTTTACCGCTCTTGAGAAATTTGGTTTCGGCCCTAACTTCCGATCGTGGATTCAGGCCATTTACAAGAACCCCCATGCTATGGTCAGAACAAATAGTACAATATCTGAACCTTTCCCCCTCTTCCGGGGTACAAGACAGGGATGTCCTCTATCACCCCTGCTCTTCGATATTGCCATTGAGCCCCTTGCAATAATGCTGAGGAGCGCTGCTGGACTGGAGGGGTTACGAAGGGGAGTGCTGACTCATAAACTGGCTCTGTATGCTGATGACCTCCTTCTTTTCCTGTCAAAGCCTGTCATGAGCATCCCTGTGGCCCTTGATATTATTAGAGATTTTGGTGGGGTGTCTGGTTACAAAATTAACTTGGAGAAAAGTGTTCTTTTCCCGATTAATAAGCAGGCGCGGAGATTATCATTCCAGGCTTATCCTTTCACAACATGCAAGGATAAATTCATTTATCTAGGTGTTACCGTAACAAGTAAATATAAGGACTTGTTTAATGATAACTTCAAAATAACATTGGATAAGGCGAAATTAGATATGGAGAGGTGGTCATCTCTACCACTATCATTGGCAGGGAGGATAAATTCAATTAAAATGACTACAATGCCGCGGTTCCTTTTTTTATTTCAGACAATACCAATTTACATCCCTAAATCGTTTTTTAAAGAACTGAATAAATGTACGTCCACCTTTATATGGAATAAAACAGTACCCCGTATAAGAAGAGAATTCCTGGAGAGGTGGAGAGAGGAGGGAGGTCTGGCCCTACCGAATTATATGCATTATTATTGGGCAGCCAATATACATAAGCTATTATTTTGGGTCTCACAATTAGGGGAGGATGAAACTCCAGTGTGGGTACATATGGAACAATATGCTTCTAGCCCAGTGTCCTTACGCTCTCTGATCTGCGCCCCTCTACCTTTAAGCAAACACCTTTGGTCAAATAGTCCTGTTGTTCGTGATTCTATTAGGATCTGGGTCCAATTCAGGACACACTTTAAAGAGAGAAACGCCCTCTTATCTGCTCCCATCTATGGAAATCATTTATTTTCACCAGCCCTGGGGGGAGCAGCATTTAAGGAATGGCATCGAGCTGGGGTGGTATGCGTCAGAGACCTCTTTAAAGATGGTGTATTTATGTCTGCTGTTCAATTGGAGAAGGAGTATGGGATTCCCTCTAAGACCAGTTACTTTAAGTACTTCCAAGTACGAGACTTTGTGAAAAAGACGTTTTCCACATCCCTTGAGTTGTCGCAGAGTGGGTGGGTAGACGAATTATTAGACATTAACCCAATTCACAAAGGGGTGGTTTCCATGCTGTATGGCAATATCCAGAGGGTGGCCTCCCCATCTCTTGAGCACTTGAAAAGGAAATGGGAGGAAGAGTTAGAATTGGACATATCAGACACTGACTGGAGAAGGGCGGTGGAACTCATTCATTCCTCTTCTATATGTGTTAGACATGGCTTGATACAATTCAAGGTGCTCCACAGACTCTACCTATCGAGAGAAAAATTGGCAAAAATGTATCAAGGGGCTGATCCAACTTGCCCAAGATGTAAACAGGTGCCCGCCAATATTTGCCACATGTTCTGGTCCTGCCCCAGACTGAGAGAATTCTGGACCAAAATATTTGAAACGTTCTCATCGATTTATTCAAAGGAGATAGAGCCTGATCCTCTGACAGCCATCTTTGGGGTGGCACCAGAGACAGCACAATTAACTGTTAACCAAAAGAATGCAATAGCATTCTCCTCATTGCTGGCTAGAAGACTGATCTTATTTAATTGGATAAAAACTGCACCACCATCCCATAAGCGATGGTTACAGGAGGTGATGGCGCACCTTAAACTGGAGCACCTTAGATTTACTCTGCAGAAGAATACGAAGAGATATTGCAAGGTCTGGCAGCCTTTTATTTTATATTTTGAACTCAAGTTTCCATTAGCCTCATCATAGTCGGCAGCGTGTAATCACCCCCCCCCCCCCCCCCCCCTCCTTTAATTCACTATTTTGTTTGACTACATTTTGCCTTATTTATTATTATTATTATTATTATTATATTTGTTTACTAATTTTTATTAATTTGAACGTATATTCTGTTTGTTTATTGTTGTTGGTTTTATTTACCCTTTCTACATATTTGTTTAACTTTGTCTTGGGTGTATCTGGGTCCCTTGAGTGGTGGGTTTGTCAGATGTCTGATGTAGTGTGACCTGTGTGCGTGCTGTCTCGTTTGTAGTTTAGATGTATATGTTGTGTACTGTACTTTTTGGTGAAAAATCAATAAAAACACTTTGATTATTAAAATAATATTTCTTTATCTGAATATTATATTTAACATTCACAATTACAAAATCTGAAGACAATTAATACATAATTCATATGTAAACTAGATATATTCAAATGTATAATACAAATGTATTATATATACATAAGTCTTCGTCTTTGAGTGCAAAATACATTTTGAAAACCCCCAAATTTTCAAATTATGCGGCCCTCTCCATACAGTCCTTTTGCAGATGTGGCCCCCGGCCGAATCTAGTTGAATACCCCTGCTTTATACTCTAAACATGGCAAAAGATCCCAACTGTTTGTTGGTTTCAAGGGATCCATAAACCTGCTTAAGATCGCAAATAATGGAAGTTAATTTCCAGAATGAAAAGCTCCACATCACAGTGAACACGTGAGCTGTCATAAGCTGCTTTTTGTTCCAGACTAGTGTTTGTGAGTTGGAGTTTAGATGGCTGTGTGTGTGTGGACTTACTGGGTGGTGCCAAGTGAACAACAAAGCCATCGCCAACATACACTGCCCAGTGCTGATAAGAGCCCCGGAAGATCTCGATCAAGTCCCCCGGCTCTGGTTTCTCATCATACTGGAATCAGAGCACAGACAGAAAAACATTTACTATTTCAACAGACTGTGTTTGGCAAGATCTGCAGAACATTTGACCTGGTTAGACTCCCTGACATGAAACTGGGGTTAAACAAACCTGCATCATCTCAGATTAAAAAATATTATATTTTAGACCCATCTTTTAAATATTGCCCAGTTTTACATGGCATGTAGTTAAAAAAGCATTGATAGTTTTAACTATTTATAGTTTCCTTACCAATGTAGGGGCCATTACAGGACTTCCTTGGAAAGGTCTGGTCTTCTTTCACTGTCTCATAAATCACCAGCAGAGACAAATAATGTTTAACGGCAAAACCAAGTAAAAACATAGTTAATACTTGCTTCACAAATGTTTAACTTAGACCATGCTACTCCATTAAAGTAGCCTAATGTAATTTGTGGTGCATTTGAAGAGCATGATGTCATTATTGCTGTGATTCAAATTTTAGAATCAATGTTAACTGCTTGGATCCTCAAGTGTTAATGTCCCTGGTAAAACAATGGCTAGTGTTTTGTTAGAATAAGTGTGCTGTCTAACGAGAAAAATACTACGCATGAAGAGAGAGAGCAAACAAAATGACAATTGAGTGTATTTTTTGCGTACACTTCAGTTGGAGACAACTCGCGGTCTTCAAGATTTAGCAAACAATATCAGTAACACAAGCTGTGAGGCATTTAAATGGGTTAAAATAGCTAGTATTGGTCTGTGTTTACCTTTAATGGCTGTACGGCTGTACGGCTGACCTCATCTCAGATATAAAACATCACAGCAACCACGTGCGGCTGCCACAACACTCTGCAATCTTTATGGGGATGGTTTCGTATAAACAGGCCAGCTTCTTACCTTAATGGAAATGTCTGAAGTCTATTTAAAACAGTTGATCTTTCCGCGATGACACCGAAAGCAAAGCGCCACCGTGCGGGATCAGCTGACTGATGCTCTTTGTCACCTTCAAAATAAAAGCCTCAAACGCAACAACAGTTTCACTTTTTCTTTTGCTTCTTTCTTGTTGTTGTATAACGTGATGGCCAACCCAGCAGCCACACGTGGAACAAAAGGGTGCTTTGGTCTTTTGAATTTCCATTTCTAAAATGTATAATGTAATCATCTGTAATCTTGATATGAGGTTTTTAATCGGTAGCCTACTCACATTCAGTTAGTCTATTGTCAACTTTACTGTGTTGAGATAACTGAAAGGCTGGAAAGGGGTCTATTTTAGTATATGAGGTGATCTGGGTCATGGCTGGCCATCAGAGAACAACACCTGCTTCCCATCAAGGACTGAAAACCTTGGACTGCACCATTTTCATTTACAGAGTTGGGAGAGTGGAAGTTCTACTTAAACTATGTCATTTATGATTTATGATTTATGATTTATTTAAGTGATTTTGTTAGAACATTAAATTGACTGGGTTTGTATAGTTGATATGTGTTTGCCTTAGCCTCGTGTCACTTTGGCAGGTTATTTTATGTTATGGTCTTTCAGTTGGTTCATTATTTGTTCAAATAAATTTAGATGTCTATGATTAAACACCTTCTGTGTCATTTGTCTGTCCCCTCAGTCCCTCACAGCATTTTTATAAACAATAACGTTGCTATATTTTTTTTCTATTTTTGTAAAACCCAGCCCATATGATCATCATCAACTTTGAATTTTATAATGCACACATTTGGTACAACTTCTGAGACCTCTGTGCCACCAACCCATTATTTAAAAAAAAAGGCTATAATGAAAATAAATTAAAAATATATGTATAAATAACAAAATCAAACAAAATCTACTCATAATAATACCCCCCCCCCCCCCCCCAAAAAAAAAATGTTTAAATGTTGACGCTATTAAAGTCGAAATTGGGGGCATTTTCAGTTTAACATATGGTAAACACTTTATAATACAAAGTGTGGATAAAAGCTAGCCAGGCAGAGCAGGAAGAGAAGAGCCACTTGTGTAATATCAGTTCTACAAAGAATGAAATGATGAAATGTATTAGTAGTTATTATGTGTTACCTGGAAAACTAATAGTTTCATGTACTTACACTGTGGCTGATACATGGTTAATTTGAATGCTACAGAGACGACTATATAAACAGGTGTAGACGGTGAGCAATAGTCAGAGGGTGGAACTGCAGGGCAGCATGCAGTTTTGGAAGCTCTGGCCTGCGTATATTATATATATCCACAGAAGAGAAAAAGGCGGACAGACCACCACAACAAAATGCGAGAACAATGCAGCACATTTACATTTATGAGGTACTCCAAATAAACTATGAACTGAGCTGAAAGAGGAGAATAGAAGAAGGGGAGAGAAGAAGGATGAGGGGCACCACTCACTGGATCATAATGGTGTCTCCCTCCAGCGTAGGCCTGCAGCAGCATATCTAAACTCATTTAAGTTAAGGCTGACTAGTCCTCTAAGAAGCCTTTTTGGTCAGAAGTCAGCGCTGAAACCTGCAGCAATAATCCATCAGGAAAGAACAAACATACTTTACACCATCTGTTTTGCAAAATTTTAGGAAGAACTACTTGATAATGTTTGTTGTTAGATAGTGTTTTATTCATCCCTCAGTGGAGAATTTCGCTTTTTGCAGCAGTAGTACACACACATGCAGCGAAAGAAGGATAAAAAAAGTAAGAAATATAAAATTACTAAATATAAACAGTATATACAGTGGAATAGAAATAAAAGTAGTGAGTACGAGAAGAAACAGGTAGGATGTGTATGAGGTAGGGAGATATTATTGCACATCTTGTTATTGTCCGTACAAGACATAAATAAAAGAAAGACAGGAAAGGCAGTAAGTACATGAAGGCAGCACAGCATAAGTGAATTACTAGTGGGTTGGTGCTATTTCTGCATTTCTATATTTGTCGTGATACACAGACACACTGAAAACAAACAATAATAAGGATGGCCACTAGGGGTCGCCAGTGACGACACGTTCCTTTTCATATAAGCAAAGAAGTCGTAATTTCCGGCTGAGGAGCGCCCTTAGTTGTATTTAATCCCGAGTATTGAAAGGAGTTACCGCAAAAAAAGCGTTAAAAATCCACCGTTTCGAAGCTCCACAACCGAGAGGCGGGTTTGATGTGAAGCTTTAATGTTAAACGACCAAGCGATGTCTGTGGTCTTTGACGGGAGTCCGCTGAAAGCGATGCAGAGCTCGCACAGTCACACGCAGACTGCGCTGAGGTGAGGAAGCAGCCGCTTCACTCCACACTATGGGCTGATTTATGGTTCCGCGTTACAACGCAGAGCCTACGGCGTAGGGTACGTCGTACCCTACGGCGTAGGCTCTGCGTCGATTTAACGTGGACCATAATTTAAGCTTAACTTTAACTTTATATCACATTCTTCTGTCATCTAGGTTAAGAAATCCCACTCAAAAATGTGTGGGCTATTTTACTGGGCTATTTTATGTGGGTGTTTTTTGTTAAAAGTTATAATTTAAAAACTTTTTGGCTGCAATGTGTCTCGACAAACTCGTTGCAGGTAGAGCTTTATGAGTTTTTCACCACTGAAGATTTTTTTTTTATCCTACTCAATTTAACAAAACAAACTAACAGGATATGTGTGGTAGGACAGAATATTTCTTAAAAATAATTAATAATAAAAAATAATAATAAAAAATTCTGGACTTTTTAAACCCGAACATCATTTAAAATAAAGAATGAATTGCCAAATCGTTACATTCTTTCTTAATCGAAGAATATTGATTGTTTTTTTTGTTTACTTTAAAATCAAATGCACGGTATTTTTTGAAAGAAAAAAGGGCTTGAGTTTTTTTTTTTTTTTCCCCTCTTGTAACGGTATTAACATCAATATTCTTGACATTCTTGTCACTGTGGCTCTTTCATTATGAAAAACACAATATACGATAAAATCGTTTTTACATTTTCACATTCACTTGACAAAATGAGAAATTAATTTCAGCTGTCACGTTGAACAGACGTTTTAAATTTCATTTTCAACCGTATTTGTACGCACAGTTTACCAATAACACATATTATTTAATTTTGTACAATTTTTTTGGGCACATTGTTGAAAAATGTATAACAAATCTTTTTAATATCAATAGAGAAAATAAGCAGCAGAAAAGCCACTCTTCCTTTTGTGTCACGGCATCTGGAGGAGTGTTGTGAATTAGCGCCCCCTCGTGGTGGTAGTGCCGCATTATTTTATCGGCGAAAACAAGATAATCGCTTATCTATCTGATTAGATTTCTTCTAATTTAATGTCTGATCAGATTTTTTTTATAATCATTGTCTATCCCCAAATTATTATCAGAATAATTTGTATTGAACAGCCTTTTTTTATGTATTAATTTTTAAATTATGTTTAACTACTGCTTGGAAATATACACCAGCAACTGAATAAAAAATCTTTATTAATATACAACTTCTAATTTCTTGAAACAACCTATATCAGCAGTTAATGGCAACCAAAATGATAATTCAAGATAATTCAAGAATCATAAACATTGATATCCTAGAAGTTTGAATGGACTTGATTTCATTCTACGCGGATAAGTGTTCTTTTAATTTTTAGGGCATTATATCTACTTAATACAAAATCTAAAATAGAAGCATGCAGTTTCCTGTGATGTTTTGTGATTTTGACTAATTAATAATTAAGATGATTCTATAATTGGACTAATGATTGATTATCTGTATTAAAGTCAAGCAACTAATTTGGCACTGAAGTAATGTGTTTTATGGCAGTTAACAAAAGTTTTGTTATAAAGCACGTTATAGATTAAATAAGTAGGTGACTAGAAAATATGTAATAAACAAATGCCTATAATCTGTTACAACAGTGAACCAATCCAAATATTTGGTGATTGTAGATTTTTATTTATTGTTCTACTTTGCTATTTTGCCACTTTCTTTTTTTCACTTATGCACATCATTCAGATACATTTTTATTGCGGAGTTCATTCACAACTTCCTTTCACATTTTAAATACTTCATAAGTAATAGAGAATTCATCTGCAGCTTTAATAGTCAAGATAATCACCACTTGCATCTTTGAAATATTTCTGTGTTGTCCACGCCTGTGCTTGTGTCAGTGCGGTTATAGGTAGCTTGATAATTTTCATAATGAGGCTGCTCGTCTTCCTGCTTTCATCCTGTCTCTCCTCCTCTAGTGCCCAGGAACTGTCCCAGGAGATCAAGTCCTTCATCAGCGGCATTGATGTTGTCCAGGGCCGAAAGCTCAGTATCAGGGAACATGCTCGCTGTGCCGTGCGGGTGCTGCGCTCAGTCCCGGCCTGTCGAGAGGCGGTGCTGGAGCATTTGAGGGGCGTGTACGATGAACATGTGTCCACCTTTCTGCATAACCTGGAGACGGAGGGGAATGCCACCTCTGGGGTGAGCTCCAACCTGGAGGACATAATACAGGTACGACATTGCCTCAGTGGGATGATTTGGTTTAAAATGTTTAAGTTCTTGCCGACTAGGAATGGGCGATATTTTACCGTTCACGATATACCGTCAAAACAATTCCCCACGATAAGAATTTGTCATCTCGCGGTAAAAATGATAAAAATAAAAAGGAAGGAAGGAAGATAAGAGCCTGAAAGAAATAAAGATATGAGCCAGAAAGAAAGATAGATATGAGCCTGAAAGAAAGAAAGATATGAGCCTGAAAGAAAGAAAGAAAGAAAGATATGAGCCAGAAAGAAAGAAAGAAAGAAAGATAGATATGAGCCAGAAAGAAAGAAAGATATGAGCCAGAAAGAAAGAAAGATAGATATGAGCCAGAAAGAAAGAAAGATATGAGCCAGAAAGAAAGAAAGAAATAAAGATATGAGCCAGAAAGAAAGAAAGATAGATATGAGCCAGAAAGAAAGAAAGATATGAGCCAGAAAGAAAGAAAGATAGATATGAGCCAGAAAGAAAGAAAGATAGATATGAGCCAGAAAGAAAGAAAGATAGATATGAGCCAGAAAGAAAGAAAGATAGATATGAGCCAGAAAGAAAGATATGAGCCAGAAAGAAAGAAAGATAGATATGAGCCAGAAAGAAAGAAAGATATGAGCCAGAAAGAAAGATAGATATGAGCCAGAAAGAAAGAAAGAAAGATAGATATGAGCCAGAAAGAAAGAAAGAAAGAAAGAAAGAAAGAAAGAAAGAAAGAAAGAAAGAAAGAAAGAAAGATATGAGCCAGAAAGAAAGAAAGAAAGAAAGATATGAGCCAGAAAGAAAGAATGATAGATATGAGCCAGAAAGAAAGAAAGATATGAGCCAGAAAGAAAGATAGATATGAGCCAGAAAGAAAGAAAGAAAGATAGATATGAGCCAGAAAGAAAGAAAGAAAGAAAGAAAGAAAGAAAGAAAGATAGATATGAGCCAGAAAGAAAGAAATGAGCCTGAAAGATAGATATGAGTCTGAAAGAAAGAAAGAAATGTTTCTGAAATGTGGTGATAGATTTATAGTTACAAAGGTGGAGTTGAATTGGTATTTTTTTTATCGTCATTTTTATCGTTATCGGGATAAATGCCAGAAATTATCATGATACATTTTTTAGTCCATACCGCCCATCCCTATTGCCGACTATTATCAGGAAAAGTAATGCATGTCATTCTGGTTTCTGCAGGAGGTTCATGGCGTGCTGTCAGAGTTTATCCATCTCAACCCCCGAGCATGGGCCCCCCTCGTGTCCACCTGGGCAGTGGACTTGCTGGGCCAGCTGAGCAGCAAGCATGCTGGGCGTAGGGTGGCCCCCCACTCCTCCACCCTCAACGAGCTGCTGCAGCTGTGGATGTCTTGCGCTGCCACTCGCTCCCTCATGGAGGCCTATTCCCAGTGTTTGGCAGCGATGCTGGCCTGGTGTCCCGACGCTTGCGTGGATGCACTGTTGGACACGTCCGTGCAACACTCGCCACATTTTGACTGGGTGGTGGCTCACATCGGGTCTGCCTTCCCAGGAACCATCATCAGCCGAGTGTTGGCATGTGGACTAAAGGACTTCTGCTCTCACGGTACGAAGGATCAAGGGTTGATGTTGATGGGGGCGGATAAAGGCAGCAGAGTGCCCAAGATCGGCTCAGTTGTGGGGATTCTTGGACACCTTGCAGCACATCACTCTGATAGCATCCGGAAGGAGCTGCTCAGGATGTTTCAGGAGAGTCTGAGTCCTTCCAGCCCGCTATCTCCCACTTCATCCTCCACATCTTGGGAAAGCTCACCTCAGCTTCGACGTGCTGCGGTTCCGTTTCTGCTGCAGCTAGCTGCAATGTCCCCAAACCTCTTTGGCGCTGTGTCTGCAGAGCTCGTGGAGCTGCTACGCCCCCCGGTCCTGCTCCAGCTGCAGGCCCTGCTGCAGGGCATCCCCAGGGAGGAACTGGACAACATGCTGGGGTTAGCTGTCCACCTCATCAGCCAGAGCCCATCAGGGGGGGCTCGAGTCCTGAAATTTCTGGCAGACACAGCAACCCCTGCTTCAGTAATTATCTCTGGTCCAACACCTTCACCTCATGAAGGGGTCAGAGAAGGCTGTGACCGTCTCCTTCAGATGTTACTGCTCCATCTCCACAAACTAGTCTTCAACCGCTCTGACGGCGTAGAGATCAACCCTCACAACTCGGCCTCCTCTCAGCACCAGAGGGTCATCCCCTTCCTGGAGGAGCTGCGGTCTCACATAAGTCAGCTGTGTGCCGAGACACTGCGACTGGAGAGGAAGCGTCACCTGTGGCTGCACCAGCTGCTGTGTCTGCTGGCGGTGTACGGGGGTCCCAGCGTCGCCACCGAGACCCTGTGCCAACTTCTCACTCAGGCCCGCAACCCAGATGAGCTGGCTCTTGCCTGGCAGCTCCACGCCACACTCTCCTCCTGCATGGCAGGACTGGTTTCTGCCGCTGTAACCCGGTGCGTGGCCCAGATACACACTCAAACGTTGGGCCCACGGCAGCTGAGGCAGCTGCTGCTCAACCTGGCCGCAGCCATCCAGAGCCAGGACGAGGAGAGAAGAGCACCGGGGGGGGCTCAGTCTTCCATGGCCGTTCAGGTGGGCTCTGCCATCTCAGGACACCTCCATGATTTCTGCCCGCTCCTTCTCCACGGCGATGCAGCCGTATGTCACGCTGCGGTGCGACTCCTGTCCTGTAGCCCGCTGCCACGCACCTCATCCCCAGCGCACCTGCTTCTGCTCTCTCGAGCAGCCGTTACACACTTCTTTCTGGCACTGCGGAGGCGAGGAGAAGTGGGGAAGATGGGTAGAGATGCGGGGCAGGCAGCCGAGTCTGTGTCTGGTTCGGTTCTGCTCCTGTCTCGGTTTGCGGCATACTCTCCTCTCACTCTGAAGGCGGTGCTTCAGCAGCTGGTTGAGGGTGCCCTGCACAAAGGCAATGCTGAGCTGTTTGGAGGTCAGATTGCGGACATGTCTGGTGCTCCTGTGTCATCCCCGACTGTGTCCCCCGACCTTGGAGCTTCTCTGCTGGATATCAACTGTCGGTTTGGTACCACCGTTAATTTTTCTGGCAGTGTGTGGTCTGTGTTTCATGCAGGGGTAATTGGCAAGGGACTGAAGAGTCGCACTGCCTCCCAGCTGCCAGACCCATCAGGAGTCCTCCAGGTGAGCTGTTGGTTATCGAAGACAATTTCCAGAGTAGTGTAGTCTGACAGCTAATTACAGCTAATTAGAGGCGTAAGATTTTAATTGTAAAATGTGAATATGGAATTAGTTCTCTTAGGGCTGTGCGATTAATCGATTTTAAATCTAAATCGGATTTATTAATCACAATCGATGTTAAAAAAAAAGGAAATCGGAAAATCAATCTTTTTTTGCAGCTGGCTGCATTACAGACAGAGCTCGTCTAGGCATCTTTGTTTGGTCAAGAAAATAGTAAATGTTGTCACTTTACTAAACTCAAGGAGGATTTACAGTATCTTTCAATTGCACTTCATTCCCAATAGGGAAATTTGTTTGCTATTTTTCTTTAAAAATAAAGATAAAATATTTGAAACAATTTTTTCCATTGTCTTTTGTAGTTTTACCAAAAAAATCTAAATCGAAAATCGGGTTTTCAGAGAAAAAAATCGGGATTTTATTTTTTTCCAAAATCGGCCAGCCCTAAGTTCTCTGAAAATTGACCCAGTAACACCCAAAACGCATAATGATGTATGTTGTGGTTGATTTTGGGAATGTTCTCTTCTCTCTGCAGAACATTCAGACTCTGCTGGCTGTTGTCGTCCAGTGCTGCAGCTCTTCGGGTCTCAACGGCACCCGACCCCAGCCCAACCCTGATGAGCCACCGCCGATCAACGCAGAAGCAGCTAAAGTTATTGCAGTCACGCTGGTGGAACATGTCTGTCCGGATGTGGCCAACGGGGAGTTGTCCTGGCCGCCTGAGGAGCACGCCCGCACCACAGTGGAGCGAGACATCCACATTAGACGCTGCTTTGAGGCCCACCCAGTGCTATTCCCTTTGCTCCAGGTGGTAGCAGCCGGACGGCCGGCTCTCTGCTACTGCTCAGCTGTGCTCAGAGGCCTGTTGGCCACTTTGCTGGCCCACTGGGAGGCATCTCGTGAGATGTCGTCCACAGACTCCCCATGGCACCTGCAGGCTTCCTGCCTTCTGGTGTTCTGCATGGGAGAAGGGCAGCTCCTGCCTCCTGTGCTGGCCAATGTCCATGAAACCTTCCCCTATCTGAATCCCTTCGAGGTGAGGCTTCTGCTCGTGGCTGTGTGGGAGTACGTAAGAGGCAATGGGCCACTGCCGCAGAAGTTTGTCTTCAGTTCAGAGAAGGGTGTGTTTTTCCGGGATTTCTCCCGAGATGGTGACGTGGCGAGATACGTGGCACCAATCCACAGCGTCCTTCATAAAAACATTGACAGACTGGGTCACCTCTGTTGGCGGTTCCAGCTTTGAGAAGAAGTTAGAAGCAAGCTGTCAGGAGCAGGTCGCGATCTTAATAAAGACGGACTGTTAAACAGAAAAACGAGTGTTAACTTACCTTAAAGTGCACTGCAAAGTCACTGTAACTATAGTTGATTTCTGTAAAGGCGAAGCTGTGGACATAGGTCTTTTGTTCATGTGTCCTTTTTATTTTTTAATGTATTTCTAGACTTGATACATTTCCAACAGGTTTTGTGAGAAATGACACGTGTTTATTATCCACATACAGAATTTGTTGTCCACAAAATAGAGCCCTAATGTGTCATTTTATTTTGAAAGCACAGCTTAACTGTTAAATCATTTGTAGATTGTTTGGTATGATTTTCAGTGAGTTGATGTTCTCCAACTGTGCTTTCACCGTTGCCTCCCTTGTATTTATAAACTGCTGTTTGAACCACTTAACAAAATGGATCTTCATTTAGTCCTTGAACTGAGCATCCTTGTTGCATCATTGCAGAATACTGATGGTTATCATAGTGATCAGTCCTCTCAGTGAATTCTGTTTTTCATCCTTTGAAACACATGCTGCCACATGCTGTTTTTTTAATTTTATTTAGCTCATTGAGTTTATATGTTCTAGTTGTATTTACTGCAGGTTCTCTGGCTTTCTCCGACAGTACAAGGAAAAGATGCCACATTTTTATGTTTTTTGTTTTGTTCTCAAACCCATCTACTTACCTCTGAATTCTCTGGACTGGCAATCCAAGGTCGATGCCAGCTTGGAGAGCCTCCAACCACCATGCCACACTGAATGGGATGAAGCAGAGTGCTGGGGTGCAGGGACAACCAGACACACCTTATTGGAGTTAGCAGCTCTGATTTTCAAGGGAGACCCAGCCAAGGCAGAACCAATACAAGTGGGAGGGACACACACACACAACTAAAACAGCTTTAATACTACAAAATATTAACCATGGAGTTTACAATATACTTGATTTCACACTGTTGTTCCTCCAAGAAATGTTATTAAAATAAAACTCAACGGGCATAGAAGGTAAAAGAATGTACTAACAAAACCCAACAGGTCAAATATTGTTAAAGTGCATTTGATTACATTTCTTGGGGAAGTTCAGCTTGCCAATGGTTTAAAACATCAGTCGCTGCATAGTAAGAGCTGATGTGAGACAGCACATTAAAATACCAAACATAAGTGTAAGAGAATATAAATATAATTGTGGATCAGTTTTAGAGATTAGGATATGTGTAGTGACAGTCATGATCTAAAGCAGGGGTCACCAATCCTGGTCCTCGAGGGCCAGTGTCCTGCATGTTTTAGAGTTTTCTCTGCTTTAACACACCTGATTCTAATTAATCATCGTCATCAGCTTGTCATTGAGGTCTGCACAATTCTCTTAACGGCACAGTCACTTTTATCACGGTGCAATGAAGCAGCGAAACATGTAAAACATGCAGGACACCGGCCCTCGAGGACCAGGATTGGTGACCCCTGATCTAAAGTATTGTTTGGTAATTGCCATTAAATGTGCAGTATGTGCTGTGTTTATGGACTACAAAGACAAAAGGACAAATCTAATATATATCACTGGAAGAAAAGGTAAAAACAAGCAACAGTTATGGAAAAAAATATGAAACGGCTGAATACCAGGTTAGTATCTACAAAATGAATACGGCTGTGATTTATGGAAAATTTAAAAAATATGAACAAAAATGAGTAAACTCAAAACAGCAGGATAGAGCCTTTTCAAGTCTACAAGGACTGTATTTGAACAAATTTACACATTTAGATTTGGGCAGGTCTTTGCAAATGAAAATCACAGGAAGTTTCTTTTTCTTCAACTTAATCCTTTTTTTTAAAGCAACTATTGATTACAACCTTTTTTTTTTACTGTATTTTTTTTACAAATCCAAGTGTGTTCAGCTGTGATGTATGCAATTGTGATTTACATACGGATTTCTAAAGCTAAAAGGGTGAATGAGCATCCTCCAAGAGTGGTGATTCTACATGTTTTTGCCATGCGACGTGCACTAACTGGAAATTAAGTGAGGAATAGATCCATGGACAGTTCCGGAGTCGATGTGTTGGTTTTTTTTTTTTTTTTTTTCACTATTATAACAGCTTTATTAGAAATAGAATATAAAAAAACAATATGTTCAGTTTTTAATTTCCTTTTACAAATATAAATTAGTAATGAACCGGGGGTCGATGTGTACTCCAGTGACTGGAGCTCGCCGATGACGTGGTAGTGCCTGACAGGGTAAATATTCACATGAATCCTCCGTCATTGAAATGTTAAAATGAGACCAGCGTTTCTTAGAAACACAACATATTTATCGGCTTAATAAGAAAGCGCAAATATGTAGTTACATTTCCGTGAATCTGATCGTTGATCCATCTTGGTTGTGGAGTGTGAAGCCTGAATTATGGTCCACGTTAAATCGACGCAGACCTTACGCCGTAGGCTACGGCGTAGTGTCTGCGTCGGTGTAACGCAGAACCATAAATCAGCCTGAGGCGATGCACTGAGCCGCCGTTCAACAACCGCCATTAAGAGAGACGAAGAAGAGTGAAAGGGGCGGGGCGACGCGGCGGCATAAGCAAGATGGCGCCCTTCTCGGAGAGGTGAGAGGACAAAGCGGCTCCGCTATCAAACCCATCATTCATCCTCGATTAACTCGGTATTCGTCTGCGGTTGGGAAACTTCTATTCGCGCTTGTGTGTTCTCCGTAAACCCCAAAGAGATGCAGGTGTTTGAGCACAGCTGAGGGGCGCAGTCTTCGTGGAAAGTGGAGGGCTCCCTTCAATTGAATTAGCGGCTTTTACAGGCGGGTGTCTGCGCCGCTGGTGGCAAAGCTTTAATCGCTCAAAACGGTATTAAAACGCTCACAACGAGACAGCACAACCGTAATCAAGAGCGGGTCTAAAATATAAATTGTATATTGTCGGGAGTGGCTGCTTGTTTTGGTGTATTATTACAGCAAAGCTGGAAAACGTCGGTGAACCACATTAGCTCCTGGTGTCAGCGCAGCACGTCAGGATTATCTCACTAGTGGTGTTTGACAACTGCAGTAAGAAGGAAACTGCAAACTTGGGCTCTATTGTGAGTAAAGCGCACCTGGACGCGTTTAAAGTCATACATTGGCGCAGTGAATTAGATAATTGAGCGGCGTTTTATTTGAGCATCCAACCACCATGCCACTCCGAATGGGATGAAGCAGAACCAGACAAACCTTACTGGAGTTAACTCTGATTAGAGGGACACCCAGCCAAGGCACAACCAGTACAGATGGGGGGAAAAAACAGCTTTAATACTCAGAGGTGTCAAAAGTATTCACATTCATTACTCAGGTAGAAGTATAGATACTAGAGTTTAAAAATACTCCTGTTGAAGTATCAACTCAAGTTCTTTACTCAAGTAAAAGTATAAAAGTACTGGTTTCAAAACTACTTAAAGTATAAAAGTAATGTAAGGGGGGAAAAAGCCATTAAGGACAAAAGCCATTGAAAATGAATGAATCTTAGTATAATGCAAATATATTAAAGAACCATATATGTGTACTATTGAGCATTAACATGTGTTTCAGAGAGCAGGAGATATGATGACTAGTTGCCTATAAGTATTGTAATGGTGCAAAAAGTCAAACTTCAGAGGCATGTTATCATTTATCCTAACCTTTATTGGAATGTACATCCAAGTTTAGTTGCAGGAATCTGAGGACAACGGATGTAAGAACAAAACTGGACAAGAACATCTGAAACAACCACAACCAAATTCACTTTATCCGGATGGAGCAATTTAACTGGATAGTTTTTTTTTTAAAGGCCGAAATGAAATAGAGTAACGAGGCTGTTTTTAAAATGTAAGGAGTAAAAAGTACAGATAATTGCGTGAAAATGTAAGGCGTAAAAGTAAAAAGTCATCTGAAAAATAATTACTCCAGTGAAGTATAACCAAAATTTCTACTTAACTAAGGTAACGAAGTATTTGTACTTCGTTACTTGACACCTCTGTTAATACTACTAATAACTGTAGCTAATATTAACCATGGAGTTTACAATATCCTTGATTTAACACAGTTGTTCCCCCAAGAAATGTTATTAAAACTATACACAATAAAACTACTGTGAGTAAAGCGCACCTGGACGCGTTCAAACTCATAAATTGGCCCAGTGAATGAGATAGTTGAGCGGCGTTTCATTTGAGGACATATTCCGCCCACTCAGAGATCAAGGTCCGGATGTTGTGTGTAATTTAACCCCCGTGTCCAAGTCCTGGTTGTAGCTTGGTCGAGATCCTGTTAAAGAATTACTTGAGCACAAGACAAATTGAGGTATACAGATTGGATTGTAAAATATAATTGTTTTCCTTCGTAGGATGGCGCCGTTCTTGGTGCTGTGGCTGGCCATGTGCCTCAGTGGGACGTGGGCTGTGGACAGAGGCAACTTTAAGACCTGTGACCAGAGTGCTTTCTGCAAGTGAGTGCACGAAACAAAAACTCATTTAGCTCACTTTAAGTTAAGCAGCACGTGGTTGATGATTTCTAATCATGTCCCCTTCTGGTACTAACCAGGCGTCAGCGAGCCCTAAAGCCCGGCGAGTCCCCTTATCGGGCCCTGCTGGAGACCTTGGAGCTGACAAACACCAGACTCACCCTGCAGCTCATCAATGACAACAACAAGGTAGATAACTCTTAAGGCTGCATCCATACTGACACAGTTGAATTTCAGAACAGAATTTTAATCCAATTTTCATACAGTTGGTGTTGTTTGATAATTGTCCTCTTTGTAATTACCTGAAAATACGTGGCTCATTGATTATTTGATTATGGTATAACACGGGTGTGGGTTTTTTTGGGCTGTAGATTTACACAATTGAAATGTCTGCTTATGAGTGAGTCAACAATAAAAGATTTTAGATACATTTCCATGTTTTTAAATGTTGGTTCCCAAAACTTAATTTGAGGACAGGAAAGGACAATTATTCTGTCTTGCGCACTATATACTCCAGTCCTACTTTTGTCTGAGCCATATAGTTATTATTTCCTCCAAGTAATGTTTAGCAGTTGTTTTGTTTTTTTTAGCCATTGGTGTTTCTCGCCAAAAATGTTTGAGCAGCTCTAATGACATTTAAGTTTGCAGTGGAAACATTAACTTTAACATGATAAATCCAAGTCTCTGAATAGTCATTTTAAATGAGCAATTTCTGTCTTGAACAAAATAATTGTGACAATATATATAATTTTTTTTTCCCCCTCCCACGTTTTTTGTTCCTATAATCGAGAGGCCGTACTCTTGGTGTAACAGTTCACTTTACTGCCTAACAAGTACTCCTACCATCATTTCAGTCCATGTCGATGAAACTGATGCACACTGGGCTATAAAACCTTAGCCCAGTTATTTTTCCAGGTGTCTTTAATCTTTGAATATGCATTTGACATCAATACCTCAGAGGTTCTAGTTTAAAATGAAACTATTCCACCTCAGTATACATCTCACGTATGAGGAACTTTAATTTATAGGGAGGAAAAACATAATTAGGAAAATAAATACAAATATGCTAAATGTATTAATCAACATTTAGCTGTCAAATTAAATAACAAATGTATATGTGTACCTTTTTTCTTCCCCCCCATAACAACCCATCATGCTTGGATCAATTTAATCATAACACCATTTCTGCCCCTCCTAATATTACTGGCAAAAAAATCCTAAAATGAAATTCTGAATAGTCAGGGCCATGGCTACTACCATTTACTGACTGAACTGCTGTGTTATGGAGACAACAAGGTTAGCTTCCTTTCATCCATTTTGCTCTGTTTTGACCCACAGGTGCGTCTGCTTCTTGAGCTCTACCGTCTCCAGGGAAACATAACCAGGGTGAAAATTAATGAGCTGAAGCCGCTGAAACCTCGCTATGAGGTCCCAGATGTGCTCATCAGGGAACCGCCTACAGAGCCGTGAGTGTCTTGGGAACATTTCTACATGTATAAAAAGATTTGAGGCGTTCATGTTGCAGAGTTGAACTGAAAATTCAGGATCAGAAGGAGCAATACTTCTCTCCTAATTAGATTACAGTATATAATAGTATCAGTGGTGTTCAGTTCTTGACCTTACTGTTCTTCTCTGTTCTGTCGTCCTTAGCATGTCTGTCTTGTCCCAAGATGAGAATGGGGTCGTCCTATCATTAGGGGCAGAGTCTCAGAGGGTAATTGTCAGCGCCCAGCCTTTCCGCCTTGACATCATGGAGGGACGTGACGTGCTGATGTCGCTGAACTCGCGTGGCCTTCTGGCCTTTGAGCACCTGAGGATGCGCAAGGACACGTGAGAATCCACGCATGCACACACATTTATAAAAACTGGCCCTCTCTTTAAATTCACATCCTCATTCAGTGGATGATTTAAAAAGTTTTTGTTCCCATGATATGGTTTGCTTTTTGAGTATTGTCTTTGACTCGTTGTTATGTCCTCTTCTCCCTATCATCCTAGTTTCTCCTATAAAGTAACTAGCACAGTGGCTAGCGTGTGGGATAATATCAAGAGGGTATTCTCTAGGTAAAGACCCTTAAGATTTGTGTGTACTCTGTTCCTTGTACAAATGCCACCAGTAGTTACTTTAAATGTAGGGCCTTCCATCCCTTTGAGTTTTGTATTTACCCTCAAACAAATGCGTCTGCGTGAGAGGGTGAATGTGTGCATGGAAATGTTTGATTTGATCTAATATTAGCAGGGTCTGCTAGTAAAGCCTGACAGTGCTTCACACTCAACAAATGTATCAAATCAACAAAATCATGCACCCGTAGTGTCACTTCAGCAGCTCATCTGATAATCTGATGCAACTGCGTTACTGAATGTGTTTATCAACCAGCTATGTTGATTTTTATTCTCAATTTGCAGTAAAAGCTAACATGCAGCCATAGAAAAATGTAATCTCATGTTTGCACCAGTTTAGACTGTAGATCTGAGTGATAGGTGCATCCGTCTTCACACGTAGACTGCCTTAATTTAGTTTTCAGGCTTTGCTTCCCAGTGTACCAATACGACAGCAACATCTCTCTTTGTGGTTATTCAGTTTTGCATATTTTTTTTTTGTTTAGAACTGCATCAACTCCGGGACATTTTAATAGCAGTTTAAAGTGGTTTTCTGAGTGTTAACACGCTCTGCCACCTGAACCTCCTGCATGTTCATCACTGCAGCTCATGCACTTTTGCAGCTGATGGTGACTCAAATCCTGTTGCAGCTCAAGGCTTGTGTGGGTGTTTTTTTTTGTATTTTACTGCTACACCATGGCTTGGGTTACACGTTGGTTGTATGTTGGATTCTCAGACTGCAAGCTGTCTCTGTAAGGAGCATTGTGAGTGTTGCATATTGATGCCTTTCAGAGCTCATGTCCCCTGATGGCAATCTTGAATTAGCCACAAGGCAGGGAGTTGCTCAGTTCCCTTGGTCATTAAAGTTCAGGATCTGTAGAGTATCGTTTAGCTGTCGGTGTGGAGTAAGGGGAAATCATCAACCTATCTGTTTGTATGTCCTTCTTCCTTTAATCATTAGTGTAATTATCCCTACATATGTTGTCACAAGATTTTTGGACTCAGCCAAAGTGATGTAATTTTTCTCCTTGCTCTGCTTACTTCCTCTCATTCTGAGCAGTCAGGCGGACCAAGATGCTGAGAACAAAGAGGAGGCTGAGCCAGCGAATCAGGCTGAGGTACAGCAAGATAATCTTTCTCTTGCCCTCTGTATTTGAACACACCACTTCTGCACTTGGCTTTTATGTTCTTTTGTACATTGCATGACTGTTTCCCCATTTTCTCACTAGACAAAAAAAGAAGAGGAAGAGAAAGTAGAAGAGGGGATGTGGGAAGAAACATTTAAATCTCACTCAGACAGCAAACCGAATGGTAAGCTCTTGTTTTATTTCCATTCATTGTAACCATTATTTTAATGTAAACTGGTTGTGTGTGTTATTGAGGTGATTTTAATGACGTGTCTCTGCATTTAGCATTAAATATTACTCAACTTTGGATACTGTAACCTATTGTTGGCTGTTGTGATCCTCCAGGTCCATCTGCTATTAGCTTAGACTTTTCATTACCGGGGGTGGAACATGTCTATGGCATCCCAGAACATGCCGATACCCTAAAACTCAAAACAACTGAGTGAGTGCCAGTAGCATGTCACATTACATATTCATCTATGTTGTCCATCACCCGGGTGGGTACATTTAATGACGCATTACGTTTTTATGTTTGATCCAGTAATGGTGATCCATATCGGCTCTATAACCTGGACGTCTTTCAATATGAGTTGTATAATCCAATGGCCTTGTATGGGGCTGTCCCAGTTATGTTGGCGCACAACGCCCACCGGACTACAGGTATCTTCTGGCTCAATGCTGCAGAAACCTGGGTAGATATAAGCTCCAACACAGCTGGAAAGGTATTGTATTTTTCTCATCAGAGCAAATTATCTTCATGCATAGTTTAATTACAAGGACTTAAGTGTGTCATATGTTTTGTCCCTGTCCAGACTGTGTTTGGGAAGATGCTGGATTATGTTCAAGGCTCTAGTGAGACACCACAGACGGATGTCCGTTGGATCTCCGAAAGTGGCATAATTGATGTCTTTATTATGCTGGGGCCAACTCCCAAAGATGTTTTCTCTCAGTATGCCTCTCTAACAGGTGGGATAACGGATGTTTTCTTGTTCCTCTACAGACAGAATCACATTTTTATCCACAGAATATCAGAGCGGTGTTAAATTCTCAGGTTTTTAGGTTGAATTTACATACACGGCTTGCCTTTTTTTTTTTTTTTTAAGCATATACTCTAAATACAGAAATATATAACAGATTTTTTAGGAAGAAGTTTGTCCTGCTATAGATGATAAATTATCAGGTCATAATCATCGTCTTATGTTACTGACATCTTTTGTTTAATCCATCAGGCACCCAGGCATTCCCTCCTTTGTCTTCCCTGGCTTATCACCAGTGCCGCTGGAATTACAATGACCAGGAAGATGTGCGCTCTGTGGATGCAGGCTTCGATGAGCATGACATCCCCTATGACTTCATCTGGTTGGATATCGAGCATACAGATGGGAAACGCTATTTTACTTGGGATCCACACAAGTTTGCAACACCGAAGGAAATGCTGCAGGGTCTCCTGGACAAGAAACGTAAGGTACAGACAAACAGTCCCTCTCTGCACTGTACATGATATCTACGTCATCAGGTTTCTGGGCATCTTGCGAGTGGTTATTCAGCGTCAATTTTATGGCTGTGACGGTTAACTGAAAATAATAAACTGCCCTCTTCCCTAAATTCTGATTCTTTCTAGATGGTAGCCATTGTCGACCCTCACATCAAAGTAGACAGCAACTATAAGATCCATAATGAAATTCGTTCTCGGGGTTACTATATCAAGAACAAAGATAGTGGAGACTACGAGGGCTGGTGCTGGCCTGGTAAGAGACTGAAAACTACAATTTACTGGAAAATCTTACAAAAAAAAAGTTTATATATTTATATATGCATGCACAAACCTCTTTCTCATATTGGTTTTGTTTTTGGGACTGATGATGAACATTAGGTAGTGCCGGTTATCCAGACTTCACCCGAGCTGACATGAGGACCTGGTGGGCCAGCATGTTTGCCTATGATCAGTATGAGGTGAGTCTCAGAAACATCCATTAAGTAATCGGCAAGTATTACTACTGTAAGATGTTATTGATTCAGCAAATTTAGTTTTGCAACATGAGAAGTGGAGAATACCCAGTCAAAGTTTCGTTTGTTTGTTTAGCTGCGGAATGGCATTGACATTTTCCCGGAGTTCATAGATTACACTTTGTCCTCCCTGCAGGGCTCCATGGAGAACTTGTATACATGGAATGACATGAATGAACCATCAGTCTTCAATGGGCCAGAGGTCACCATGCACAAGGATGCAATGCATGGAGCCTGGGAGCACCGCGATGTACACAACCTGTACGGGCTTTATGTGGTAAGTCTACCCAGACTGAAACTTGTATTTAGATTATATTGTAGTTGTGAATTTTATGGCCACTACCAATTTTTCCCTATATTGGTGGCTGTTTCAGGCACTTAACAAAATCGTTCATGGTTTTGATTTGGTAGTTATGTGCTAAATCCAGCACCGTTTTCTACTGCAAATAACTTTGAAGTATCAAATACAAATTTCAGTGGTTATAGTTAACATTGTTTGAATCTGATCAAAACTACTACTTTTAAAAAGACAGTTAAATCCAAAATGAGGCATTTCATGGTTTTTAGTAGCTCACTTAAGCCGTTTTGTCAATACTTGATGAAACATGAGCATTGCATATGCCTGGTGTCATATATTTTAAAACATTTTACTCTCTCTCTATTCCATGATCCCTTCATGGTCTACAGCAAATGGCCACAGCAGAGGGTTTGATCCAGAGGTCAGGAGGAGTTGAGCGGCCGTTTGTCCTAACCAGGGCTTTCTTTGCAGGGTCACAGCGCTATGGTGAGCTCTTTTCCACCTGGACTTCAAGTAACCTGCTGATTCAGAGTTGCCCTTGCAAATCTACTGAGCGTGTTCTATTTGAAATTAATCAAAATGTGTTCTGATATGTTAAATTATTTTTATAATTTCTTTTTCATACTTTGTTCTGCTGTTGTGACAATGGGAATTTCCCTTTACTGTTCCCTGGAACAGTAATATCTTGTCAGGCCATTGAGCTAATTTCACTGCAGAGCCTTGACGTGCTGACGGGTGTTTTTGCAGGTGCTGTGTGGACCGGAGATAATGCTGCTGAGTGGGACCATTTGAAGATCTCTATCCCCATGTGTTTGAGTCTGGGGCTAGTTGGAATCTCCTTCTGTGGTGGTAAGTTACCACTGTCTTAGTTTAACTAATCTCTCTGCACATCATAAAATGATTACCGTTTTTTTTTTCCCTTCTCCCCGCACTATAAGGCGCACTTAAAATCCTTGCATTTTATCAAAGATCAGCAGTGCGCCATATGTATGAATTCTTGTTGTGCCTATTGACCCCAAACCAGTTTTATGTGGTCCACTGCACTCAACAATCTGTCAATGCTTTAGTGCAACTTTGGTAAGCAATGAAGCCGCTCCGCTTTGATTGTCAGACCATTCAGGTGACGCATTAAAGTCAGTCCATGGTTGATTACGGATTGCAATATCAGACAACTGATTATGTAGTTCTGGCAAGCGACCAACATCTAGTCAATGTTACCTTACTATAATTAGACATCAAGCCAACGTTAGGTTTTTAGCATAAATCCAATTTTCAAATCTATATACTAATCCAATTATAATCAAATGTTGGAATCCAACGTTGTTCCAGTCTCACACCAACTTCAGGTGCAATCGCTGGCAACGATGGACCAATCAGAGAACGGTACTTAGTACTACGCTTACCTCCTCTACTTTTTATTTGTCGAAGACAAATGATTTTAAAATGCAAATGTATTTTTGTGTATTGGTTACAACGAACCATACTTACGAGTTATCATGAATGAGTTGAATAAAGTTCGACTTACCAGACTGTTTTTTTTGTTTCGCTTTAATATGTTTTATCATGCACCTTATGGAAGAAAATAGACCCGTTCATTGATATATTGTGCCTTATAATGCGGTGCACCTGATGGTTGCAAAATACAGTAATTTGTTTTGTGGCTTTTTCTTTTTGAGTTAATATTACTTTGTACTTTTTGAAGCTCTTTTTAAACCAATTTGTTTTTGTTTGTCATGCCATGTGGAAATGAACTTGTTGTGGCTTCAGGGTTGTAACTCGTGCAGACTGCTTTCACGTGGTTGTATCTTTTTATTTTAACTCGGTGTGTGTCAGAAAATCAGATTAAATAAACCACTTCCATGAGAAAGTGAAATGACAGATAAAGCTGTTATCAGATAAGCATTTATTTCAAGCCTGAGATTCAAAAGTTCTGTACATCTTAGTTTAAACATTTTCTTTCCCTGTAAAGATTAAATTAGGTTCCCTGACAATCTAGCTGCTGCAGTGACATGTGGCTGAGAAATGTCAGCAGCGTACAGCACCCGTGATACTTAACAGATCTTGTTAGGAAAAAGTGTTTAAATATTGCTAACGTATATTTTGCAACGGATGTCCCCAGAATGTTGGTATGGAAATGCGGTTGAGGTGTTGCCACGGTTACTATAATTGATCCCTCTGGTACCCTAGCTGCGGTTGTTTTTTGTTGTGTTGTCTCACTTTCTGTTCAGAATATGATTCCCGTGTTCATGATGAGATATAACATCATTAATTTGATGAAAGAAAAAAATGATTTTATGAAGAAAGTATCCATATTTAAAAAAAATAAATAAAATAACCATAGTTTAAGAGAGGCTCTCATGAGAGAGTTGTATGCCCAAATTGTAGAAAGGCTCTAAAAGGCCCAGAGTCCACTAACCAATACCCTCTTGTATTGCAGCTGATGTTGGAGGCTTCTTCAAATCACCGAGCTCTGAGCTGCTGGTGCGTTGGTACCAGACCGGGGCTTACCAGCCATTCTTTAGGGCCCATGCCCATCTGGACACACCCCGGCGTGAGCCATGGCTGTTTGGTCCAGAAAACACAGCTCTGATTCGTGAAGCTGTGCGTCAGCGCTACACCTTCTTGCCCTACTGGTACCAGCAGTTCAACCACGCTTATCACACCGGAGAGCCTGTCATGAGGTGAGGATGAGCAGGAAGCAGAGTTGGTATTCAGCAAATTGGTTACAAAAGTTTTTTGAGTCACTAAAATGGCATAATTGGCACACTTTATTTATGAAAATGATAGAGCAGCAGATGAAACGATGTCATTTGCATTTCTTTTGCAGACCGCTGTGGGTGGAGTATCCTCAGGATCCTGCTACTTTTGCTCTGGATGATGAATTCTTGATTGGTGAGACTAATCACTAAAACTGAAATGTTTTCTTCTGCCACATGTGAGCATATTCTCTTGGACTGCTTCAAATTTCTAGTAAGAATTGTCCCCATAGCGGCTGTCATTCAAAGTTTTAACTGATTTTTAGGGGAAAAAAATTATAAAAAAAAGTTAAATCGGTCTGAAAGTGGTCACTAATTAGGAGAGAAGAGTTCAAGAGAGAAGTATGAGCTGCATGTGCTTTTGTTCAGAACCTTTCAGTTTAATATTTTTAGCTGCCCACGGTACAAAGGTGTTTTTCTCTTATCACTCCCTTGTGTCAACAGCAAATAGCCGTTAGTGTGCCAAAAGATGACAATGTTAAGCCTGGTTTATAGCAGCTGTGCACGTAGGCTCCACACAGGGGCTGCGTTATTGTTTGCATCATTCTGAAATTAAACTAACAACCGGCTAGGTGCAGTGTAGGTTCTTTTTACTTCAGTTTTATAGCTCAGGCATAGCAACGGAGCAAATAAAGTGTATTTTACATGACCTAGAACAAGGTTTATCTTATCTTAAATACACGTTGAGCTTTAGTCATTTTATAGACATTGCAGCAAACTATTGTTCTATTCAACTTATAAAAAAAATTGAAAACGGAGAACAATTCTTTCAATTGACGCAACGTGTAATTGCATTTGGAGAGGGGTGCTTGCGAGGCTATGCCGTAGTCCAGTGATTCTTAACCATAGGGCCGCGGCCCACACTTGGGCCGCGAGCGCCATCTAGTGGGCTGCGAAAAAAATTCAGTTTTGTACGTGTGGGCCGCGGGGGCCGCGGGACTGCATAGCAACTCCCGACCAAATGAGGAGAAGAAGACACTCAGCTAGCTGTACGTGTAATAGTAAGAGAAATGGTGTGTATTTACAGAGTAAATCCTTCATTTTGCACAGAGTAGGTTTAGATCCGCCAGGATCAGGGATCGATTACTTGGGTCTGCGCCCAGAGCGAGCGAGCGCGGCGTGATCATTTATCCTGACTCGTCCGCGCAGCCGGGGAGGTCGGTGCCGCTCGGGCGGTGGGCTCCATCGTTACTGCTGAAGGATTGTACATGTAGATGTGTCTGCTGGACTGGACTGTTGTTCGGGCTCGCAAAAGCATCGGAAAGTGACTCTGCTGCAGCGGCCAGAGAGCTGCGGGTTCTGCCCGGCCGTCTCAGCTGATCAGGCTCGGATGAAATCCGACACGCGCAGTCCTGACAACTTATTAATGTAAATAAAACTTAGTAAGTTACTTAGTAAGTAATTAGCTTGACTCTTACAGAGATGAGAAGCCTAACAGGTGGAAAGGAAAGTTCAACTCAGAATGGACCGATTCATCCTGGTTCAGTTTACCCACTGGGACAAAACCAGTGTCTCATACGTTCAGAGACCGTGGCGTTCAAAGTGCGAAAGTGAAACGCCACTGAAACAAAACAGTTTTTCATCAAACATATCCACTCAAGTCTGAACTGAAGTCACAGAAAATAAGCTGACCATCTTAAACATGTTTGGGTCCACATACAGCTGTGAAGCAGCTTTGTCCACAATGAACAGAATTAAAACTAAATATCGTTTCAGGCTCATCAATGAGCACCTTCACATGCATATGAGAACCTGACACCATCCAGCCCAGATTTAAAGTCCTGGCAGGAGAAATTAGAGCTCAGTTCTCTCACTGAACGACAGAAAGTGAGGGCATAAGATTAAGGGGAAGAAAGAAAAACTGCAAAACTTTTAAATTGTTAAGATGTGTTTATATTAATTTATTATAAAAATGTGTTGAGACAATTAACAAAGAAAAGGGGAAATTCAAACTGCTGGTAAAGAAATAAAATAAGATAGCATTTGAAAAATAAAATAAAATCTTATTTATTTTATTTTTAAGAGAAAAAAATGTGTAATTGAAGTTACACATGTTAATGGTCAAATATGTACTTTTTTAATATAACAGTCAGATGCAGATGTTGATACAACTATGAGGCTACTTGAATATATATATATATATATATATATATATTATGATGTTCTGGACCTTCGCTGCTATACAGTGTTAATATTTAACGGGCCTCGGGCCACTCTGTACTGAAAAAATTGGGCCCCAAGGTCAGAAAGGTTAAGAACCCCTGCCGTAGTCTATACTATTGATTTCACACTTACGGCATAGGTTTGACGTAGAAGTATAAATCCAGCTTTAGTGTACACTCACCAGCCACTTCATTAGGTACACCTGTCCAAGTGCTCATTGGTGCAAATTTCTAATCAGCCAATCACACGGGAGCAACTCGATGCGTGTAGACATGGTCAAGACGATCTGCTGCAGTTCAAACCGAGCATCAGAACGGGGAAGAAAGGTGGTTTAAGTGACTTTGAACATGGCATTGATTGTTGGTGCCAGACGGGCTGGCCTGAGTATTTCAGAAACTGCTGATATATTGGGATTTTCACACATGACCTAGGATTTACAGAGAATGATCCATAAAAGACAAAATATCCAGTGAGCAGCAGCAAAAGATGATGCTATCACGTCAATATGGACCCAACTCCTTGTTGTATCTATGCCACAAAGTATTAAGACAGTTCTGAAGGCAAAAGTTGGATTTGATTGAAACCTTTATTGTCCCCTCTGGGGAAAATCAGTTGCCAAACAGCTCATGACATTCAAAAAAGGAAGACAAACAGAGCCGAGAATGCAACAATACATATAAACACACTGCTGGTCCAACAAACATGAAGTGCTGGTAGTTGTTTGCCAGAGTGCAACATGTGCAGATAAAAGTCCAAGCCAGTTAGCCTATCGGCTCCAGGTCGCCCCGTGCCTGCAGGGACTGGTTGTAGAGTTGGAGTGCAGCTGGAATAAATTACCGTCCAAATCTTTGTGGTCTGACGGGGGAGGACAAATCTGTCGCTGAATTTGCTCCTCATCCCCAAAGGGGGTCAAACCCAGTACTAGCAAGGTGTAGGCCTACCTAATAAAGTGGCCGATGAGTGTACACAACCTAGTCATCTCCAGTCAGTGAACAAAACAGTTTGGGTGACCATATAACAGCCATGGTAAATGTTGCACCTGGATTTAATAGTCACAGAAATGCACCAAATAGATGCTACATTTAATTGTTCCTCTAAGGGCTGGAGTTGTGCTCATAACTTGTATGTGCTGCCACCATGTGGCCAACACTTTAGAAAAGATCAATTTAATGTAACTTTGTTGTCCAAACTGTTGCCGTATTTAATAATGACATATGTTGAGTATAACCCTGTGTAAAACCAGCTGAGATTCGGAATACAAAATGGGACGAAAACCTGAATTCATTTGTTGTGGTTTGGGAAATATGAAATGATCTTCTCTTCCACTCATGTGACTTAACTCTGCTGTAGGACGAGACCTGTTGGTGCACCCAGTTACTGAAGAGGGAGCTAGGGGAGTCACGGCTTACCTGCCTGGGAAAGACGAGGTACCGGCTTGGCACTGACGCATGTTAATGTGATTTTTGTATTCTTGAAATCTTGTCTTAATGTGCGTGTGTGTGTGTGTTTGCTCCCAGGTCTGGTTTGACATCCACACCTATCAGAAACACAACGGCGCCCAGAACCTTTACATCCCTGTCACCATGAGCTCTGTAAGAGACGCACAAAACTTTCAACACTACTCAGTATAAAGAAGGATTTAAATTATAGTTAATCTGCAAGTAGTTGTTTCAAACTCCTCCACCCTCTACATCATCATTTGTCTGATTGCAATATTAAGTCTTCATGTTTTCTCGTCAGATCCCTGTGTTCCAGCGTGGTGGGTCCATCATCCCCAGAAAGATGCGAGTCCGCAGGTCTTCCACATGCATGGAGCACGACCCCTACACTCTCTATGTGGCTCTTAACACCCGGGTAACTTGAACACAGTCCACTCATGGCTGCAAGACTCAACTGATTCCATACTGTTTTGATTTTAAAAGTACCAAGTGGCGTCATGGAAATGTGAATTTGACATTTTATTTGACAGGGAACTGCAGAAGGTGAGCTGTACATAGATGATGGCCACACCTTTAACTATGAAAAGAAGGAATTTATCCGTAGGAGGCTGTCCTTCGCAAACAACGTCCTATCCTCTACGTGAGTAACACATTTATGTGGAGAATATTGAAGTATAGAGTGCTAAAGTATGCAGCCAATAGTTTAATCTACATCTGCTACTAGAGGTACGTGGCCTTTGCTCAGAGATGACTCAATTTTTGGTTGAAATGTCTTTCCACAGTAACCTTGCTGTTGATGCCCAGTTTACTACCAACTCCTGGATTGAACGTGTTATCATACTGGGAGCCAGAAAACCCAGCAAGGTTACCCTTAAGACTACTGGTGAGTGATCGCTTTTTTTTAATTTATGGAGCAGTTTTCTTGGGACAACAATAACTGTTTTTGGTTTTTGTTTCCTCTGCAGATGGTCAGGATACCCATGTAGAGTTCGATTTTGATGCCTCGATGTCTGTCGTAACACTTCGTAAGCCTGGCATGAATGTTGGGGCAGACTGGACCGTGATGCTTAAGTAACCATGGAGACGAAAGAAGCAGGAAAAAAAAATGCACAACTGGGCGGAATGGGAGGAGATGGAGAGAGTGGGAACAGACGCAATGCCCAAAACTAACTACAGCAGTCAACATCCAGAAACGCGTTAACACAGTTTTCATTCACACAAACCCACACTCACGTTTACCCGTTCAGCCAATCTGTCACCTCAATGCAATTTCTCTCTTGGGTTCAGCCAAACTGCAGTACTTTTTTTTTTTCTTTTCTTTCTATGGTTACCACCAGGTAATTCAAATTTTTCAGATGTGTAACTAAACCGTTGGAGGTATGTCACTTTTTTCTTTTTTTTTTTTAATTGGGGATTAGAAGAAAGCATTTATTTTCATTCACTCTTCTATTTGGTTTTACATTGCATTTTTCATGGTCCGCATTCAAATCACACGCTCTACCTGCTGCTAACTCCCCTCCCCAGACTCAAAACGGTCATTGTCATTCCTCTATTAATCCAACCTCTTAAATCAACAAAAAATTGGGATTTTGTGCGTGCTGCATTTTACATCTAGGGAGGTCTCGCCAACGGTCTCCTAAATGGTTTCACGCTTGGCTTTCATCCATTATTCTGGAATTTTCCTGATCCCACAGAATAGAGGTCTTTTATTTTCTAGTCCTGGCCAGTCCTTGTGTAGTCAGTCACTGACTATGCACACAAAGGATTTATAATCTTTGTATCACATTTGGATATTATGACATTTTTCGGCTGCAACCCGGAGAGAATAATTTTAGCTGCTTTGAACAAACCTGGTGTTGGAAATCACTTCAGGGGACTGAACCACTGTCCTACTGTGGATCATTCTGTTGATGTGGTTTCCCAGTTTTATCAAGACATTTTCCCATATTGGTTTAATAGTTTGTTTGTTTTTTTTTATAAAAGATTTGATGAAAATTAAGAGCTTCATTTGGTTTAGATTTTCATTAGTTAATATTGGGACAGCCCAGAATTTCCACTTTGTCATTTGGACGTTAATGAACGGATGAATTAAAATCCTTGAGGTGTTCAACTTGGGAAAACAGCCACAACTGTCCTAAAATATAGAGGGTACATAAATACAAATAATTCACTCGAGTAGTCTGTGCTGTTTAGTAAAATCATCTGACTTATTTTTAGGGTTTTGTTTAGTTTGTCTGTTTTTAAGAGAATAAATGAAATTGTTGCTGCGTTTTTTGTTTTGTTTTTTTGTTGATTGCTTGAAATGATGGAAATGAAAGTAAAGTGTTGCACTTGAGTTGTCAGATGCACTCTAACAAATGAGACCAAGTGAAAATAAAGCTGACCAAATGTAAAAGAAGTCTGTGTTGGTTTTATGGGTTTTAAACAGGTACAATGTTTCAAATGCTGCTGGGATAAGTTTGCAAAAAAAGACCTGCAGTTCATTACTCAAGTACATAACCCATTTAAATGTGGAGTGATTTTTAACTCTTCTCTTTCAAACACTTGATCTGGGAGAACTAAACCCTCTTTCACTATGGAACTGAAACGGTAAAAGGATCAAATCTGACCGGTTATAGTTTTTGCAAAAAAAATGCTAAAAGCTTCAGACCGCTCACAATAGTTGGTTCAATAATTATGGAGGTACATTTGCGTCTTAATTATTCAATAAAAAAAAAAGTTCTTCAATTAAAAAAAAATTCACTTCAATCAAAATAAAATGTTTCAATCAAAGAAAAAAAGTGGTTGAATGCAAAAAAATATTTGAGAGTAAAAAAAAATGCATTTGAACACTTTCTTCACTTTCTTTCTTTCTTTTGTTGGGAAATGTTTTCTTTGATAGAAGTGAAGTTTCTTTTGTTTGAAGCAACCTTTTTGATTGAAGTAGTGTTTTTTTGTTCGGGCCATATTAGGCTAGACATATTAGGATAGACATTTGTGTATCATTTAATCAAAAAAGAAGTTGCTTCAAAAAGAAAAAAATATTTTCAATAAAAAAAAACTTTTTCAAAGAAAAAAAAGTGTTTGAATGCAAAAAAATATTTGAGACCCAAAAAATTACATTTGAACACTTTTTTTTTTTGGATTTGTGTGGAGCGATTTTTAACTCTTCTCTTTCAAACACTTTCACTATGGAACTGAAACGGTAAAAGGATCAAATCTGACCGGTTAAAACATTTGCAGAAACAATGTTAAAAGCTTCACACTGCTCACTCTGTTGGTTCAATAATCCTTTATTTTGGTCTACATGCTCGGATGCTGCGCACGCATGCGCAGCTCGCACATGTGTGGCGTCATGGAGACCATCATGGCGGCGGAGGGCGAGGAGATGAGCGGCAACGGAGAGCTGGACGAGTCTGCAGGTGCTTTCCCTTCACTATGGATGCTTTTCGGTTACGGTGGCGGTTTACAGATATTGAAATGCTTAAGATTTAGTCACAAGCATTCTACATAAGGCCTCCCATCTGGGGCCTCTGTTAGGATAATTATGAGCTATGCTAAGCTAAGTTAAAGTCACACGCAGCCGCGACGACACGATTCATTTCTGATATTTGTTTTGTTCATAAACTCCTAAAGCAGTGTTTTCCAAGACAAGCTTGCAAAGCTGCACACAGTGCATCCTAACATTTCGGTGGTTGTCTTTTGTCAGTGACAGACCTCTGCAGAAGCAGGAATACATTATAGTTTCAGTCTGTTAATTATCTGCTTTAGTTACATTTTTTTGTTTTTATTTCTTGCCAAATTTCATATTCATGAGAGTAAATTTTCAAAGAAAACCCCTTGCTTTTATGTTTTCCAGAAAGAAATGGAACTTTACTTAAAACTAATCACTAAATCAACAAATGAAAAGGCTATTAAAACCGTAAACTTGTGTAATATGTATAATCTTCTTGAATAACGAACATCACCCCTGGCACATGTTCTGTATTCTATTTGTATACTGTTCCTGTATACTATTCTGTGATAATTATTTTAAATAAAGTAAAAAAAAAAATAGTTACATTTTTTTTCCATATTTCTTTTATCTGACTTGTTTGCTGAATGCAATCTATATATAATTGATGTAGCCTGTCACATCACATCATGTTTTTTTTAAAATTTGTTATAATTTGTTTAATTCAGTTGCTTTTTATGAAATAAAACTTGTAGAGCAAACAGGAAAAAGTAAGTGATGTTTAGTTCCTAGTGTTGGGAATTAATGATTCACAAGTTGACAAGTACCATTTACAAATTATGGTTTGTTAGACCTACAGGACTGTGTCAGAAAATTAGAATATTGTGATTTTCTGTAATGCAATTAAAAAAAGACAAATGTCATACATTCTGGATTCATTACAAATCAACTGAAATATTGCAAGCCTTTTATTATTTTAATATTGCTGATCATGGCTTACAGCTTAAGAAAACTCAAATATCCTATCTAAAAAAATTAGAATATTCTGGGAATCTTAATCTTAAACTGTAAGCCATAATCAGCAATATTAAAATAATAAAAGGCTTGCAATATTTCAGTTGATTTGTAATGAATCCAGAATGTATGACATTTTTGTTTTTTTAATTGCATTACAGAAAATAAAGAACTTTATCACAATATTCTAATTTTCTGAGACAGTTCTGTATGTGCATTTTGTTTGTTTCAGTCCATGGTAATCACATTAACGTAAACTTTTGATCCAGTTTATTATTTGATGGATAAGTTAAATCTAAACCTTATCTAAATCTAAAGCTTATTTTGAGTGAGTTGAAGACCCTCAAACTTAATCGAGCCTCACCATCATTTGCAGATTTATTTTTACTATAAGGATTGTAATCAATAGACTAAGATTGTTATTATTATTTGTTTAACTTGTTTGATCAGTGCCAAATACTCCACTGTGTGTTACAGTTCAGTTTCACTACAATTATGGGAGAAAGAAATGATACCTGATTCTGGAACTAATTTGCTGTTATTTGCAAACTTATTTTAGCTGATCTGTGAACATGTCACACCCACTTAAATGTCATTAACTCTGGTCTCTTCTGCAGTTAATATATGACTTTATATTGTATACAAATCAAAGAATATGTCATATCAGATGTTATATTTACATTCAGTCATTTAGCAGATGTTTTAATCCTAAGTAACATGTAAGCAAGGAATGGCATTCAAGACTCAGTAAAATAGGTAACTGAATTGTTTACTAAGTTCTTATCTATTTAAAATGAAAAATTTGAGATCAAATAAGTGCAGAAGTGCAAAATAAATGTTACAATTGTTGGGAAACGCGATGTTGTGTAAGTCGATGAGTCTTGAGGATATTTGAGGTAGAAAACGATGTGTTTGCTCTGACAGAATTCAAAATATTGTGTAGACTTTATCCAGCCAGCTCTGATGTACAAAATGGGAATGTAAGAGTTGAAATAACTTTTACTGCACACAACATTTTACAACTTTTTTAAGTTGAATATGGGGTAGAGCAAAATCACCCATGGCAATATTTACACCCTTTTTGACCCGTGTTGATGATGTTCAGACATTGCTTTGCAACCCAAATGGGGACTAAAGTCAGCCAGTCACATTTAAGACAGGTCTCTCTCTGGCTTCAGGTCAATTGTTCTTGGAAAATGGCAAGCATTAATATGGATTAATAATGACCCTCAGATACTAATGGAGATTTATCTTTGATTTTATGCTGTGAAGCCATGGATGTCTCTGAAGCGCCACCGCCACCTCCTCCGCCTCCCCCACCTGAGATGTCAGAGGAAAACGGCAGTGTTGCTGCGGCCCCTGAGGGCCCTATAGATGCCGACCCTGCTTCCTTCTCCATGCCCTCGGCTTCTGAGGAGGAGGAGTTACCAGCAGACTTTGAACGTATGTTGAAAACGGCAAACGATAATCCTCAAGACTTCACCAGTTGGACAGATCTACTGCAATACTGCGAGCAAGAGGTGTGTGTTTGTTTTAATGATAATAATAATAATGATAATTATAATGGGGAACTCATTATGACCATGAGGTCAAAAAATATGTTCAAACTGGTGGGAACGCATTTTCTCATCTGTTCAGGGTCACGTCATAGCATCACGCAGAGCGCTAGAGGCCTTTCTTGCCCGGTATCCTCTCTGCTACGGCTACTGGAAGAAGTTTGCTGATCTGGAGCGGCGTGCCGGGTACAATGACAAAGCAGAGGAGGTAGTAGCAGTTCATTTCTTCTGTAGAAAGAAAGTGTTTTTCCACTTGTATTTAATCAGGAAATATTTATGGACATTGTTTGTTGTGCTAGATTTGTATTCAGGGCCTCCAGGCAATCCCCCTGAGTGTAGATCTGTGGATCCACTACATCAATCTACTGTTGGGAACACTTGACATGAACCTGGAAGATTCACCCAGTAGGATTCGCACGTAAGCACCAATGAACTTATTGGTTTAAATTGAAATATCTCCTATTTCATTTCTAAAGCAAGATCAAAATTTACTCATAAAAGTTTACAGTCATTTAGCTCATCAAGCTCCTTATTTGAACAGCGTTTTTGTTGAGGAAATAAATACAACAAGTATTAAGTGGCAATGAGTCTCACCATGGCATTTTTGCAGTTGTGGGTATTTACAAACCGCCTATTGCTTGGAGTGAAAAATGTCATGTGATAACCTGATAGCATCAGAGCAGGGTGTACTGCACATAAGCTGCAGTACATGATAAGTCAGCCCTGATTAAACAAGCAATAATCACAAAAATGTTCTAGAAAATGTCCTTTTTACTTGCTTATAATCTTTTTATGCACATTTTCTTTTCTATATAGTAGTTAAGCCACACTATCAGTTCCAGCAGGCTATCTTAATATGAAGTTTTAAAATTAGTAAATATGTTTGGTGCTTTTACAATGTTAAGAAGAAAAAAAAAAAGAATCTAATGAGATATAGAACAGAAAAATTAAAACATTTTGTATTCTTGCTGTGTTTCGCAATCCTCAGTGTGTTTGAGGCAGCGGTCTCAGCAGCAGGCCTGGACTTCCACTCAGACAGACTTTGGGATCTGTATATTGAGTGGGAGAAGGAGCAGGGGAACATGAAGAGCGCTGCAGCCGTCCTGGACAGAGTACTTAAAATCCCCACCCAGCTCTACAACACCCACTACGACAAGTAAGACCCCCAGCTTATCCGACATAAGATGATGCAGAAATAATGATGCAGAATTGTTTCTGTTTTTCCCACATTTATAACAGTGAGAATAACTAGTTGTTTTAAAAGTCTCACTTCTTCACTGGCAACATGAACATTTCATGTGTCCATCTTTTTCTGTGATGTATTAATTTAATTTTCCATCTTGCCACGTCCTCCACTCGGCCGTGTATCAGGTTCAAAGAGCACCTGAACAATGATGCGCCTAAAGACGTGCTTTCTGTAGAAGAGTACGAGGAGCTGAGGGCAATATGCCGCCAAAACCAGAAGGCTGAGCGAACCGAACAGGAGAAGGAGAAGGAAGAGGAGAGGCCGCCAGGGGAGGAAGAGCCCGCCACACCAGAAGGGACCGACAGTGTGAGTAACATGCAAGCCATTTCTCTTTCATCACTTGGCTATTAACAATTTTTTTGTACTTCATGTTTTATTCTAACATGTTTTTGTGAATGTAAACATGAATAATTACTTAATTACTCTCTGTGTTTAGGAAGAACTGATGCAAAAGATAAGAGAACAAGTTCTGGTTTGCAGGGATAAAGTGTACCAGGACAACGAGGGAGAAGTCCGCAACAGATGGAACTTTGAAGACGCTGTGAGTTTCTCCTGGTATTTTATTTTTCTTATCTTTTCCTTAATTTCTTTTTAATTAAGTTCTTGGTTCTAAACGAACAACGGTGTTGTTGGATATTTGTTCATTATTCAAAAGGTGTTATTAAAAAAGGTCACTTTAAAAGATAACTTTTTTTGTTTTCTTTAATATACAGAATCCTCTCTTGGATCTCAAAAAACCCAGCCAGTACTGTAAATGTTCTGGTATCTGTAGAAGAGCTTTGAATAAATTAAAGAAAAATTCTTAAGTTCTTCATCTTGTTTACATGCTGTAATGCAACTGCACTCACCTCAAAAACGTATTTCTCTTCTCATGGTCTCCCGTCAGATCAAGCGACCGTACTTCCACGTAAAACCACTCGACCGCTTGCAGCTCCAAGCCTGGCACTCTTACTTGGACTGGGAGATTGCTGAGACGAAAAAGGACGCCAAAGACACAACACAAGGTGAGCAAAAACATGATGAAGTCGCTGTCAGATGCCACCGATGTTTACCGGCGGTTTGTTTTATTTTTATGAAAGTAGTTTAAACACCCTCATGTCTTCAAGATCCAAACCAAGCTGCCTCAGAGGAATCCGGGGAAACATCCCGGCCTCAGGAAGCCCCGCAGGATCCTGCAGCTCCCCGCAGTGACCACAGAGTTCGAATCTTGTTTGAACGCTGCCTGATCGCCTGTGCGCTGTATGAGGAGTTCTGGACCAGGGTAAGAGCATGCATTAAGAGCAAGCAAACAAGAGCATATTTACACTTACATTTGAGTTAATATCTTATGCACGTGCACCAGTGTGTAATGTAAGTGTATGTTGTTTAGTACATTCAGTACCTGGAGCCCCAGAGCGTGGACGAGGCTCGAGCTGTTTTCAAACGAGCCTGTGTCATCCATCTGGCTTACAAACCCAACATCCACATGCTGTGGGCCACGTTTGAGGAGAGGCATGGTACGTGAAAAGTACCATCTTATTTTTATTTGTTTTTTTATTAAATGTATCTGATTTGTGTCATGCATCACACAAAAAATCCTGCAGTCAAGATTACTTCAGAGACTTCACAGAAATGACTGTGATGCATATATATATACTGTATGTTTCAACAGATGTTTACAGAAAAGTAAAATAGTTGCAATGAAACAGTTATTTAGTGGCACCAGAGGGTGTGAAACCAATATTAACGATAAACAACACACACACACCAGTAAACTTGCATTTCCTGCTTTGGAAACAGGAAATGCGTTACTCTCTTAAGGACTGCTTCATCCTCTCCACCAGGTGACTTAACCGAGGCCAGGCGAGTGTTGGAGGCCCTGGAGAGCTCTCTGCCAGGTCTGGCAGTCGTCCGACTCCGCAGGGCTGCTTTGGAGAGACGGACAGGCCACTTGGAGCAATCTGAGGCCTTGCTGACTGAGGCAGTGGCTCAATCCAAAGAGAAACCCACACTACATGCTTTCTACTCCATCAAGCTGGCTCGTCTACTGCTGAAAGTGGGCAGGGACCCCAGCAGAGCTCGCACAATTTTACAGGAAGCACTGGAAATTAGTCCGGTGAGAAATGAACACTGACGCACACCGATTGATCAAATTGGTCACTTTTTTGTGGTTTTAATCCCCCCCCCTTTTGCTCTCCACGTGTCCTGCATCAGGATAATGACAAACTGCATTTGAACCTCTTGGAGCTGGAGGTGTCGGGGGACCCCTGGGCCTCGGCTGAGGCGGTGAAGGAGTGTGTGACACGGGCTCTTGCAGCTCCTCTCACCCCACACACCAAGATCCTCCTGTCACAGAGAGGCCTGCAGTTTGCAGAGGATTACAGCAACTCCATCGAGAGGTTTGGATTCATGACAAATATTTAAAATCAGACTAAACTTTGAAAGATGCTGGCAGACAGTCCTCATCTGAATCTGTGTTTCTGACCTCTGCAGTGTGCTGTCCATTTACGAGGCACACCAGAAGCTGCTGACTGAGCTCGGTGGGACAAAGAGGGAAGCAGAGAACGGGTGAGAGGAAAAAGAACCACTAACTTAAAGTTAGATGGAGCAGGAGTAGGAAACGCAACTGGCAATATTTGATTTAACTCATAACACTGCCATTTAAATGTTAGCAACTTTTTAAAGTCAAAATGTATTTCAGATGATGTCAAAGAGAACTCTTTGATCTCATTCTGAAGGGATGAGGATCCAGAAAAGCCGGAGAAAAGTGACGATGGCGCTGCTGTTGCCGCATCTACACAAGTCCCTCCCACTTTGCCTCATGTCCCCATCACCACGCCGCCGCCAACTATGATGGGCACCGATATGAGCGCTCAGTCGAACTATGGAGCCTACAGCAACTGGTACCAGGTAGGACTGTGATTCCCACACAGTGAAGATTTTATGATCTTGTAACAGGACTTTGATCTATAGACCATTAAATACTGTATTTTCTGGACTATAAGCCGCTACTTTTTTCATAGGTTTTGAACCGTGCGGCTTATACAAAGGTGCGGCTATTCTGTGGATTTTTCTTCCACCGCTCAGGACGCTCTAACCGGAATTAGAATAAAAACTAAGACAAAATAAATGCAAAGAAGAATAGGCTACTTCTTCTTTAGCAGATATAAGTAGAAGCAGATTTCAAACAGATAAATAGATGAATAAATACCGGTTATTTTCTCTTGTTTCTGTCCCGTTTTAATCAGCAAAGTTGCTGCTGTGTTAAAAGACACTATTAGGAAAGGATCTATTTAGGTACAAACATGTACATTATTTACAGCTCAAAATCCTTCTGTACATGTAGTATATATCTAATCTAACAACATAAATATCTGCGGCTTGCATATCTTTTTTTCTAAATAGAGCGGATGCGGCTTATATACGGGTGCGGCTTATAGTCCAGAAAATACGGTACATATTTTTAGCGTGTGGTTTCACTGGTGTTGCAGTAAAGTTAGGATGAATTTAATGTTACTGTTTGTCCTCCCTTTAAAGCAACAGTACGGCAATTACGGCTATCAGAACAACTGGAACTACAACCAGACCTACTATCCACCCAGCTAAAAGCGAGTCAGAGCAGCCGTGTCAACGGTTTCATCCAACTGAACAACAGACTGAAGCGCAGTGTCCTGCAGATGCTGATGCAGCTGCTGAAGCGTATCGCAGCCTCCTCCGGCCCTTCCTCCGGGTTACGTCACTGTCCTGGATTTGGGGGAAATAAGACGTGGAGCTCATTTAATGCGTCATCACCTCTTCAGTTCTGAGGGGCAGGTGGAAATATCAACGAGAGAAAATCTGCGTTTTCAGAAATGTTCCTCTGCAATTTTAATTACAGCTATTTTTGTATTAGTTGGAAAACTGACCTCTTTGCTGGTGTTTTAAAAGCGTCCATTTATCCAACTTTAGTTGGCAATGTTTGTTTGACATTTTGTACCATTTCACTGTGTAGTCTGTTTTCGTCTGATGTATATAAAGGTGTTTTATAGTGTGTCACAACAGAGCTTTTTTTTTTTTTTTTTTTTTTTTTTTTTTTTAAATTTCACGTCTCTTTACTTGTGCTTCCATAATGAGGGGGGGATCAGCTTTTACACATGCTTGCTGTAAAACTACAAACGGTGAGAGGAATGTGTCCTATGCACTGTATATCTACTGTAGTCATTTATATAAAATCAAACTTTTTAAAAATATACACAAGTCGGGATAGCATTCAGAATTTACTTCTTTGATTCTTTTTGTTTTAATTAAGCCATCAGCGTAATCCATGACAGTCCACCTTAAATTTAAATGAATTCAACTGGATCTTAAATGAAGGGCTGTGGGGAATCTTGTGGAGTTGGGAAAGCAAAGTTGACAAAGCTTCGTAACGGGTCCTGCTGCCTTGTCTGACTGAGATTAATGTCATCCTCAAATAAAAGTTACCCAGAATAACTAACAATTGATATTAACAAGTAATTTGTTCATCTCTAGTTTGCTGTTATCAACTGACCAGTCTCATTTAAGTATTTTATTTTTATAATTAACCTTTATTCATCCCACAAGGGAAAAATAGTGTCTGCTTTTAACCCATCAGTAGTTAGACGAGAAGCAGTGGGATGCTAGATTTACAGCCCCGGGGAGGAGCTAGGGTTAAGGGCCTTGCTCTGGGGCACAACGTCGTTCACCTCGGTTGCAATCTGAGGACGAACCTGGGTCCCTAGCTCCCATCAAGGTTCTAGTTTTGTCCCTTTTTTTCCTGACAGACCTGATGGAACCGAGTCCAGCCTGTGAACCATTTCATGATGCCCACACATTTTCTATAGCGCTGGGGTCAAGGCTTTGTGGAGGCCACTCTGCATATATTCATTTTGTTGTCTTTGGGACATTTTGCAACTAATTTGGAGGTACGCCTAGAGCTGCGATCCATTTGTAAACCTGTCCACCCCCAAGCTTTTACCTTTTGGCAAAGATGTTGCTTCAGTACATAAATATAATTTTTGATGAACCAGAGTAGTAAAAGGTCCACATTTCTTTTCCTGTCTTAGTTACTTTCCTTGTCACGTAATGTCATGAGGTCTTGGTGTTTGAAGGTGTGCCTTCAATTAAACCAAATAATGTCAGTTGACGTATCAAAAGATGCCAAAACGTCTCAGTTAAATTCTTAAAGCCAATCGACTTAGTAAATGTTAACTCCTGACTTCGAACAGGGAAATAAAGGTCTCAACATATCCCTTTTTCTTAAATAAAACTACAATTTGAACAAAAAAACAACCCAAAAAACAAAATATTATTCATCAGCTCTTGGACTTTTTATTAGATTTGTTAATAAAATTATTAGAAAAACAAGGAAGGAAAATGACTTTCAAAAAAAATTCAGTCCACCAACTCAACTCTCAAAGTCAGCTTTATTGTAAGTGGATATTTGGTGACTATATAGACATAACTGTCAGAATATCTGAAATTATAAAAAAAAAATGCTATAAGTACAACCTCACAAAATAAGGAAGATTGTGAGGACAGGATTTAAGGCCCTTTGAGAACCACTGTAGCAGGTTAAAACTGAATGATTTGTTCTGGGTATTTTCTCAAATGTGTTGCTAAAACCACAAATGGTGCTCCTGAAGGAAGTATCAGTCAAAAGCCAGGTATCATCTTTTTATCAGTAAAAGCCATCGTCCAGTTCGCTGCATGCAACAGAGCACAGAATAGCAGAAGGCTGCATTCAGTGAGCCTTGAGAAACCAATGTTTTCCTCGTGAACACACTTTCAAATCTAAATGCAAAACCACACTACATCTCTGTTTTAGTTAAATTAACTGGCTTATTGAATGATACTAAAAGATGACGGCTCTGTTTCCGGTGTCTCTGGTGTGGATGTAGTGGAGTTGGTGAGGTAGGCTCACAGAGCAGATCCTCCAGTTCCTATTTTTTGGTCACAACCAGCACAGCTGAAGGCACCAAACCTGAGCAGTAAGAAAAGAAAATTAGGAAGAGGTGAGATACAGTACGAGTCCCATTTACTTCTCTTAAGTACACACCAATCTACCCTTGGTATCAATATACAATTTGATGGTGGTGAGCATAGACATATATAAAGGCTAGATGACTCGTCCGCGCTGCTGCCAATGCAGAGCGACGTCGTCACACGGCGGCCATCTTGCCACAGGAGAGACGCTCACTCATAACATTGTGTTTAATGGAGCATGTACTGCTTAAACAACCTTAACTTGCTCAATTCTCAACAGATTTTCAAACAGTTTGGTTTGTTATGAACGTCAGAGATGTAGTTATGACACTGCATACTTGTGAATAATTATAAACATTGAAAAACGTGAAATGGTGTATTTATATTATGACATTATAACATGTACCGGTATATATATATATACACATGTTATAATGTCATAATATAATAATGTTATAATATATAAACATGTTATAATGTAATATATATACATGTTATGAGGTAATAATATATGTATATGTTATAATGTAAATATAAATATGACTAAGAATACTATAGAAATATTCATTTAATATAAATACCATGTCATAGCAATCTGTTTCTTGTTATTTTCATACAAAAGTACGTTTTTCAATGTTTATAATTATAAGTATGCAGTGTCATAACTACATCTCTGACGTTCATAACAAACCAAACTGTTTGAAAATCTGTTGAGAATTGAGCAAGTTAAGGTTGTTTAAGCAGTACATGCTCCATTAAACACCATGTTATGAGTGAGCGTCTCTCCTGTGGCAAGATGGCTGCCGGTGAACGACGCTGGAGACTCCGCCTTGAGTCATCTAGCCTTTATATATGTCTATGGTGGTGAGGTTATATCGATAATATGACTGGATGTGGCCCAAATCAAATAGATCACATTCTGATTGGAATATATATTTATTTACATTTCACATTCTCTTCACCTAATGATGAGAGATTCCGTTTTTTCTTTTTTAAATCAAAGCTCGCTTGTTATCTAGCAGCAACAATATTATCTGGTAAAACCCCCTTTCTTCCTCACCCAGCTCTTTCAGGGGCTTCTCCATGTCCAGTTCAGTGTAGACGTGGCGTGGGTAGGGTGACAGCAGTGTGAAGTCCTGCCCCTCAGGCGTGTTGCCGTTCATCTGCACATAGACGCGCACTGCTGCCAGCGGCTCCTGGGCCTTAAACACTGTTGTGATGGTCGAGCCGTCCAGCATTCGCACCTGTGAATCAGTCAGTTGAAGACCAGAAAAAATGTTTTGAGGATGATGAGACTGGTGGAGCATACAAAAGGAAGATTTTATCATCAGGCTCAGCAGCTGTAATGCGATTGTCTATAATTGCAATGTCAAGAGTATAGCTGGTAGCAAAATCTATCAATAGTAAGAAAAAAGAAACAAAGAAAAAATATGAAACTTTAGGTAGATTTGAATCAGTAATGGAAGAATTGCTGAGATCTCTGATGGAAAAAATGCAATAGACAGACAAATCAACCCAATCCATAACAAAACCTAGAGATGGAATGACATTTCTAAATCCTTTGATAATTGTGTGTAGGGCTGTAGATAGGAAGTATAAATAATCAAATGTGGTTTCACCTGTATTCTGGACTCGTCATACTCCTTCTTAGTGGGTGGAGGGCCCTGACCAGTGGGCGATGACGGACTGACTGGGGTAGGCTGGGATGAAGCAGCTGTGCTCGAGGGTGCACCACCTCCAAACTAAATACAAAAAAACCAATTGCTCAAACTTACATAGTCAAGATGGGAAAGAAAAATAAATAGGAAAAAAATAGAATACCTTTTGTGCTCTCTCCTCTCTGTCGCGTGCTATTTTCTCTTTAACCCTTTGCCTGACAGAAATGAAAATAAGCAGAAAAAAAAAAATCATTAACAAAAGGCCAAATCTTCCCCAGTGATGTCCATGAAGAAAAAAAAATCCCTACAGCACAGGAAACCTTTTTTATACCTTCTTAATATGGAGCACAGCACAGGGAAATAAACTGTGCCCGAGGAAGGTGTAGTTATAATATTTTGGTGTGTATCATTCTTAAGTTATTGAGTTCACAAGAATGATAACTTAATCGTGACATCCTCTAATTCTCTAACATGTTTTAAGAATCCTTGATCTTGTTCTTTTAGCCACGGAGGAGGAATAATGTACAATGTAAAAACAAACTTTGCTCCTTTTTAAATTACGTCCCAGACTAAAGTCAGGAAAATTATTTCAGGAAAAGAAAAAGAAGGGTAACATTTTAGACATTTACAGTACTTCAGCTTATTGCATCCCACACAAGATGAGCTTGTTTGAGTCCATGTAAACAGACTTGTAACCCAAATCTTTTGCATTTTCCTCCTCAAACACATCATTCTGTGCAGTAAAGACCTTACCTAGCTAGTTTCTCCTCCATCTTCTCTTTCCTGCGCTGGTCAGAAAGTTTTTTCATCTCATCATCCTGTAGTTTTTGGCGGATCTGCTGCAGCTCTTGGCCCTGCTTCCTCCGGTTCTTCTCCCTCTCCACCTCTTCTGCTCGCTCCCGCTCTCTTCTCTCCGCCTGCTTCATCCTCATCAGTTCCTCTAGTCTGGAAAATGGACAAAGATAGGCGTAAATTAGTGACACTCTTTCCAGTTTGCCTCCTCAGTGTCTCTACAGGCCAACATTTACTTATTATTTAACATTTAGCCCACATACATTATATCTACAGATATTTCGAAAACATTTTTCTTACATTTTTCCAACACCAAGGCTTTGGGTATTAACCTGATACAGAGTACTTCTCCGATACCAATGTTGTATCTCTTTTTTTTAATTTATGATTTATGTTTTTTACAAAAAACAAAACATTTTTTCAACTAACATATAATAAAGAATATTCACTAAATAAAGAAATCCAGGAATTAAACTGAAAGTGCAGTCACAAATATGTAAAATGACATTTGAACACATTGGGAGGTTCGGGTGTCCATCATAAAGCAGACTGTCTACACCTCTTTTAGCTGATAATAAATATGTTTAGTCAGTAGTGTTGGGAATAACGCCGTTAAAAATAGCGGCATTATTAACGCTGTTATTTTTTCCCAGTAACGGGTAATCATTCTGAGCAAGTCCGGTCAGGTGAGTCACGTTTGAAATAGTAATTAGTTAGATTACCCGTTACTGGGAAAAATCAACGGCGTTAGTAACGTTATTCCCAACACTGAGTGAGTCAGGTCGGATAACATCAATTAGATATCATGTCTGATATATAGTAAAGGCTGAGTTATGGTTCTGCATCAAAACGACGCCGTGCCTACGGCGTGTGGTACGCGTCGACGCATACCACGCGCGAAATGGAGTGACGGAGAAGTCCGAAGGGTTCACGACCGCGTCACGGTGACAGTGTAGGCACGCCGTCGTTTTGACACAGAACCATAACTCAGGCTTTACGCGCCACATTTCACTATCAGTAACGGTAACGCCGTTGTAACGTTTGAAATAGTAATTAGTTAGATTACCCGTTACTGGGAAAAAATTACGGCGTTAGTAACGCCGTTATTTTTAATGCTGTTATTCCCAACACTGTCAGTCAGTCACGTCATCTAGTACAATTAATTCTACAGTTGTGCTTGTCATTGCTTAACGGCTCTGGCTTTTTTGGGGAATATCTCTCATTTTTTAAATGCAAATTCAGTAATTTGCTATTGCAGTGCCTAACCCTTTCCCTTCGACTTCATAAATGTGGGTTTTGTTTTGTTTTTTCATGTGAGGGCTCTTTAAATGCTGATTGACATTTGCTTGTGTTATTTTTAGCAGCTGTGGTCCAACCTCTGGAAACCACAGCCTTGCATAATGAACATGTCAAATTTTTCACGGTGTCTAAAAAAACACCACATTGGCAACATAACATTAATGTTAGATAGCTAACTTTAATGATCAATGTTCCTCACTTGTAAATTTATCAAAAATAACATGGTATCAGAGAGTACACTGACATAAATACTCCCTGATACAAGTGCTCTTATTTTGTAGCAGTTGATATTGGAATAACGTTTTTGGGACAACTTCATTAATTTTGCAGCGTCACTAAAAACGATCAGACCTTTTGACTTGTTCGCGTTTCTCCTCTTCTGTCATAAATCGTCTTGAACCGTCCATATCTTCAATGTAGTCAATGTCTCCATCTGCCGTACCTGAAGTCAGAAACGATGCACATGGGAAAAAGTGATTTAAAAAAATAAACAGTAAATTGGAGGGAAATGTATTGTGGATCCTGAAAAATTTCTGTCAACAAATCAAGGCAAATGTCACATTTTAACAAAAAATAGGCTCATCAAGCCTTTATGTCCAACACTACAACAATTAAAACCTCAGCATGTAGGAAGTTAATCTGCTACATAGATCATGTGGTGTTCTGTGGCGTATGGCACTAACAGGCTCTAAGGTGAACTGACCACCTGAACTTCCTTAGTTAAAGTTAAGACAAAGAGACCGATATGAAGATAAAAGAAAACAGGAATAAATGGCTAAACACACTACATTTTAGTATAGATTAAACTGGAATTAAGATTTTTTTCTTCTAAATATCCAAAATACAAGCTTTGATAACCAGACAGAGATATATTGTTTTATCTAATTTTGTAATTCAAATACAACATATTTTAAAATCCATCACAATATCCAGACACATTACAGCCTATTAAAAAAGCCCCACAGGCCTGACCTTCAGCAGGGTCTCCTACTGTTGGCTGTTCTGTGTTGGACCGGCTATCTGCTCCTCCCACGACATCCCCCACCGGAGGAACATAGGGCTCATCAATGTCTGGGTCAGTTTCATGCTCCACCAGCCTGAACAAAATAAGAATATCATAGAGGACAGATCAGAGTGGAAAACATATTATTTCACATGATATTTTACAGCTCAACAGGGCTCTTCTTTACTCTAATTTCCAATGCAAATAGTTTCCCTGAAACATGGAGGGGATTGGCACTGTATCATTGTGACTGTACGTGAAACTGATGACACAGTCAGACAAAGCATCCCTATGTATTCATAATTTTCATAGCACTCTATGAGTTTGAGGAAAGAAGGTGAGAGACAAAAACGCATGATGTGAATTTGTGTTCTTGTTAATGCACAGTGATCCTGGATTTGTATTTCATGTATTTGAATGAGCCAGCAATTTTTTTCAAAGACCACATTTTCTTCCAATGCACTGCAGTCCACAGTTCTGTAAATGACTTTCATTGTAACTAGAAAGAGTGTTAGTGTGTGAAAGAATCAGGACTTCAGAGTTGCTTTTGTCATGGGCACAGGTAAGGACTATCTAATTTTGAAAACTAATCTTCATTGGCTCCCCGTCCCTTTTAGTTTTACCTTTAAAATCTTGGTGCTGACTTTTAGAGCTCTGCATGGTCAGGCCCCCCTCCTACATCAGGGACCTACTAGGCCCCTACACTCCATGTCGGAGGCTCAGATCATGTGACCAGAGCCTACTCTTGGTCCCTATCTGCTTTAAGATGCGAGGAGATCGCTCCTTCCAGGCCGTCGCACCGAGGCTCTGGAACGATCTCCCGCTGTCTCTACGTTCTCTGGACTCCATCGATGCTTTTAAGAACAAACTTAAAACCCACCTGTTTCTCCAAGCTTTGAAACATTAGTAGTGAGAGGGTTGTTTTATGACCATGTTGATTTTATGTACTTTTATTCTAGGAGCTTTTATCGGTATTGTCTTGTTTTTATCGTATTTCTACTTTTATTGTAGTGTTTTATTTGTGTTATATTATTGATGTTTTATTTTTTGTGAAGCACCTTGTGACATTCCGTTGTCTATGAAAGGTGCTATATAAATAAAATTTACTTACTTACTTATCTGATCAGTCAGTCAGTAATGTCATGTCACTGTGTATTGTTTCCTCATGACCGTCAAGTGCTTGGCTGATTTATATGGAAATAGATAGAACAGTCTCAAAAGCGACAAATGCACACGCCGATTCACAAATGCACACGTTGATCCTTCCATGTTTAAAAAAACGCATTTGTGGATTGAAGCACGTCAGGGGAGTCTCAAAAGTCACACACAAATGCAGCGCAACCCACAGATGAAAAAACGTTTGTAAATCAGGTTATATTTGTGTGTGCATCAAAAATACATTTGTGTATCTTGTCCTACGTACGTGTGAATTGTTCTGTGAATTTGCAGATCATCCTGTGCATTTGTGGATCGGCGTGTGCATTTGTCACTTTTGAGACTGTTCTAGCTCCATGATCCAGAACGCTGCTGCCAGAGTCCTTACAAACACCAGGAAACTGGACCGTATTACACGGGTCATGAAATCACTACACTGGCTTCCAGTGAGTCAAAGGATAGAGTTTTTAAATCTTACTGCTGGTCTACAAAGACCTGAATGGTCTTGGACCAAAATACATGCTGGATCTGTTAGTTCCTATGAAGCTCCCAGACCCCTGAGGTTCTTCTGGATCTGGTTTGTTGTGGTTCCCAAGAACCAGAACCAAGCAAGGTGAGGCAGCGTTCAGTTATTCTGCTCCTCACCGGTGGAACAAACTTCCTGTAGACCTGAGGTCTGCTCCAACTGTCAGATCCTTTAAATCAGGCCTAAAAACATTACTGTTTACTGAAGTTACTCCTAAATTAAATACTTACCTGCTGGACTCTATTGGCCTTACTTTTTAACAACTTGTGCTTTTTATTATTTTACTTCTTTTCTTATCATCTTATTCATAATTTTATTCAATCTTATTTGTTATTTACCGTCTAATTATATCTTGCCGCGTTTAATGTCAATGTAAATCACTTTGAATTACCTTGTGTTGAATTGTGCCATATAAATAAACTTGCCTTGCCATAGATTTACCACTACAACATGGGACTGTAGTGATGACAGAGGACGGGGGGCACTAGTATGTGGTAACTGTTTTTTCCTGACTTACCAGTCCATGGCTTGCTCTATTCCTTGGTTCCCTGTATTGGCCACAGCCTTCTCCCTGCAAGAGGAAACATTTCCACTATGTCATTAAACAGCCTGAAATCTGTGTCAATCCAGGGAAGAAATTACATTCATCATTTGCACTTGTTATCACTCACGCTCTGTTTCTGTCAAAGCCCATCTCCAGCAGGCTCTCGAGAGTTGTTAGCTCTGCCATTTTGACCTGAAACACCAAAGGTACGCTGATGGAGTCATTCTCTTTCTCTCTGAGACATTATTACACATGATACACTGGTTAATGGAGCTATTACAGAGAATTAATCCAGCTTTCAAAAACTGAACTGGTCACAAGAGTTAAGAGGTTTCCATATACCGCAGTTAGGTCTAAGAAAAACACGTTCCCACTGTTAGTAATTTATACAAATATCACATGAAGCTACAATTAGCCTTAATGTGGCTAACTGCTAGAGCTAGCTGGGAAGTTTCGCTGACTAGCAATATTAAAAGGAATTGTATTAACTTTCAGTCATTTGAGCGATACAGTTTTGTTTTTATGTTATATATATATTCAGCCATTAGTGTTATTATATGTTAAAGATGTAATATTATCATATGGACATGTAGTCATGAAGGGAACGTTGGTTAGCTACTCACACATTAGTCAACACCGCTTCATCAGTACGGGAAGCTCGGTGGGTCAAAAACAACGAGGCAAAAAATTGCGATTTTTTTTTATTTCCCCGTTCTTTCGTGAAGAATTGAAATCAGAATGTAATCATCTCAGCATCCTGTTTTGTCATCTTTACATGATTCATATACCTTCAACTAGCACCTAATTATTTAAATACAGGCTTTCATCTGTACATTTTGCTTCATGCTTGTGAAAAAAAGAGTAGTGTATAGATTATAATGTAATATACAACACTTATCACAATAGTCTACTATATAAATGAAACTCAACGACGTTCAGTTAAAAATACATTTATTTATCTATCAGTTTCATATATGTATTCTGTTGAAATGCTGTACAAAAATAGTGTAATTAATCAGCAGAATGTAAATCCTCTTGTTATATAAATAAGCTTCCAGAATGTGTTAGAAAACACACTCTTGTTGTATTATTGCTCATGTAACAGATGTTTGCAGCACTGATTTGTCTAATTGTAAGTATTTTGTTGACCTTTAGGTTTGTACCGTAAATGAATGAATTCAGCATATAAATTAAATGTATAATAATTGTTTATTTTAAAATGAATTCTTCACAGTTCGCTGTTTTCTCAAGTTCTCAATCTAGCACTATTACAACAGACTGGGACATTCTGTACTTTCAGTTTGTTTCTTATCCAGATTTTTATTAGCTGCTTAAAATGCTGTTCTAGCTGATGATATACAAGAAGATAGGGGGAAGGAAGTACTGTCGGGAATTCCTATCTTTGGTCTTGTGATCTAAAAGGTCTCCCAGAGACATGAACATGCAACAAAAGAAATTGTTTCATGCAAGCAACAGCCACACTAGATCTCTCCAAAGTCCAAACTACGATATCAAGGTTACATGGTCAGATATAAAGCTGTATCTTTATCTGCATACCGCACAGATATGAGACATGTAAACAGCATAATCAATTATGTTGCTGCTCAAATGGTAATACATGAGACTGCGGCCTTATGTTATAGTATACCGGTAATTCAAATGAAACAGAATTAAACCAATACAAAACATGTTAAAAAGGTTTAACATACTTATTTTCTTCTTGGGTTCATATGTTATAATGAACTGTCTCTAATCTAGAAATCAGATTGTAATCTCACACTGGGAGTTAAAGCTATGCCAACAATTATTTGAATGTGGCAATTCAATTCAAACTGCTTCCTGTTTTTACATCTCTTTGTTGTCTTTTTGTGTCTCACTTGTAGTTGTGCCTTTCTTGACTTTGTGTGCCTCGTTTAATGTCTCTCTGTGGTCAGATGGATTTCATTCTTTAATGCTACGAAGGATTTTCTTTTAAATGATCTTTTAAGCATTTTGAGGTAGTTATTTGGTTAGTCATTGGAATAGCTTCTTCCCCATATTAAAACGTTTTCAGTTGAGTTGCAGAGGAAAAGAGTAAAACTATGTGTGTCGGTGTGTGTTTATGTGTGTGTCTTCGTGTGGGTGGATTGATGGGTAGTAGAAATTATCTGAAGAGCTTTATGACAGGAACTTGTCCCTTATTAACTTGTATCATTTCATACCATCTCCATGGGTTTATTGGTTGTTCTGATAGAATACAATTTGCTAACTGTAACATGCAGGTTGGGTCTGTTACATATTTACCATAAGTGTAATGATTAATTTTTCTCCCCCACACGCAGTCTTAAGCAGCCCTCATTCACAAGTCCATCATTACTTTAGCAGTCTTCTCTCTCTGTTAGTGTCTCTTATTTAAAAAAGTTTTTCCAAGAGCTGATTTTTTTGCAATGATTTATTATTTATTAGCATTTATTTATTAGTTTGTCTTTTTTCATGTTATTCACCTTTCTCCCCTTTAGGGTTTGTATTTGTTCTTATAATGTATTTTTTTGTCTGTTTTTGAACTTTCAGAACTTTCTCTCCACACATTTGCAGTATTTATTTGGTGAGTAAAACTTTATGTTTCAAGACGTCAAAGACACAATTCATTTCATCAGGTATCAGTCAGATTGTAAATAGGTGGAAACATGAAGGACAGCTTTAGTTTTAGTTTGCATTTTCGCAGCAATGTATGATGTAAATATTGTAATTTTGTTTTATTGTTAAATTTAACAGTGCACCACTCTGCAAGTGGCGTAATTCAGGAGTATATTCATGTTTGTTGAAAAAGTAAATCACAGACAAACATTTGAGTCATTTTGCTGAATAATTGAATTGGCTACAGGCCTGTTTTGATTCCTGTTTTGAGTCTCTCTGTGTTAAGTTAGCAAGTTATCCCTTGTATGGATTTTCTCCAGGTGTTCCAGTTTTTTCCCAGGGTTCACAAACAGGCCTTTTAGGCTAATTGCTGATTCAAAGTTGCCCACTGGAGTGAGTGTATGCGTGGGGGTATGTTCATGTGTGACCCGGAGGACTGGTGACCTGACCACGATGAATCCCTTGCCCTACAAGAGATTAGCCATTCTCCTACAGACCCCAGTGGGCCGAAGAGGAGGCAGTGAGTATAGATATTGGATGGATGGCTAGTGGCCAATAAACCATGACATGATGAGTTTTCAAAATTTAATGAAAATGTATATACGATCTAATTGTTTCCTGGCAGTTATTCATTTCCGCACAGCTATTAATGGCTGTGTTTTATGTGTATTTCCTCAATTCTGGGTTTGACCTAATTGCTTTAAAAACCTATATTAAGCCAACAACGCATCACAACACTCAGGGTTTAAAATCAGCCAAATTATCATATTTCTTGTTTCAGACCTTCAGTCTGTCTTGTTTTCACATTTATATGATTTAGTGAAAAACACATGAATTCAAATTTTGATACTGATATTTACAGTGCTCATTACAGATGGTTGCTCCAGCCCATCAGTGTGCTATCGTCTGTTAAATATAGTAAGAAAATGCAGCAGGATAAGCAAAATCAAAGAAGACAATAGAGGTGAAGGTTTCTTTAGTCTACCCTTAAATTACTTTATGACTCTGTTTTGCAGAGGATGGGGTTAAAGGTCAAAGCTCACAAGGATTAGTGTGTGACATTCTGGGAAACTAAGGAGATGAAGTGGGCAAGAAATCATCCATGACTATGTTTACTGCTTGTGTCTGGAGCCATATAAATACCTAAACGTAAAAGTTTAATTTTAATGAGCTTGAAATTCAACTAAATTAGATGTGATGGTTCTTACTCTGGACTCCATGTTCAGTTACATGTTCAGTGAGCAAATTACCCTGATTTTTATAAGTGTGAAAGGGTAGAATGTAATCTTAGGAGCAGTAAAAAAACAAGATTATGGGATTTATTGGTGGGTGATACTTTACTAATCTTTTACTAGGTGTGGCAAGTATCACATGAGGGACAAAATAATACATTTTCAGTCCTCAATAAGATAAAAGGATATCAATTCACGTGGTTTGCAACAGCGACCAGAAGAGGGCAGCATTAATTCAAAAGACGGAAACTTTGATCATATCAGTGAAGTGACCCTTCAGTTTTATTATGAAACTTTTATCAAGTTGTTCAAACAAAAAACATTACACTCTAAAAATAATCCTTTATTTTAGATTCCATGCAAGAAATAAAGGAGCATGTTTAAAGTAAGATTTAATCAGCAGCTGAATATACTTATAATAAGAAAAACACTTCAAGTGTTTTTGTTTTGTCTAATTCAATAGTAGATGTCAGCAGAAGGCTGCACAGTCAGTCCTGTGGTGAAAGGCCTCTTGGTTTGGATTTAGTTCTGCCGGCTGTGTTGTTTTTGTGGGTCTCACCAGCTGTAACAGCATCTCCATATGGAAAAAACTCTGGCTTCCAGTGGAGCTGCTGTTATCTGTGGTGGAACACCTCTTGTCATCGAAACAATGCGTGAACACTGCAGCTTGAGCTAAGCAACATTCACTATTTGCTGTTTTTACAGTGGGTGCCATTTTCCTGTCAAATAAGTTGTTGTTTAAATGTAAAAAAAATAAAAAAATAAAACTGATCTGTGAATCCAGCCTAGCTGTCTGTCTTTTTCTTTTCCATACTACCTGAAAAGCTTACCTTAAATTTAGTTCAGCGATGTATCTCTGATCATTGTGTCCTTCATGTGTGAATGGTAACATTTTATGTACATGTGTCATGGGAATTCATGCACAAAAGGTATAATAAATGGTAAGAGAGACAATTTGGCAAGCCCCTGAATTAAAAAGGAAAGAAGAAAAAAAGAACATTTACCCAGCCTGAGAAAGTGTGTTACAATAATCATGAAAGTAAAACTAAAACCGAGTAGGTATCATGTTAACAGAATGCAATTTGATAAAGCCCCTTGAAATGAAAAGCAAAAGCATCTGTGACTAATGTAAAGTGTTACTTTGAATGAATGAATGATTACACTCAAATGCATTTATTTTCGGTATAATGATTGAATAGATAACTGAGCACAGGCCCAAGGACCCAAGTCAGAAATATGATGTACATCTCCAAGAGAGACACAAAACAATCAGAATATAACGAAGAAGAGACATCTACGGAGAACAAATGAAATAAGACAATGACACATCATTTTAACTCAACTCTCAACTCAATTCAATCTTTATTTACAGGTATATAGCACAGTTTAAAACAACCGAGGTTGACCAAAGTGCTGTACAGTTAAAGACAGGCATATATTACAAAGATAAAATTAAATGGAATAAGATGAGTACAAAATACCAGAATACAATGAAGTGAAAAATAAGAGTAAAATAATTAAAATGAGAATCTGTTTTAAATAAAATGTTGCCAAAATCCATTAAAACTAATCAAAAGCCAGGGAGGAAAAGTGTGTTTTTAAAGCTGATTTAAAAACCTCAAGCGATCGTGTAGATCGAACATGAAACAGCAGTTTATTCCAGAGTCTAGGGGCCACCGCAAAGACTTCAGACCTTTGGACTTCAGTCGTGTTTTGGGGGTCGACCAGCTAATTGGATTATCATTTTAATGATAACATTTGGGGAATTATAATAACTTCAAAAATGTGTAGATAACATTATACAAGACAAATGTAAAGCGATCCCAGGCATATGAAAAATGTATATAAAGTGATACTGAAAAGGACTTACAAGATCAAGAGAGGAACAACATTCGAAACTGTGTCACAAAATTATAAGAAAGTAGATGCATAAAAAAATCTAAATAAACAACAAATAAATTAATAGATGGAACTTAACAAATTGATTGATAAAGAGACACAAAGGGGAAAAAGAAGATAGAAAACTGAACAACGTGTCACTTTATGAACAATATGAAACATGAAACCACCATGAAAATGCAGTGATGTGAAATCCAAAGCATCTGTCTCAATTACACAACAAATACGTGGCATGTTGTTTTATGTCTCCTTTAGTTTTAGTGTCTTGGTCTTGTGTAATCAATAGACTACAGGCTTTTTATACTTGCAGGGGTCTTCAACCCTGGTCCTCAGGACCCCCTGTCCTGCATGTTTTAGATGTTTCCTTGCATCATCACGCCTGATTCTAATTAATGGTTGACATCAGCTCGTCATCCAGGTCTGCACAAGTCTGTTAATGACACAGTAATTTTTATCATGGTGCAATGAAGCAGAGAAACATCTTAAAACATGCAGGACAGAGGGTCCCGAGGACCAGGGTTGAAGACCCCTGCGAAAGTTTAAAAGAAAAATCGCAGACACATTAATGTAACTGTTAAAAAAAATACATGTTATTTTGTGTGTTTCTGTTTCCTGTTGATGTAAACATTATTTTATATAGTTGAAAACAAATGCATGGCTGTGGCACCATGAAAATGCATAGTGATGTGAAATCCAAAGCATCTGTCTCACTTACACAACAAACACATGGCATGTTGTTTTATGTCTCATAGTGTCTTGGTCTTGTGTATAGACTACAGGCGTTTTATACTCTAGGTTTAAAAGAAAGAAATCACAGACACATTAATGTAATTGTTAAAAAAATAAATGTTAGTTCGTGTGTTTCTGTAAAAAAATATGTTCTATCGTTGAAAACAAATGCATGGCTGCGGCAAAAAGCAAATGAATACTTCAGAATTTCAGAATTTATTAAAGGATAGCCTCTTGAGATGTGCCATCTCATTTTCAAGGGGGTCCCAAGAAAACATACAACATTACAATACATCACATTACAGTATAGACATACATGACATAAAACAAACACAGACATCTTGCTCACCCCCTCCCACACACAACCCCTACCCACATAAGTCTAGTTACAAAATAGACAAATAACCGGAACAATAAAATGAATATAACATAACAGAGAAAAAAAAATAGAAAAAAAGGACAAAAAATACATAAAGAAATTAAAAACATAGGCAATTTGTTTTAAGATGAGAGTATAATGACAACTTAAAACAATGAAAAGAGGTAATAGAACGCAAAAAGAGAGGAAGACCATTCCAATCTGATGGAGCTTTAAAATTAAATGATATTTTACCAACCTCTTTTGAAATTCTAGGAACAAAGAAAAAAAGGAAATTTCATATGTATGAGTGAGTATGGAGAGTTATATGGAATCATGAGTTCTTTTAAATATGGAGGACAGTGACCCTACGCCGTAAGCTACGCCGTCGATTTAACGCAGACCATAATTCAGCCTTAACCCTTGTGCTGTCTTTGGGTCAAGGGAGGGTGAAGGGAGAAAAGAAGGAATGAAGGAAAGAAGGAAGGAAGTAGGAAAGGGAGTAAGGAAGGGAGAAAAGATGGAAGGGAGGAAAGAACGGAGAAAAGATGGAAGGAAGGGAGAAAGGAGAAAAGAAGGAAAGAATGAAGGAAGTAGGAAAGGGAGTAAGGAAGGGAGAAAAGATGGAAGAATAGAATAGAATAGAATAGAATAGAATAGAATACTTTATTGTCAATGTACCTGGGTACAGTGAGATTGAGAGCAGCATCACCTCTCCAGTGCGGGAGGGAGGAAAAGGGAGAAAAGATGGAAGGGAGAAAGGAGAAAAGAAGGAAAGAAGGAAGGAAGTAGGAAAGGGAGTAAGGAAGGGAGAAAAGATGGAAGGGAGGAAAGAAGGGAGAAAAGATGGAAGGGAGGAAAGAAGTAGGAAAGGGAGTAAGGAAGGGAGAAAAGATGGAAGGGAGGAAAGATGGAAGGAAGGGAGAAAGGAGAAAAGAAGGAAAGAAGGAAGGAAGTAGGAAAGGGAGTAAGGAAGGGAGAAAAGATGGAAGGGAGAAAAGATGGAAGGAAGGGAGAAAGGAAGGAAAGAAGGAATGGAGAAAATAAGGAAAGAAGGAAGGAAAAGCAAAGAAGGTAATAAAGGAACGAATGACGAAAGGGAGGTAGGAAGAAAAAGACGTAAAGGAGGGTAAAAAAGGAGGAAAAGAGGAAAGTAAGAAGGAAGGAGAGAGCAGGAGGAAAGAAGGATAGAAGAATACAGCACTAGGGTTAATGACTATTGGCTGGGCTCGCTGTGCTCGTGGAGGCTTTTATTGTGAAATATGCGAGGCATTTCCGGTATCTGCGTGTCAGCCGTCGCCGGGTTCACGCAGAGGTCCGTAGCTGACAGCCGGGTGCTAAACGCTAAAAGCTAATTTTCAAGTGACCATAATAATCGAACAGCTTTGGACGATACATTCACGTTTCTGTAGGCGTGCGGGCTGCGTTCCGTGTAAGCTGCGAGTCTCAGAGAGAGAGGGTGCTAGTTGCATGAGTGAGCCTCACTATCTAGGGTGGGGACAGTAACTTAAGAGACCTCGCCCCGTCGACCGCCTCATTCCCGCAGGCAGCGAGCCGTGTGGCAGACCCGCTCCGCTCATTTAGACCACTACTCACAGCTGGAACTGGTTAGGATTGGAGAAAAAGATAAAAACAAGTCATAATGTTCAGGAAAAACTTGAAGAAGGACCCGGAGCTGTTTCAAAATGTGTCGGACGGGCTGCGGCGGCTGTACCGGACCAAGCTGTTCCCGCTGGAGGACGCGTACCGCTTCCACGACTTCCACTCGCCCGCCCTGGAGGACGCAGACTTCGACAACAAGCCCATGGTGCTGCTGGTGGGCCAGTACTCCACCGGGAAGACCACCTTCATCCGGCACCTGATGGAGCAGGACTTCCCCGGCATGCGGATCGGCCCGGAGCCGACCACGGACTCGTTCATCGCGGTGATGCACGGCGAGCAGGACGGGGTGATCCCGGGCAATGCCCTGGTGGTGGACCCCAAGAAGCCCTTCAGGAAACTCAACGCCTTCGGAAACGCCTTTCTCAACAGGTGAGTGACCCCACAGTGCCAGGTCTCCACACCGTGATATTATTATTATTAGTCCATGGGCCGGACTAGATATCAGTACAACTCAAGGTGACAAAACTTGCTTATGGTTTTTGAAAAGATCCATGTCTGTAGACATGGGTGGAGATCCCGGGGGGGACATGTCCCCCCCAATTTCTGAAAAACTACCCTAAATTATTCAAAATTGAACAAATGTATTTTCAGACTTTAAAGGTTGAATATGTACAATATTTATTAAAAATATATTTCTAAAAAAAGAATACATCCACGGTGAGTTTTGAAGTGTACAGAATGAAAGTATTGCTACTCCATAATTCTTTTTTTTGTCTGAATTAATATTTTTAAACTTTTTACCACCATAACTGTGTTAAAACATGATCAGTTAGTTTAAACAACTTGTTTAGGGCTCCATATTTCATCCATATATCAATTGTTCGTGCATAAAGTAGTTCCATAGGATAAAAGGAAGATGGTGAGAAGAATTTGAGATGAGTAGACACTACATGCCCAAAACCCTTAAAATTATGATTTACGAATACAACAGTTAAGTAAGCAGTGACTGTTTAGGACAAATAAACAAGAAAGGTAAGCACAATAAATGATTCCCTGTGCAGTATTTTTCGGCGAGCCTTTACCAATTTATGGCATGGTATGTATACGTTGGTGTCCCCCCCAATCCTGACATCGGATCTGCACCCCTGTCTGTAGATGATATTCTGGTATGATAATCAGTACTGGAGTTGAGGGGGGATGGCATCCCCCCTGAAATAAAAAGTGTCAAAATCATCCCCCCTTTCCATCCCTTATGTCATTTCATCAATGAATGTGGTTTTACTGCTATTTCAACATTTAGAGTCATCACCAGAAAAATAACACCAGAAAAATAACTTATTTGACAATTTTCACCTGTTTCAAGTACATTTTCACTTGAAATAAGTAGAAAAATCTGCCAGCGGGACAAGATTTATCTTCTCATTACAAGCAAAAGATATCTTGTTCCACTGGCAGATTTTTCTACTTTTTTAAGTGAAAATCTACCTGAAACAGGTGAAAATTGTTGTTTTTTCCAGTGATGAGTCTTGTGAGAGATGAGATTCTTTTTTATTTTAACTAGAAAAAAGACAAATATTCTTGTTAAGATTGTGAGTTTTTGCAGTGATCCATTTTACTTATCCTGTGAAGGACAGAGTCATATTGATAAGTTCAGAAAACTGTTTTTTATTGTTGTATTTGATGTTAGCCCAGTGGATATTTAAAGCTTACAGAAGGCTGCATTTAACTGCTGCTATGTCATTCCTGCAGTATTTCTGCAGGTGTTTTGGTCACTGCTATTATTTGTAATATATTATAATATTTGTAATCAACACAAATTATCTGTCCCCATATGATAAAATCCACCATCCCCCCCTGATTTTCTTTTACAACTCGAGTACTGATGATAACCCTTCCTGAGTGGCAGCTGTATCATAGTTATCAGCTCATGAAGTTACCCAGCCCCGTCAGAAAATGACACTTTAGCTGCTGCTGCATATCCTGGTTTAGACTCATGTACAGGATATCTGTCAATGTTTCACAATATTGTCTTTGGTGTCATTTTAAAGGGGACCTTTTTAAGCATTCATTCAAGATACGATGTGAATCTTTCTGACCAACATAGAGTTCACTGCAGCTCTTTAAACTATAAACAACACATCTTTTTACACAATATTCGCCTAAATGATATGCTGTCTTTTAGCCCTCCTCACCTAGGAACAACAGAGACACAAAATACAAAAACTGGAATACTCACAGGACCATAAGGATTCAGGAAAAGTATCACATCTTAGCTTGAATGAATGCTTTAAAAGTCCCCTTTAAAATGACACCAAAGACAATATTGTGACACATTGACAGATATCCTGTACATGAGTCTAAACCAGGATATGCAGCAGCAACTAAAGTGTAATTTTCTGAAGGGGCTGGGTAACTTCATGAGCTGATAACTATGATACAGCTGCCTCTCAGGAAGGGTTATCATACCAAAATATAATCTAGACATGAATATTTTCAAAAATCATAAGTAAGTTTTGTCACCTTGAGTGGTACTGACAAGTGAAATTTTGGGCTCTGGCATTGAGGAAAGCAACATTTGTAATGGAGCAATGTTACACCATATGAACTCTCAAAGTTATTTATTATTATTATTATTGCATCAACCATTCAATTGTTTATACTGATGTATGTGGCTAGTTTATTTGTATAGCACAATTCAACACAAGGTAATTCAAAGTGCTTTACATCAATATTAAAAGCAACAAGACACAATTAAACAGTAATGTTTTTAACCCTGATTTAAAGGAGCTGACAGTTGGAGCAGACCTCAGGTCTACAGGAAGTTTGTTCCACCAGTGAGGAGCAGAATAACTGAACGCTGCCTCACCTTGCTTGGTTCTGGTTCTTGGGAACCACAACAAACCAGATCCAGATGAACCTCAGGGGTCTGGGAGCTTCATAGGAACTAACAGATCAAGCATGTATTTTGGTCCAAGACCATTCAGTGCTTTGTAGACCAGCAGGAAGATTTTAAACTCTATCCTTTGACTCACTGGAAGCCAGTGTAGTGATTTCATGACCCGTGTAATACGGTCCAGTTTCCTGGTGTTTGTAATCCACACTTTAAATTCCCCGCTACAAGTCTTTACATGCACTATGTCTCTTTCTTCTGGGTAAAATGACTATGTTGTTGCACAACCTTTGTAACAGTCTACTGTGTGTATGACACTTTTCTCTTTCATCATGTTTAGAGAATGCGGTTATTTAGTGCCAACAGAGAAGTGGCAGATCCACCCTGTGTTTGGTAAACTACAGGACAGGAAGGTGCTTTCCGGCATCTCACCCTGTTAGCATGAACTTATTTTACTTTTACTTTGCACGACATTCTGCTAGTTACCATACCATCCATCTCTCTTAAGGTACCCCTTCTTATAACCATTTAGCAGTCAGTCTTGCCATTCTCTTCTGTCCCAATGTCATAGCATGGCTCATTGAACACAGAAATAGTTGTATGCTATGTTGCTCAGCAACATGCTGACCTTGTTCTGTTCTTATATAACAGGACTATAATGTTCATATCCCCATATCCATATAAGTGTTACCACTTAAGTGCAAAGTGACTACCCATCTCCTTTAACTATCGGTACAACCTATGAAGTCTTATCACAAAGGGGTTAAAGGTTTTCTGTATCTATCATCTTGAGTTAGTGTAACATTTTCAGCAGCAGAAGGGTTGTTCTGTCAGCAGTTGTTAAGACATTTCGGCTCATCAGAACTGGATTTATGAGATTGATTATCCAGACATTTCGGCTCATCAGAACTGGATTTATGAGATTGATTATCCAGACATTTCGGCTCATCAGAACTGGATTTATGAGATTGATTATCCAGATATGATGAATATGTGAAGGCAACTTCTGCAACTCTTCCCACAATACTATTACAATTGAAGCCCACACCTGAGGGGATAAAGTCATGAAACAAACTCATGACTCAGAGGTATTTTCCAGGTGGAGCTTTAACTATTCAAAGCAACACAGCATTGGCATTAGCATTGGCAAAACTTGTGGGAATGAAAGGTCGAAAGTAGAAGTGAAAGTGAAATATAAATCTAGTGGTCGTTTGTGGTGTGTTTTACAAAAAGAAAGAAAGAGAAGGAGATAGGGAAAAAAAATCAAGGTCAATGGAAAGGCTCCACATGTTCCATTGACTAATTGAACTGGTTTCCTTCCAGCCAGCTCAAAGTACAAGGTGATATGAGTCAGTCCGTATAACTATGTACTGTGAAACCGCCCAAATCCGGTTGTAGACTGAGAGGATTTGCCATGACATCAGAGTACTTGACATCTGATTGTTTGATGATGTCAGTTCTGGTACAGGATGTGGGGATATCCCCCTTCTCTCCTTGAATGCTACTTTCCACTTTCAGAGGAATAGTCATCTGAACAGATGGACAAATAATCCAAATGACTCATTAGTGGACAGTCATGGCTCACAATGTTAATCTGCTGTTATCTTCGGATTATGGAACCGTGTTGCCATATACTGTTGTAATCTAGACACTGAAGTTGGCTGTTGCTGAGTGAAGTTGCTTCCTATTATCCATTGTTATTCCTTCCTGCAATTATGTCAAGTGTTGGCCTTATCTTTCATGAGATTACATTTCTGCCAAGTAAGATCCTCCCAAAATCAGAAAATAGAAGCAATGCATTTTCAAGCAACACCTAAAAGCTTAGGGGTATTTGACTTCTCGGATCAATATTCACCACTGATTTTATTACAGATTTGTAAAGAGAAACTAGAACAGACTGTAAAAGCAATGGCTATTGTCTCTCTTGTTAAGTATTTATTAAATTGTTGGAAGAATTCCTGGAGTGTTATTTGACTTGCAGTTCTTTTTGAACAGTCTGCATTTTTGTCGCAGAAACATGCAAGTGTGAAAGGCTGAGAGATCACATGCCACCTGCTTACTGTCATATCTCTACTGGCATGCACTGAACAGATGATTTGGCACACAGCCAAGAACTGCCTTAGATTGATGACATTTTTGTTAAAAAAAAAAAACAAGATCCAAGAAGAATTTTTAAACAGCCTATTTTCAGTTTATACTAGAATTTTCCTCCTGTAAAGAATACATTTTTGAACTTTATTTCAGTGTCTTTACTCACTCACCAAAAAGAAGATGCCGAGGGTCATTATTTTAATTGACTAAATAAATAGAGGTTGTGATGGCATCTCCTCTGTGTAGCTCCTAACTATAGTTATTCAACCTGCAGATTAGCTTTAAACTATCAGGCTCAAGTGGTGTTGGCCCTGAGTGTAACCAGTTATTTAAGATAAGAGTAAACAGAAATCAGTATTGCACTTCTCACGCTTGCCACTTATTATTTTTTGCCCTCTACAGGGGGCTTTTTATACTGTTATTTCAGTTATCTAGCATCTTTGTTTCTAATAATTCAATTGTTTCTAATTCTTGTTGTTTTGTTAATTTTTGTATCAGATGGTTCCACATAGGGCTGTTTGATTTTGCCCAAAAATAAAATCTCGATTTTTTTTCTCTCTCAAAATCCGATTTTCGATTACGATTATTTTGTGAATTGACAAAAGGCAAAGAAATGATTTCAAATATGCAGTTTTTTTATTGAACATTTGCCCCATTGGGCTTTAAGTGCAAACTTTGCTCTTATTAAACCAAAAATGAATGAATAAAGTGCAAAACTCTGTAAAATAAGTTGAAAAAAAGTTTTAAAAAATATAATAAAATATAAAGTTTTATCTCTGAAAAAAAAAAATCAGCAAATCAGCACTTGCAAACATACAGTAAGTTATATTTCCAATTAAATAAAACAAGACATTTTCTAATTAAACTAAACTGGGTCTTTGCATGCTAAATAATAATGGTGCCCCCTCCTACACTAAAGAGCCTCTCCGATGGGGCACTTGTCGCAGGTATTGAGAGGTATTTCCATCAATCATTAATATGTGTGCAGAAAAGGTTAAAAAAAATAAATAAAAATCGATTTTACGATTTTCACGTTTTAACATCGTTCTAATTACATAATCGCGATTACGATTTAAAATCGATTAATCAAACAGCCCTAGTAACTATATACTTTATTATTTACCTGCTGAAAAGCATGCATATTTTTATAGTTCTTGTTCCCTATTATTTTGCATTTTACAGCAGACAGAGGGGCTCAGTACATTTCTGTTCGTTCTCTCAGCCATTAGTCAGTAAAACTGGAGTCAGCAAAGCTGCAGTTCCGCTCTGGCCCACCCTGTCCTGCACTGTCTTGCTCTGTCCTGTCCTGATATTTCAGAACGCTGACTTGGCTATTTAGTGACGTAGGGACCTACACTTCCCAGAGCACACAACAATTGTGCTGAGACACATACAGTAATAAATACAACTTGTAATTTGGTCCCTCACTCAAACCAAGATTATAGGGGAAACAGGCGTGGAAACGTGACATAGCCTGTAACACTCTGTCCAGTTCTAGTGACAGCCAACCCTTTTCCTCTTCTCCATGGGAAATTGAGTTGTGATGTGAGAGCAGTCAGTGGGGGTCAAGAGGTGGAGCAGAAAAGAAAGGCCTCATGTCAAGAGTCTGATATAAAATTACAGACATGAAGAAAAATCTGAGGAGAAATGTATTTGTGCCAAACTGTCCTCTCGGAAAGGATAGGTCAGCCACATTTTTAAAGGACGTGATTACATATTTAAAATCTCAGATGGGACCCTTGTTGATGCAGCGGTTCATTGTTTTGTTTTTTTTTCCATAGATTTTTATTTCAGGTTTAATTTAACATTTTTCCCCCTTACAAAGCACTGTGTGGAAAAATATTGGCTGATAGCTCAGTGGAAAATCTGAGCCAAAATTCCAACTGGTTATCATACGACATCAGATATTAAAGGAAGAGGAAAAACCTGCATGGATCCTCAGCATTTGCTGTTATTGTAATGTAATATAGTCTGAAGGATCTTTATGCAAGAAGCTTTTTCTAATTTTTTTGTCTTGGTTTTTGTGGATTTTTCCAGTTCCCTCTTGTGTGTGTGGTACTTCTCCACTGTTAGAGTTTTGTGTCTGTGTGTGTGAGTGTGTCTGCCCTCAGTATGGTTACAGCAGGAATGCAAAAACAAGGTTCTCCCAGTCTTATGACCTGGTGCCTCTGAGCTCATGTTGTATCGTTCAGTTTGGCTGAAAGAGCAGCAGAGTGAGAAGTAGTACTCTGAAATGCGTGGGGTTTCAACAATTCCCTTCTTTGTTCTGTGTTAAGACATTGTTGGGTTTTTGTAAAACCAGCCACATTTCCTCATGCTTCTCACTGTGTGTATTTCTAGTTTTCTGTGTTTGCTCAATATCTGTTGGAGCACAACAGATATTTTAAAGTTTAAATCCCAGTGTAGTGGCCAATAGTGGCCTGAGACACTATTGGGAAGTGACTTATGCTACACTGGGAATATCTGAGGCCAACAATTTTATAGCTTAAAATGTGTTGTCCCTCATCATTTCCCTTAATCATTCTTACGTCACTGAAGGACTTCTAAAAGCAAGGACTCCAGACTGTTTGGAAAATCTGTATCCTCATGTAGTCTTATAGTTGTTGTAGGAAAAACATCTCAGCTAGATTAATGCATCAAACAAATCTTAAACATTTTCAGTAAAGCTTGATTAATGTTTGTCTGATCAATGCAGAGCTTAAGTCATGAACATTTATACGTGTTCACAGGTGTGTTTTGTGTCCTCTAAATGTCAAGCTGCATAGAAACAAAAGTGGAAGTAACTCTGACTGTTTACCTAGCAACAAATGGAGCTCATACATGTTGACCAAAAGTTCAGTTTACTGTGGAGCATGGATTGCCAGCTGGATACCCACAATACGAGTTATTGTGTTGACACTGTAAATATGCTGGATATATCCATATTATATTGGACATCTTTTTTTCACAGAAGCAAATTCTTCTTACAAAGCAAGCTGGCCACAGAGATGTGCTATGAAGCTAGTTAACACACTCTTGCTTTCTTTCAGAACAACTTGTCACACACGTCAGTTGATGCTTTTGCCGCACACAATTCACTGATCTCCTGACACTTCGTTCATGAAGAGTATTTTTATGAACAGAAAAGTGTGAACACCATGCAAATAATAATACAAAATGACACCAATGCTCCTGCAATTCATACAAAAGAAACCATTATTACGACGTAAGTTTATATGGTCTATTTAAGTAGTGCGTTTATGGCAGTGCACCTGCAGAGAGATGTTAAACTTTATCTTGATCGTCAAGAGGTTAGGAGTTTTCTGACACTCCATAAAACATTTGACTTTAAAAAAAACAAAAAAAAAACCCAACACATTTTGAATACTCTCCAACATGCTAGCTTATCAGTTTAAAACAGATATATGTGGGGCAAAGTATAAAAATGTATCCACTTCTCCATATTTGATTCCCATAGAAATGTAAAGGCTACAGTTTTTTTTTTGTTTTAAAATAAAGTGCTCTCAGTTGCATATCCATGTTTTTCATGGCAAACGTTGATATTTTTGAATATAAATGCAAGTAGGACTGCAATGTATAAACATAGTTGATAAAAATTGATGTCAAAAGTTGTTGCCCACGAATTTTAATGATTGATCTGTTAGTTGGTTACACCATCACATGTCTGTTTCACACTGTGAATTGGAACTGACAACAATTCTTAAAGGAATAATGGTGTTCATGTTTGTTTTCTGGAAATCAATCAATATGATGGCTTTAAAAAGTTTAAAAATGCAGATATTTTTGTCTCCGTTGTTGACACCACCTCTTGAGTGCACAAATATGTCAGAAATTGCTCTCCAAAACTATGTCAAACTTTCAACAACTCTTAAAAATATATGTATTTTTCACCCAGTACTCCTACCTAAGTCAGTCCTGGGCATTGCTCCCCCTCTGCCAACCCCGGTAGGGCCCTGCACTAAGCTCAAGTCTCTTTCTTACACAAGGAATGGGCAGGCCACTTCTTTTCACCTGATTGGATGGTGCTTCTCTGGCCGGACGTAGGGCGTGTAAGGATCTCGTTATTCCAGCCAGATCCTCCCCGCCATAGACTATATATGCACGTGGTCAGAACTCAGCAGTCCTGGGAGCGCTGTAGAGACACACCTATGCATGGAAAGCTCTACTTCAGGGAGGGCTATCTGGCCATCAAGCAGTTTCTATTCAGGACATCAACATTCAGTACTTGGGCCTCATGACATTTCGGTGCCGTTTCAGCACGATTTGATCTGGGAAATTATCACAAAATCTGTGAAGGATTTCACATACAATTTAATCAAACTCTGAACATAACCGGCTCTGGGTCAGGTTCAAGCCCATAGCGATGTAGACATAGGGAGTGGAAAAAAAACAGAACCCATTGCCTGGAATCAGGATTACAAGTGTGGATATGAATTTAATGATTTATAAAAGGTACATTTTTACCTTTTTAATTATTTACCCAACCTAAACTGCACAGGTACTTAAAGATTAGTGTCTGTTTTAGCTCTGACGCTCTTCTAGCAACGATATTTTACTGGCGTTTGCGCCTGAGAGCAAGGGAGAGTTGACACTGAAATACTCCAGAAGAAACTAAATGCCAAGCTTGTGTATAAACAGTCTCACCAAACTGGTTTTCTGATATGTCCTCCTGCCTTCCACCTCAACATCTGATAAATGTCTCTCTTGTCACACTGTCTTTCTTGTATCCCCTCTGCAGATTCATGTGTGCTCAGATGCCAAACGCTGTCCTGGAGAGCATCAGTATCATCGATACTCCTGGAATCCTGTCTGGTGAAAAGCAGAGGATAAGCAGAGGTTGGTTTCACATGCACACTAACACTTTTCTCTCTAATATACCCACTTAAAGTACTCATGTTTATGTTGTATTGTTATAGCACACCCTTTGATAAGAAACAGTGAAATGTTCCACTGACAAAGCTTTGCACAGCTGCAAAATAAACCCACAGGAAGTTGCTTTTTTTCAGATACAAAAATAAACTTGCTTTAATGACCTTCTTTTTTAGGTATTTCAGATTTGGCAAATAGTGGACACAAACACCTGAGTAACCTGTATTTAGCTCCTTTTACACCCCCAAGGCAAAACAGTAACTCAACTGCTCATGAAAATGTGTTCGAGGGCCTCACAACTTGACAGTAGTGAGCAGAGGAGTTGTTGCACTTAGAACTTCATTTCCTGTTCATCCACATATGGTTTTCATTCATTTCAGTTTTGCTTTTCTGACTGTGATCAGATCAGCCTTAAATTGTAATGTTAAAAAGAAAGGGAAAAACAAGTTAGAGTGGAAAGTATAACTCCTACATTTATTTTTCAATGTATTTACTTTTAATAGTCATGTTTGATTTTGCATTGTATTATTTTTCCCTTTTTTTTTTTTTTTTTTTTTTCCAACAAGTTGAGTCAATTCATATTTTTATTCAAGAGCACTTTCAGTGCTGTGACCTTCCGGGTCATTTCATTATTGCCACATGTACATTTTTCTTAACTTTTGATGATATTACAGAACACAGGCAAAAGATAATACTGCAGCTAAACATAGCTTCTGCTTTTCTATCTGACTTGAGTCAGTTTTAGAGGAAACGCAGATACAAGTAGTTTTTGTGTACTATAGTGGAAGGAAGTGGAGTATAATGGCAAACATTGCAGTTTCTCCAAGATCTCTCACTATCACCTCACCATTACTACCACCGGTGCCTCTCTTGCGCAGAGTGCTGCTTTATAGTCAGTCTGCTTTTTATTAAAGGCTCAGTCCCCAAAGGAAATGGACTGAAGAGTAAAGACACATTGAAGACTGAATTAGAAATGTGAGATATCTTTGCAGAGGTGTCAGGTTTTTTCATTCTTATACAGTGACTTTCTGAAAATGGATTCCAATAAGTCGAATAGAATTATTATTTTTTTTAAAGTTTTCTTGGAGGCAGTTGACATACATATAATGTATTATCACAATAATGAAACATATACATTGTTAAGTATGCATACTTCTTTGAGAACAAAGAGACCAGTATTGAGGTGAACCTGTCTGGGAGGAAAAGACTAAATCCAGAAGTACATACCTCATGTTTCTCTACATATATACTTACACATTCTTGCTGCCAGACACGTTTCCCCTATCTTAAGCCAACACACATTTTTGTACACGTCATACTTTACTGTTTTTGTATAAACATAGATAAAATATTGTACTCTACTGCCATACTGTGCGGCCTATGTCATATATAAACAGAACAGATTTAGATTGTACAGCTCAAGTGTGACGGTCACATGTGTCTTTACTCACTATCGTGGTGAGTATTAGGTTTGTGCCACAGGACGATGTGAAATATGTCAGACTTTCTCTTTGTGCTAACCAGATGTTGGGAGCTGTGTGTAACTTCTCACATATAGTCAAACGTGTTTATTTATGTATTTTTAAAGAGAGAAAACAGTAGAGGGGCATAATACATTTTTCAGGCTTTTGACATAACTGTTTAATTACTAAGGCATTCAAAAATGTCTGTAGACAATGTAATGTTAAATTCCATTCATGGATGTGTGTGTTTTTTCTTATTGTGTAATTCTATGAGATTGTATTTATTTTTGATTAGGTCAGCAGTATTTCTTCCCTACTAAATTATGCCGCAGCAAAAAGCTGTAGTGGAACAGTGAATTTGCAGAACTATCTGGCTTCATTGTCAAATCATCAGCAACAATCTTGCTGATATAAGAATGAATACTTTTAAAGATCTACAGCAAAGACAAGTATTTCTCAGAAGCCATGTTGAAACTTGAAAGCTTGTAGCCAGTAAGCCTGCAGCATCGATCTGGGAAACAGTTGGGAATTTTACGGAAAATTTGTGCTGTCTTGCTAAGCATTATGTGAGAGTGCTGAAAGAATTTCCAAAACATTTTTCCAAACGAATATCAAGAACCAGTGGTTTCAGATTAAACATTTTTTTTTTATTTTTTTTTTTTAAAGTTTACATTGCAAAGCTGCATTGTTAAAATTTGAATGCAACTAGATATTTGTTTTTTTTTCTGCTTTTTCATCTGTGGTTTGCTCTGCATATGGTTTTTGATCTCTTTCCAAATTTGTCATACATTTTAAACACTGTCCCAGCATGTCTGTGCAGTGGATATGGTACACTCATGGCAGTTGTCGAAGTTTTATGCTGTAGCTAAGTCTGGCCTTGAGCAGCTGTTTCTATCTGATACTACGATGTGTATTTTAAAAAAGGACTTGGGAGAATCAGTGGAAGTCATAAGCTGGCTTACATGAGGAATTTCATTTACCCCCCCCCTCCTCCTCCTTTGTTAGCCTTTCACCTGTTATGTGCAAAAACAGACACAAATTCCTTTTTGCTCAGACAGCTTTAGTGAGACCATCCTCTCTCGCCATATCTGTTTACAGTTTTCTCTCACTTTCACTTTTACTCAACCTTGTCTGACTTTTCCTCTCTAATTTCTCTTGTTCACATGCTCAGTCCGATCTGTGTATGTCAGAATGATAAAGTAACAATGCACAGTAGTCTTGGAGCACAGATATTTATATTATGTTTAATGTCTGTTTTTAATGTAGGCCAATAGCCTTGTTTTTTTTTAATATTAAGCTTTCTTGAAACATTTCTTTTATCAAGGTTTTTTATTGATTGGATGATAGTTATGATCAGCACTAAACAAAAACAAAACACCCCACAGTCCCCACATTCTCAATGCCAATGAAGCTGTTTTGTAACTTGAGTTAACTCCTTGTTTGTCAAATACGCAAAAGGAAGTGAATATTGAAACAGGATTCTGGGCTAATTTTGTGATTTTACAAATGTTGAAAATCCTTAGTCGCTTTTTTTATTTCATTGTCATCACTTATGTGAACAGCTCATGTTAAGCGTTTTTCATATTTCATTATTGGCAAGTTTTTTGTAAGCTATAAAGTAATTTCCTCTAAGTAAAAGCATGCCATCCGATTTACAAGAGATTGGACTTTTATAGACCTCTTACTGTTGGCATAGTCCAACTGGTTAAACAATAACCTCTGGAAAAAGCCCAGCCTCTTGAAAGCCCTTTTCTAAACATTGCTGGATCAATGTGACTTGACTTGACGTGAATGTGTAGCCCATAAATTAACCTTTCCCAATGTATAATTTATTGACCGATTATGCTCTTTGTCATATTTCAGTGCACCTCATATGTTAACAATGAACCACTTCACGATAGGAATTTTACTGCCATCATGATTGATTTCAATATTGACTTTTCTTTAAGCAACCTTTCCCTGATATTTTTGACATTGATATTCCATCCTTTTCTTTTAGGTTTAAACATTTGTGTAAAAGTGTAAAAGCCAGGTACAGAAAAATGTATAGGCTGATCTATGAAGCACTAATCATCGACCTTCCTTCCTTCTCCAGGGTATGACTTTGCTGCCGTGCTGGAGTGGTTTGCTGAGCGTGTGGACCGCATCATCCTCCTGTTTGATGCCCACAAGTTGGATATCTCAGATGAGTTCTCTGAGGTGATCCGAGCCCTCAAGAATCATGAGGATAAAATGCGGGTGGTGTTGAACAAGGCAGACCAGATCAGCACTCAGCAGCTGATGAGGGTCTATGGAGCACTGATGTGGTCTTTGGGAAAAATCATCAACACACCTGAGGTAAAAAGCATGTATTTTTCCACATTTGTGCTTTTTGGTTTTATTTGTATGAAAAACAATGATATTGATTTAGCATTAAGATCTTAAATATGGTCTGAAGAAATCTAAGCTGTATTTATTACACAGATAAAAGTGCATTACAGTCATTTGCTATCCACTGTTTTCCAAAACTACTTACGAGAGATGAGCATTTGGGGGCTGTGCAGAGCATTGCGTCTTGCCTTCAGACACTTCAGCATGTGAAGTAGGTAAATGGGGATTAAATCAGTAAATTTCTAATTAACAGACAACTATTCCACTTCCTGCTACAGTTGCTCCAAGATACTATCTTCCTTGGTAATGATTAATAGGAAATTTGATCACCTTTTCGCATGTCAGAATGGAGGTCAGATATGTTTTCCAAGCAGCAGAGTGGTCATGTAGTTTAGTTTTCACAGATTTTCATTGTACCAGATGACACAAGAGGAGGGGAAAAAAAGATAAAAATAATGAAAGTGAAAAATGGTTATTATGCTATCCATTCAGAATCCCATGTCCTATCATGTGACAACGTCTTATGATTCTTCCCTGGCTGTTTGGTTAATATTTGATGCAGAGCCATATTCATCAACCATTTCCAGAGGAACCTTTGAGTCATGCAGATCAGTATTCATTGACTTGACAAAATTGTATCACGGGGCATTTAACAAACCTCAGAACTTCATTCATTCATACATTTTTAAAAACTTGTATCTACTTTCCTTCCGTATGAGTTTTATTATGTACCATTTGCCTTTTTTTGGACGTGCAATGATTGAGTCTGTTTATGCAGCAGCGAGGCTTGTGTATGTGACGTATGAAATAATTTCCTTTCACTTGGAGCGGATAAGTATCACCTGAGGGGAAATGGTGATAAATGGAGTGTGATCTGTGCAAACTTTATTTCAGGTCGTACGTGTGTACATTGGCTCGTTCTGGGCCCAGCCCCTGTTGGTCCCTGACAACAGGAAGTTGTTTGAGGCAGAAGAGCAGGACCTGTTCTTGGACATACAGTCGTTGCCACGAAATGCAGCTCTGCGTAAACTCAATGACCTCATCAAACGTGCGCGCCTCGCCAAGGTTGGTATAAAAAAGGCAAACGCTCCAACAAGTCTTATAATTATTATATTCTAATATCTAAATTGCATACCAATCTCAGTAAACTGCTGGTTTTAACAGGTATTTTGTCAAAGCAAAAAGTAAGTTTTATTTTATTTAGGGGTTGTGGTGGTGTGGTAAAATATCACCTGACGACTATGGGAATTTATCTGGAACCTGCTGACACATAACTGAAAACTCAGTGATGAAATCAGTGAGATTTTACGAATCATGGAACCGAGAATGTCTCAACTTCATCCATTTAGAAAATAAATAAGTAAAAACTAAATCAAATGTCGATGTAGTCTATTCTGACTTCACTGTTGAAGAGTCACACTGTCAGAATTTTATATTAAGCTTCGTCTTCTTTTTACCCACACCCTTGTCCTTTAGGGGTTATTACACAAATGCACGTTTTTGTGTAACCATGTTAGTTTGCTTCAAATTGACCACAAGCAGAAGGAAATGGAACACGTAGGAAGATGATGGAGGTTTCGAAACTATTAACCATGTGACTTAATCTAAAGAATAGTCTGTGTATATTTCCCCTTGAGGAAGTGAAATTGAAATGTAGATTATCTGTCATTTCCTATGGCAGTGTACCTATCTGTGCCTCAACATTCAAAACACCTCCCCTCATGTTTTAAGACATCAGTTTCGACTTGTGTTCAGTAACTAATCATGACTTGCCCTTTTTAGTCCTTGTGCCTCATTGCAAAATGTCTCATTTATAAATTTACCTGATTTTCCTGTTTGATGAAGAAGAAAAGATGAGCATTAACCCCATTTCTATGATGCCATCCAGGTGCAAGCCTATATTATCAGTTCTCTGAAAAAGGAGATGCCCACTGTGTTTGGGAAGGATTCCAAGAAGAAAGAGCTGATATCCAACCTGGGAGAGATCTACCAAAAGATAGAGAAGGAGCACCAGATCTCCCCTGGAGACTTTCCGAACCTTGCAAAGATGCAGGTAAGATTTTAAAACTAAAAAAAGAAATCCCCGTCATATCAGACTAGTCTACTGTCTGGAGTGATACATTAGCTGTTTCCTTTTGTCCTACATAACGTTGGGACAAAGCTCCTTGAGTGCAAAGCATTCAAACCCTTACTCTTCACATCTTTCCTTCTTTCCTGCTCTTGCCCTCCAGGATGGGGATAAGATTTATTTTTCCTGGTTTGCCAGGAAATCCTGCTTCTTGTACACTTCTTCCATCAGTAGCCATTTAAGAGTGATCTATTTCTATCACCATTTCCTGTTTTCTCTCAACACTCTCATCTCTTCAGGAGCAGCTCAATGGCCAGGATTTTACCAAATTTGCAGCTCTGAAGCCCAAATTGCTGGAAGCGGTGGAGGACATGCTCGCCAACGACATTGCCCGTCTCATGGCCTTGGTGCGCCAGGAGGAGGCTGCTATGCCGAGTCAGGTTGTCAAGGGTGGAGCCTTTGAGGGAACCATGAACGGTCCCTTCGGTGTCGGCTATGGCGAGGGGGCCAGCGAAGGTATCGACGAGCTGGAGTGGGTGGTGGGTCGTGACAAGCCCACATACGACGAGATATTCTATACCCTCTCCCCAATCAATGGCAAAGTGACTGGTGCCGCGGCCAAGAAGGAGATGCTGAAGTCCAAGCTGCCCAACACGGTTCTTGGAAAGATCTGGAAGCTGGCAGATGTGGATAAAGATGGCTTGCTCGATGATGATGAGTTTGCCCTCGCCAACCATCTGATTAAGGTGAAGCTGGAGGGCCACGAGCTGCCAGCTGCACTGCCCGAACATCTGGTGCCCCCATCTAAACGCGGGATATCGCTGGAGGCCTGAAGGTCTAGAGAGAGGGAGGGGGTCAGCCTGGAAGTTGGTGGTGTCTACACTGACGTCACAGATTAGAGCTCTCCAAGTCCAACCATGAACATGAACAGCTTCATCCTCCCATCAAGCTGCAAGTGCCCAGGCTTCGTAACACACCAGGAGGAGGCAGTGCTGTGATCTTTTTCACCAGAGAGAGACTGGAGGGTTTCTGGGAGGGGGGTCCATCTTTGTGCATTAGGGGATAACATACAAATATCTATATGGAGGCAAGAGGAGCAGTCACAGGACAGGAGTGGATGAAGTGATGGGGTGGGCTTGAACATGAATTTATGCATCCTGTGTAAAGATGTCTTACAAGTATACAGTCTATATAATGATGATCCAAAGAAATAGTGATGGAGGGAATGAATTAAAACGGCTATTAGAATTACTTTATCTATATTTTTGTATTTCTTGACTGTTAACTGAGTCTTTCCACACACTTCCCTTTTTATTTCTTTGCCAGATAAATAAAAAGGACTACTGTACTGTGTGACTTGTGTTTGTGAGTTTATAATTCTGTGATGTAGAACTGTCCTGGGTTTACCCCAACCGCTGACCTATGAACCTGAACAAGGTCCTTCAACCTCCCGAGATGCTTAACAAGATAAATCAGATGAAGGGAATGAATGAATGGGTTTGTGATCAATGTAAGATGGTAAAAGAAAAAGTATTACTCATTTTAAAAAAAGGATAAATAATTTGTTTAATAAATCTCAACTGAATAATAGTTTTCTGCTATTAAATGAGTCCAATGTCACTGAAGGTCATGTCAAGGACGGTGTCTGAACTTGCCCACAGAAGTTTTCTTTGATACGCCTGTGAAGTCTTCTGCCCCCTGTTGTTCAATTATATTCACAGTAGGGGCATCAGAAGGACATATAAGGTAATTCTATGTTGAAACAAATGGCAGCTGGATGAGTATTTTTGAAGAGGAGCAAACTACGAACAGTGGGGAGGGCAGACATTTGTGACATTCTCAGTCGGAGGGCGTGGAGAGGATTCACAAAATGCAAGGCCATACTCAGCACAAAGTGTGAGTGTGAGCAGCACAAATCATAAACACCCGGACAGGAAACTGCTATACACTAGCGGAATAGTTATATTCTCCTTTTTAAACCTGCACTTTCCCAGAAGCAGGTTTGGACGTGAAGGGTTTTCTTTGTGCGATTATGCAATATAGAGGCTTAAATGTAAGTCATTATATTGGAGGGGTTTTCCTCTCTAAACTACATTTATAAAAATTCCAAGTGATTGCAGGGCAAAGAATTGCACAAGCACATCAACGACATCTTATACAGGTCCTGGATGTTTACATAACTAACTGCCACGTTATCAGCTTCTGCAACCTTTACTTGACAATGTCATTGTGGAGGTTGTTTTGATGCCGACTCACTGCTGAGCGCTTCACTTCACTTCCTAAAACTCAAGGCATTTTTTTTTTAAATCTAATTTTGATTACTAAATTGTGCATTTCTGTGTTACTACTCAGAGCTTTGACAGATTTAATGAAACCCTGCACACTGACTCAAGCTTAGTCAGCAGGCATGACTTTCATCTGCGACAAGAGGCCACAGGCGCCCTCTTGTGTCTGGATAAGTTATTACAGGCTGCTTCATCATTTACTTATTCCCTCTTTTCTTTTGTTTCTCATCTGCTCTTTGGGAAGCTTTTGCTGCTGGAAATTATTAAATTCCTCCTTTAAAATTTAGGGTTTTTACCCAACTGTGCCTACTGTGTAAAACGATCCACGCTGACAGATATATATACGTATGAGTTTCCAAATAAATTTTAGCTGATCAAATGCAGCAACATGTAAAAAAATTGGTCAGAATGTCTGCCACAGGAAATGGCCTATGTGAAATAAACTGGCCTCCAAAATTAAAACATTTTAAATTATTCTCATCAAAATTGGTGTATTTAATTTTGTACAGAAGAAAAATGAAAGGAGCACTGTGCAAATGTTTGTTGACTGTAAAACGTTTGAGTTTTGGCATTTTTTTTCAAGATCTCAGATTATGATGGGCTTGTTTAGCATGGGTCCTATTCGTGAACATTATTAGGAAAAAATCAAATGAATCCTATTTAAAATCTCCATAAACACACAGACTCCTTGTCCCAGTCCCAGTTAATAGGTCTGCACATGTATCCACATGTATGTATCACACTAAAAGCTCAAATATCTTATGTCTGGGAAGCAGGAGATTTTTTGTTGATTTGTTACAGAAGTTTCACTTGTAATCTTCTGTGACTCTGCACAAATAATTAACCGTTTGCAGTAGCGTCAGGGCTGCTCCTGGTCAGATATGGCCATGCGTTGACAGAAAGCTGCTGGAATGACCAAACGGGTGTGAAGTGAAAGGCGGCATGACTCCACATCCCTGTACTTCTGTAGACTGTATGTTTGCATAGCTCTCAGTGGCCCCCACTGTATATCTCCCCTTTACACTGTTTCCTCTTTCCTGTCTTCCTCTGTTAAGACGCCAGCATGCTCCCGCTCATCTCTTTTTCCTTTTTCCTCCCTTCTCTTCCACTGTTTATGGAGAGCGGCTTCTCCCTGTTTTGCTTGTTTTCTTCTGGATCTTTGTTTTTCATCTACATTGCTCTACCAGCCCACAAACTTGTTCCATCACCTGGCCTCTCAGTGCTCAGGGTCACTTTGAGCCCTTCCATATCCAAAAATATTTCCTGCAGCCCTCTGACACACTGACCCCAGCAGAGAGTTGACTCTGTTGAGCTTATTTATCATAATCATGTGGTAGGAGTGTTGCTTCTCGGAGGCAGGTGAGGAATGACGCACCTCTATGTGTAAGCATAAGGAAATTAGTGGATCTCTATCATGGCAATATTATATGAGCAGCCCTAAAATCTCTAAGAGGTTATGAGAAGGTGAGTGCTTTTGATCATTTAGCTTATGAGGAGGAATAAATACTGAAGTTTCTCAGTGGTGTATAAAACTAGCACCCTTTTGGGATTTTTCTAGGGATTTCAAAAATCTTGGACCCTATATTTAACGGAAAATAAAAGAAAGATTCCAACACAGTTGGGATATAATGATTTACAGAAAAAACTTGAAGGACATGAGTAGTAATAGTCTGTTTCTTTCTTAAGTTAATTTAATTGTATAAACAGATTATGAGAATTTGCTAATAGCAAAGCCTTGATGCGTTTTGTCTTTTCCAGTTAGGAAGTTGTGGGCAGAGCCAAAGATGTGGAAGGTGGAGGATTCTGCTCTCATCTGGCACTGTGATGTAAAAAACCTGTAATCTAAACAGCTCATTTAATTATGTTTTCACACTGATGTGACTCCATACCATGTGACAAGTCAGAGCTTTATATTTGACACCCAAGTATGCTCTTAAACATTGCTTCTTTTTTAAATGTGAGCCCTTTAAACTGAGAAACATCATTTTATATACTCATGCATTCTTTCACAGGATAGTGAACTTCTACCCATATTAACTTGTGAGGAACTAAACATGTGTGACATGCTTTTTATTTGTACAATCATGGTCACAATTAATTAGGTATATGATCTGTGTGTGAGGTTCTCATTCTTCCTGCACCAAATAACATGACCAGTGCATCATATTGTTGTCTGCATTATTTAACAAGCATGAATTAATTTGGGATTAAGTACATGAGTAAATGTCACACAACGACAATATATTACAAGGGAGAACGTTTATTTTTGATATCTTGGACACAGAACACATCAGAGCTGTACAAAATGACATCCAGGAGGGTTTCAGTGATTCCTGCAATGATGAGTCTGTGGGACAAGTGCATATTCTTTGGGGAAAATTTGAGGATCAAATTATTTAGAAAGGGAGGGGGAAAAGAAAATAAGTGCTACAAACGATTATTATTACCATTTATGATAGTTACCCCATTTTTTCCAGTTGTAAGGTTGCATTAGATCTGATAACAACATGGAAACAAGTGACTTTACATTGGAACACTGAGGCACATATTGACTTTTCTTTTTTTTAACCTGTAAAAGGAACCAAACATTGCAATATACACAATATATTTACCATTTATTTGGAGTTCATAGGAGAAAAAAATATAGGAGGATAACAACACAGTGCCTTTGATTTTTACTGTATAAAACATTCAGATAGTGTTCAATGTAAGGTACCGGTCTTTTTGTGGCACTTTGTTCATAGGAACAATCCAATTAAAACCAATCAGTCATCATCAGGGTGAGCCTTTTCCTTGCTGCTCTGGGTTATTTAGCTGAAGAAAAAGTGGCAAAGATGAAGTAGGGATATGTGCGGTTTGATTCAACAAATCTGGGGGGGAAAACATATCAACATATATAAATTTGGCTCAGTTTGTCCTTTTCCCTCCAGTTATATTATGAGGTATTACCACTGTTGGTCATGGTTCAGTTCATTTTATTTTTCCTGTCTCAGGGTCAGCAGGGCGGTCTTGCTGCCGACTGAGGAGCTCCAAACATCTCTTGCGATGCATAGGTTATGTAGAGGAAGCCATCCATATCCCTGTAGCGAGTATAAACCTCCCCCATGCTGGACGACATGCAGGACATGCTCCTCTCTGCCACCAGCAGGAACAGAGACTCGGAGGACTCCAGAGCGATTTTATTCCTGGAGGAAAAGAGACGTGGAGAGGCAGATTGAGGGCGGATGGCAGAGGAGGAGAGATGATGAGCGAACAATTGCAAATCTGACAGCTTGGGGGTGGAAATATAGAGAGGTGGGGATTGGATGGAGAGGGAAATCCATAACATGCTCTCTAAGAGGCATGTATAAACTACGAGAGGAGACTTAAACACATGAGCATGGTTTACCTGAGCAGGCAGAGAAACTGGCCCAACGTGAGCTCAAAGGGAACCAGAAACTTTGTTTTGTCCAACAAGGGAAGTGTCTGCTCACGGATATAGCGCTCAACAATCACCTGTGCAAAGACAACACACCTGTGATCAAGTGAAATATCAAAAATATGCCAATAGAAATGAACAAAAAGAAGGAAAATTAACTCACAGGCAACTTGTTGGGGAATTTAGACAGAATATTGCACACTTCATCTTTTCTTGTTGCTTAAAAACAGATGAAAAGTTTTAACACACCTCACAAGTCTCCATGCATTGTGTAATCAGGTATTTGATAGTGGTAGATGTGTAGCAGTGATAAAAACGGTCTCACCGAGGCATTTCCTCTGCTTGAAGGGCATCATCTCCATGGATTTCTCAAAAGGAGCCATTTTTACTTGATTGCTTGGGGTGGTTTGCTGAGTCCAATTGTGATGGAGGTGGTGATGCTGTCGTGCCCAGGCTGACGGTGAAGTCCCCTCGGGTGGAAGTAAACAAACCCCAACGAGACCCTGGGACTGCCAGAGTTTTATAGGGGCAGAACGGGGAGGAGTCGATACATGATAGCAAACAAAGACACACTCCTCACTGTGGCTGGGAGTGTGTGGACGCAGGGATGCTTGCATGCCCTCTCCTGGTTCAGACAGCCTTCACACATACTGGTTATGTCACTGAGCAATCTCTCATCTGCTTGTGACAATGGTGCTGTTGTCACGTACGCAGAGAGGTGCTACCACGAGGAGAGTAGTGTATGTAGGGCAAACCAGCATGAGGAGTAACACAAGAAAACATCCCCAATCCCTGGGGAAGCTTCGTGAACATGGCTGGACAAGTATAAACTTTAATGACTGCTCTCAGTTGGACAACTTCTGACCTTTGACCTCTCTACCAGCCATGGTGGCCACATGTCATCATATTCCCTCTGTTATCCTCACCTTTGAGCCTCGCTGATTGATTAGCCCATAAAAACTCAAAATGATATTGAAAACAGATCAAATAGACAGTATTGAGTGTAACAAAAAAACATCATGAGTTTTCATTCCTCTTAACTTGTGACTTTGCAGCGCTTGCACTGGCCACGCTTGTTACATTTCACAGGCCAGTGTGCAACCTGGTTGCTGCAGACATCCTCATGAACCCCGCTGAGTGGTGGTATCTGAGCTCTGAACACTTAAAAAAGCAGACTTGTGGGAACTTCTGCCTGGAAGCCCTCTTGCTCTGGACATCAAGTAGTTTACAATCACAGGGTTGAATAATTGAATCAGACAAATTAATGGAGTGGATCTTTTTTGTTTAGATTATGGATACTAGGTCACAATTTATTGCTTTTTTTTTCCCAAGTCGTGATTTTTAAATGTCTACCTTAACTACACGATAATGTGAAATGTATAGCTGCCTGACATGCCGTATATTTTGCCATTTAATTGGATGAAAGCAATAAAATCACATGCACTCCATTGTTTGTTTGTTTTTGCCAGTACTTACATATTCTTAATACTCATGATCTTGGTTTAATAATAGCTACAGAGTTTAACCTTACACACCCACATAAGAATCACTTTTAAAGCCACTCTATGTTGCCATACTCTTTGTTGCGAAGGCTGTGGTTTCTGATTTAAATCTACAGACAGTGAACATGTTTCAGGAGGTCAGGTTTCTGGAAATGTGCAACCAGCATGTGGAAGCATGACCAGGGACAGATGTTAGTGGTTGAAGATCGCCCTCCGCTGGCTGAAAGATGCCATAAAAAAGGCTCTGTGCTGTTGTAGATACATTATTCTGTCTGTCAGGAGATACTGTTTCTACAGCTTCAAGACTTTAACTGTGATGTGGGACATCTTAATATTCATATACTGTATGAAGTCGTTTAAAACATAACATAAATCTGGTGCCAACAGGCTCACCCCCCCCCAGTATATCAATGAGCTCTTCAGAAAATAGAATCATCATGCGGATCACATAATAAAGATGCCCTTCATTAGTAAAAATAAAAAAAATACAATAAAAATCTAGATATAACATTTCAGAGAAATTTGCAGCTTCATCTCACCGCTGGACCTGTGCCTGCTCATCATCCACTCTTTTGTCTTTGTCCCCTGACCTTGTGGCTGGTCTTACTTTTCAATCAGACAGATGGAACAAGACAAATTTAGTGTTCATCCAATAATCATTCAGAACCCCATCGTGACATACTCCATGTGGTCATTTATAAGAGTTTTTATGACTAAATAGATGAAATATTGAATCAGTGTTTTGACATTAATGAATACAAAGCTACAAAGTCTTGAAAAAGGCTTTTAATTGCAAGTGTGCAACACAGAGTCATAAAAGCCATATCGTTTTTATTTTATTAGATATTTATATGTGACAATGGGACACAAGATGAATCTGAAGTAGAATCAGAAAAACACCTTCAATGAAAGAAAAAAACAGTTTGAAGGTTTGTTGGGAATTCGGGGTCATACCAAAGACAATCTGGCTCCTGGGGGCCCAGAACCGGGCCTCTGTTCAACTTGTTCAGCTAAAACAACCATGACATTACACTGCACAAATTCAAAACAGTACTCTTCTATGGAGACTTGACATCATGGTCAATTAAATTTTTTTTAATTAAGTGAATGAATTTCAAAAAAGTGGCAACATATCCACGTTGCACCTCATTTCACCCTTTACTGTTTGGAATGGACTCCCCCATGACCCTGAATATGATTGAAGCAGTAAATGGATGGACAACTCTTGACGTAATAGATATTAAAAGATTTATCTTTGATCTAAAAAAATTATATAATATAATTATATAATCTAATTTTGATTAAGTTAATGTAGTTTATTTATGTATATTTTCTCCGAATTGAAATGTGACCTTGCCAACAGTACATATTATACGTGGATATTTCTTTTTATACTTATTAAAGTGTGAGCAGTATAACTATTCCATTGCTAGTGAAATCAGTAAAGTATAATAATAAAGTGAGTGCTCATGTATATAAACATGTGGGTTCATTTATCGTCTGCAATTCTGTTTCAGAGTCAATTTCTTTCACACATTAACTTGATGTGCAAGACCCTCACACATACACTTATGAAGGTCCAGGGATAAAGCATACATTTCTTTTTAATTGGGACTAACCTCCCATCTATCCAGGACCTGTACCAGTCCAGGACTAGGAAACGGGCAGGTAACATCTCTGCAGACCCCTCACACCCAGGACAGTCTGTCTGAACTCCTCCCCTCTGGACGGCGCTGCAGAGCACTGGACACCAAAACCTCCAGACTCAGAGACAGTTACTCCCCCCAAGCTGTTGCTCTGATGAACTCCCAACACTCATAGAGTCTCAGAGTAATTGAAAGATCCTTGTGTCTGGTGAACCATAAGAAAACCAGTGAACAGAATCAAATTTTAATACAAGCTTTTATTATATCATACACAATGTTTTCCAGCCAGAGGTAAACCTTTCTCAAACCACAGAGGTAGGAGAGAAATGCACACTGTGGTCATCAATCCAGTCATATTTATACTGAAAAGGGGAGGTGTTTTGTACGTTATAGGAGCCGATGTTGAACCTTATCTGTTGAACCTTATCTGGGAGGCCAACTGCAGGGAAAGAAACTTAAACATGTCACACTTTCAGCCATATATTTTCTGTTGTCTATCTCTAATCCGACATGCCAACCCAGTAAAGATCTACGACAACTAAAACCCAGAGAAAAACAGGAGGGGACCCATCAATCTTAAACATCCGTTCCTCTTCACCGTCCTCACCTAAAGAAGAACTCAGCTAATCAGTCTGGTCATAAAAACAGGAGGTGGTTCTGCGCTGAGAGCAACCATCAGAGTACAATCTTATAGAAAAAAAACCCTCATACTTTTAACAATTTCATAAAATCCTAACATAATCAATCACTGTGCAATAATAATAATAACCACAAGCATATGCTGTAACAATGAACCTTCCAATAACCATGTCTACCTCATACTGCTGCACCTTTCACTTTTTTTTAAAAATTGTATATTTTTTTAACTTCATTATTATAATTTTTTTTTATTTAGCCTTTATTTAACCAGGTTAGTCCCATTGGGAACGGAGAGATACACTAGAGGGCTCATTCTTTTTGGTTTGGAACGCTTCATCTGACATTATTACTAGAAAACTTAAAGCAGCACTATGTAACTTTTCCACCTTAATATCATATTTCCAGAGTCATTGTGATGGTACATCGACTTACAACAGGTTTAATGAACCTCTGTCATGGTCTGAGGGGTCTGTATCGCCTTCACTGGCACTATGTAACTTTGAGGTGCATGGTAGGAACCCTTCCACACTACTGGTAAAGCACTACCGCTTTTGTCCAAACTCAACAAAAGCTGAAAGTTACATTGTGCTGCTTTAAAACGTATACACATTTTTTTTTTATAAATCCTGCCTCCTTTAAAGGAGGATGAGGCAGGATTGAGGCAGGATTTATGAAAATAATTCGTATACGTTTTAAGTTTTCTAGTAATAATGTCAGATGAAGCGTTCCAAACCAAAAAGAATGAGCCCTCTAGTGTATCTCTCCGTTGCCTTGAACAGGCTGTGTGCTGCAAAATGCGCTGCAATTGTGGGCCCGAATTTCCCGCGCTGTCCTGCGGATGTGACGTCAAATGACGCTGCATGCGCGTTTTCCCCGTTCTCCAATGCCGGCTTCGCTGTTGGCTGCAGTACCCCCGACAGCCGTCGTGACGAAGGGGGGAGCTAATGAGTCTCATTTCTTAAAAGGAGCCTCATGCTGAAGCATGAACCGGAACGTGCACCCATGCATGGCATACATCGTTGGATGCGTCTCCATCGTGCCTCGATGGGCATTACTTTTCTCAGTCAAAAGCGTTACCGTGGCAACGCTAGATGCCAAAAAGCACAAAAAAAGGCGAAAATTGTGGCGCTTATTGCTCGGCCGAACTTTATCGTAGAGACATCGTTCAAACTTTCAAACACTCGGCCCGATTGGCACTAAAGGACCGTTCAACCTCGTTATGCCAATTACTACGGTTTTTGCGATATTAAACTTTCAATTAAAAAAAACATGTCCATTTGACTTTGGACGCGTGTTGCTAGGCAACAGGTTATCGTAGGGACATGATTCCAATGTTTCAAAACTCGCCTCGATGTGGACTACAACATTTTCATGAAGCTGTGATTTACGTAAATTTACGTCAAAATGCCTGCCAAATGGCCCCATCCCCAAACGTTTATCAACAACCTTTAACGGTTTATTAACAACCCTAAACTACTTCTTGGCCATTATTAATCATCCTAAACCACACAACCCCGAAGCAGGGGCTGTGGTTTATTAACAACCCTAAACCACACCCCCTGTGGGGAGCACAGGAATGAATGCAATACCACCATAAACACCTCAAACTGACATAGAACCACCCCGAACACAACCACTACAACCCCAAACCAAAGCAGCGAGAGGGGACGAATGGGCATTAGGGCATTCCCATATCAAAATTTCCTGAAATTTTCTAGTTGTGATTAAACTCGTGTTCTTGTCTTCTGGTGTCCTCCTGATTTCTCGGGCGTCCATTCGAAAACTTGTCCGTCCAATCAGCGCGCAGCTCCGGCTCGGAGGCTCCGCCCCCTGCATTAGGCCCCGCCCCCGCCGGCGGCTCCCAGCTCCCACATGCAAACCTGATCAGCGTCTCTCCGTCCGCGACATTGTCTCAGTGGGGTCGCAGCGCAGAGTCCAGCACCGTGCTGACTGCAACTACAAGAGGAGGATGTCAGCGGGAAATCGAGCCCGTTTCAGTAAGGGAAACCAGCCTTTGACGTCCCCTCTGTTCACCAGCAGATCCATTGATTGCAATCATGTGCCAGTGAGCTGCTGGACTGCCTGAGGCTGCGGGCTGCATATGGCAGCTTACCGATGCACAGGATTATATTTCACTTAATACTGCCTTGATTCAAACTGCTTCTCATGTGGCTCGTCGGGACCCGTGCTGCTGCTGCTGTCCCCGGCTCCGGGTCCTAGTCCGCCCGTGTACCCAGATCCATCCCCCGGTAGCAGCAGCGGTCCTCGGTGCGCCCCGGTGTCCGGGATGGCTGCGCGCCGCGGTGGCTGCAGCGTCAACTCGCTGTGGTCCGGCAGCGAGCGCGTCCGCATCGGAGAGCGGCTCAGGGCCACGCTGGCCGGGGTGCTGGAGCTGGAGGTGCTCAGGTGCAAACACCTGGAGATGGTGGGCTCGGCTCTGGCTCTGGAGGAGGAGGAGGAGGAGGAGGGGAGCCGGACCCCCGAGAGCGCTGCGACATCCCGCTGCAGGCAACAGGTCAGTCCGCGCGTCTGTCAGGGATCCATATGCAGGCCCGGTTCTACGAGGGTGCATAAGCATGCATTGCACCCTTAGTTTATGTGTTTGCATGCTCAGTTGAAAAGACGGGAAAAAAAACTGACAAAAACTTAAAATCTTACCAGGAATATTTGTCTTATTTCTAGTTAAAATGTCTCATTTTTAGTCAATAAATCTTATTACACTTAAAACAAGAGTAATTACCAGAAAAATAACTTGTTATTTGACAATTTTCACCTGTTTCAAGTCAATTTTCACTTGAAAAAAGTAGAAGAATCTGCCAGTGGAACAAGATTTATCTTCTTATTACAAGCAAAAAAATCTTGTTCCACTGGCAGATTTTTCTATTAAGCCTATTTTAAGTGAAAATCTACTTGAAACAGGTGTAAATTGTTGTTTTTTCCAGTGATGAATCTTGTTTTAAGTGTAATAAGATTTTTTTAGACTAAAAATTAGCCATTTTAACTATAAATAAGACAAATATTCTTGTTAAGATTTTGAATTTTTGCAGTGTAGATTATCTGATGGGTGAGGTAGCCCAGACTAAATGTAGCATTTTCTTTGTTCTGCAGCAATATTGCTGCAATAAAGCATTTGAAATACACTTTAAATATTCTTGTTTTACTAGTATCATTCCGCTTGAAATTATGGGAAAATGCATAATTTAGTGTTGAATAACGTGCCAGGCATGTGCACCCCCTCTGATCTGAGATGCAGCCCTAGTCATCATTTTCTAGAACCGGCCCTGTCCATATGACTGAGATTATTAAATATGAATGCGAGCTGATGGTGATCTGCCAACAAGCCGGTCCCTCTGCGGCTCAGTAGACAGATTTGATCGTTGCCTGGTGGCGCATTGCTGTACCAAGAGCTGAATACCAAATTGACTGACAGGAAAGCCAGAGAGTGTCCGAGCCTGCAAACCCAAAATGTCATTTAGGTCAACTAAACGAGCCAGGACCAAGCTCATGTGTGCATCAAGGTTATCATTTACAGAAGCACATGGTGTGATAAGGCACTAAAATCAGGAGTAGGTATTAATACACGAGCCAGATGCCAAACACTGCTGCATCATTTTGTCTTGGGCCAGTACACTCATCGTCCCTAAAGGTCATTTCAGCACCTTGTTTGCATTCATATTGCTCTAGTAGCTGCATGAACGCCTGGTCAGTCGTTATCTGGACAGCTGTGAGATCCAGAATCTCTCAGTAGAGTGTAGCCTTTTTTATTTTACATTGTCTTTAAACACAAATACAGGAAACGACTCGTTTTCAAACCTTTCCCTGAAACCGACACACATATTTGTGTGTGTGTGCGTGTGTTTGTTCAGAGTAGGCTGATCCTTAAATACAAGAGAACAGGATGTGACCAGTAATCTTTCCAGGTCTGGATACCAGCCTGTAACTGGTCTGATACATAAAGAAAAAATACATCTGGACATGTGAAATAATGAAAGTGTATCTGAAAATGTTGAATTAAACATGAGGGTGAGTGCACTGAAGAAATGTACAGATAAATATGAAATGCGCTGTAGGAACAGACAAAAAACTGAAATTTGGAGGGCAGACATGCAAACACTGAGCAAGTTAGCATAAATATTCCCCTCTCTGACTTCTCAAGGACTCAAGGATTTCCCTTGTCTGCTGGTTATCAAACAATATACAGTATATGAGGGTTCTGGTTTGTTAGTTTGACAAAAATAAAGAATGTAAAGATGTCACCTGGATATCATAACCCAGTTTTTATTCCAGAAAACAAGCATTGATAATCTTGCTTATTTTTAATTTTAGAAAAGAAGATATTCAATATACTTTTGCAGGGCTTTCATTTCAATTTTCTATGAACCCTTCCTGTTTAAAGTGAACACAGCAGTCCTATATTGTTAATTTGTGCCAAACAAGTCTCTCGTGGATGGCCTTTGGATCCTCTCCAGATCACAGTTTTATCAAGTGTGTCATATTTTCAGGCAAAATTGCTCAACATTTTCGAGATACAACTGCAACACTTTCATCCATAATGGAAATGAGTCCGAGATCTGAATCTAGAAAACACTGTGGCCTGCTTTTCTGTGCTCACAAGACAATTATTTTCAAAAACAATCACAACTTTCCAATTTCCCCCATTAGACCATCCATGGCCTAGTTTTATGAAACGTGTTTTTTCCGGCAGTGATTCATGTTGAAAACAAATCATCAGAAATGTTCTGCAGTATGTGTAAGACATGTGTTCCTTGGAGCTGGACTTCTCCGGGATGTGATATAATGCTGCGCTGTGCAAGCATTAAATCAGTTTGTCATGGATTATCTCTGGATCATCTCCAGATTTGAAAAAAACCTAATGACATTACTGGTCCATGCTGTGTTTGGAGGATTTGTTTCAGATATTAAATGAGTCACTGTCGGCTAAACTTGATAACAATTCACTGTTATTGTCAAAACACAACTAGAACTTTGTCACAGTCCCTTCGTACAAACTGTGAGTATGTGTTTTTGATACCAGAGAGTCACATTAGTCAGCCGCCTGAAGCATATTAATACATGCTCTGTGCAAGCCAGGTCACAGCTGAGGTAACCTTTGCAGAGAGCTGTATATTTATCTAGCAGAATGATATGAAATTACATCCTTGAATAGTCTGCAGCACACAGCGAAGAACACTTGAAATCAGTTTCAGTCAGCGCAAAGACAGAAAATGCAGTCCAATCTGAGAACAGGCATCTGCATGGACGCATGTCTCCTTATGTGCAGCCTTCCACAACGCCCACCAGCCAATGTCTCCTCTGTACTTCCCCCCGCGGTGCTGAGAGATCCTGCAGGGAGGCCGAGCAGCATTGCTCATTCTCACCTCTGAAGGGAGCTGCCGGTGGGAGCGGAGCAGGCTGGCTCACCAGCCTTTGCCCGAGCCTGCCTTCTCCAACACACAAAAAGGATTTGCATAAATGGAAACAAGTCATGTTCTCGTTGTTACAATAGTGAACACAGCTAGTTCAAAAGTGCAGTTGCTGAAGAGTTATGGAAAAGAAAGTAGGTGGATTCCTATAGCTTTTCTTCAAGTAAAATCAAGGTGACATTTCACTCATAAATCCTTTATATCCATATACGCTCACCAGCTATTTCTTTGAAAAGTACAGGTTGTTCCATTTCTAAATATATAACTCACTTTTGTTATAAGAGGATTTGATGATGACCAGCAAATGCTCAACTTTAATGGAACCGTATCATGAAAAAAGCAAATTCATTCAGCTAACAGTGAATGAGAAGAAGCCTGCCAAAGTCAGGAAATGTGTCATTCAGCAAGCCGTTCAGTTTTCTGGTGTTCTGTGACATCACACACCCAGATTGGGATGGGATTATCCAGCCTCCCCGTCTTTATCTACACCAATTTAACATTGAGCTGCATTTGCTACACCTCAGAAGTGGGTAATCTAAACCGACGCCATCTAAAATGAGGCAAACCCCAGAACAGTGAAAAGAAAAAACTTCCCCCAAAAATCAACTGCTATGAATGGAAGTGTTAAAAAATCGTGCTGCTATGCTGCATCTCTGAGGTATTTTGACCAAAGTATATTACAGCCATTTCATTAAGACTGTAGGAAATAGAGTAAACTTGTGAACATAACATGTCCCCTCTAACAGCAGCTTTTTTGTAGCAGTCACAACAGAACTCGCCAGCAGCTCCTCGCCTTTAAAATAGCGCCAAGGCCAATTTCTTGAAATCCTGATTGTTGCTTTTCTGTGTTGCTAAAATTAGTGTCCTTGGCGTAGATAACATACAGAACAGGCTGTAATGTTTTTAATCAAAGACGGTATACTGGTCAGTGACTCGGAAAAATAGCTGTTTTCATCTCTCAAACGAGAAAATCAGCAGACTTGTATATTTGGTCACATTTTTGTCTTGGCTTGTGGTTGAATAAAGGGAAAGCAACGGTGTTGTGCCTTTTATCACTGCTTCCTTTGTAGATCCAGTAATTAATCAAGGAGACAAACCAGCAATAAGGATAACTGTCAGATCCCTCCTTAATGGGCAGTGTCCACAGTGCTGCTTGTGTGCTCTCACTGAAGGCTGTTTGTCTTAAAACTAGTATTTGAAAGCATCACCTTACATCGAGGGTCATTACACCGACTTGTGGAGTGAAGCAGCTTTTGTCTCTTATTCTTTCTTTTTTTTTTTTTGCCTCGGGGTCTCAAAGCCTACAGACGGGTCTGTGATGTGATGTTGATACCTGGATGTTCTCTTGCGAAACATCCATCTGAATGTTTGAAAAGCTGGAGCTCATGGCTCCGCTCGGCTGCGGTGATGAAGATTTACCGCACGGGCCGTCTTTAAATTTCCATCCAGCATTGATAATGGATGAAACAATAAATATCACACGGTTTGGAACTATGTAATGCATCTCACTAAACCCTTGGCTCCGTCCTGCACCGTCTGACCACATTATACTGCCTCCACATGGCAACCACTTTAATTCCTCCTGCTGATGACATCATGCACTTAATAGGAAGAGGTGCGTTGCTTGTGCAGCTGCGATCACTGTACTATCATTATCCAATCGACCCATACATTTTCTGCGCATTGGTCTGAAAGGGGCTGCACTCCTCCCTCACATAAAGCAATATCATATTACAGCGCTCTGAGCTGACCTCCACCCTCCTCCTTGTCAGCTTCCTATGATTTGATCAGGCTCTGCTCAGTGTAACAGTATATTCTGCAATGTGCCGTGCATTATGTGTTGAGGGGAAAATTTTAAAGAGAGGGTTTTGCAGACAGTAATAAAATGAAGGGTTTTTCAATATGTGTGTTTGTTCAGGCTCTTGGATGAGTTAAATATTTCGACAGGCCTGTTGTGCTGCTGTGAGTCTGTGTAGGAGGAAAAGTGAGCAAGAGTTAGAGAGCTGGTAGCTGTAGCTATGGCAAGTAGGGGGGCGGGGGGCTCAAAGGATATATTAGAAGTGGGTGGGGGGAGATTATTTGTCAAGAGGAGCGTGGGAGAGGTGGGGGTCCTTCAAGATGCCCTTCTCTCTCACCCGGCAACCGCTCCTTCCCTCCCCAGCACACCCTCCCTTTGCTGCCTTCACTCTCAGTGACTCACTGTTTTTGTCTTTTTCTTTTTTTTTGTCCATGACAGTCGATTTGGTCACCCACTCAGCTTCGACTCACTGTAGATTCACTGGGGGAAAAAAACCAGCCGACGGGTTCTCACAAAGCTGAGGTGGACCTGCAGAGATAAACTGGAGATGGGTCAAAGTCTGAAATTCTTTCACAGACTTCTTCCTTTCCCCTCAGTCCATCCCCCCCTGCGCTTCCCTTCTGCCACTCCAGATGCTCTTTGTTACGTCATCTGTCCTCTCCTATTATCTTCTGGGTCCCCCTCCTCTCCTGTCACCCCAGCAGTGAGTCACTACCTATATTGTTTCCTCAGTAACAAGGGGATTGATCTGCACCACTCAGTGTTTCTGTTGTCTGGGCTCGATCAGACTAATGCAGGGGCTTCTCACTGCTGTCCTAGAGGGATGGGTAGGGGATTTTCTGGATAACTGGAGGATGGTGGGGAGCTTACGCTACTGAGCTATTACTAATTTGGGAAATGGAGGCACTTTGCTAACTTGACAACTGTTGTTTTGTGTGGGTTTTTCATTCCTGTCAGCTCTGGTTAGAGTGTTGTGATGTCATCGGAGCATGTGCCTGGTGAATGATATCATGAACTTAAGTCTTTTCACATGGATCAAACTGTGACTATAATCTGGGAGAGATGTGCATGGGGTTAAGAGTTGTGTTTTTTGAATTAGTGGAATTACCGTCAGCGATGACGCCTCTTATTTTAACTGTGTTTTACAGCCTTTTATGTTGTGATGGCTCACATTAAAGCTTTTGAGCCCATCTAATTGTGTTGTTCTGAGACAAAGCATCGCAAACCATCGGTTTCACTTTTGGTAGTTGGTCATTTATGAGTACTTTCATTAAAGAGTTACTTGATCATGCATATTATATTAATAATCAACTGGAACAGTTTATTCTTATGGAAGATACTTCACTTTATTCATTTTCTGCTCTAAACACCCTTATCACAGGGATTCAATTAACTACCAGGGTGAGCTTAGCATAGATTATTGTGGTAGTCAAAATGTTTTATTGTAGTCATGAAATCAGCCAAGAATCTTTTTTTTTTTCTTCTTATGAAATTGTTATTGTTATTGTTAATATCTTTATTTCGGCTTGTACAGAACAAGATGAAAAGGAAGAAAGAAAAAAAAAAAACATTTCTTTTGCCGAAAAGGTGTAGGCTGAAGCCGTAGCTTATAGTGCCGACCCTTTTTTCTAATGATCAGCAAAAATATGAGACATTAGCTTTTACTCAGTGGAACAAACAATACATAAAGAAGAAAAAAATAAGTAAGACAAAATATAAAATTGACGTTTCACATCCTAGAATGTTTTTGATAGTATACTTTATAATTATAGTGTTTTATATTTATTTACAGTATTTTCTTTAAACAATTTCTTAAACTTGAAGATAGAACTACACATTTTTAGGTTGTTATTACAACTATTCCAAATTTCTCTAGCCTTAACTGATGTACATCTCTTTTTAATATTAGTTCTGGCTTCTGGTTACTTTGCCAACTTATGTGTAGTGTTTCACATAGTCATAACTATAATTTATTGCCCTCCATTGTCTAATTTAGATTTTCTTACCATTATTTGGCTATATGTTTTTCCCCAGACTCCCTCTCCCTCAGATACGGTAATGATATCCTGTCAGAGCTGCCCAGAGGACTGTGGCACCAACCCGGGGGATGTACTGGTCCACTCTTCCTCTGGCAGAGGGAGTAGGTGGTCTACTCTGTCTTGGGACGCCCCGTCTGACCTGCTCTCTCCTCCAACCCCGGACCCCAGTGGTGTGGCCCACCTGGATAGTGACTCTAGACCCAGTTCAGGTAAATACACACCTTAACACTCATTGTTGACAGTGGAAATTACAGCTGACATATGGGATAGCAGGACTGACGTGTACAATGACCAACAGTTTGTCACCTTTAAGAGATTCTCTTTAAACATTAACCCTGATCTTTTTCATTTATTTACTTGCACTCTCCATGACACGGCTCTTTCTCATACATTCCCTCTTTGTCAGCCCCTGCAGCATTTCGTGTTAACCGCTTGCTCAGTGTCCTCTCTCAGGGCCTGTACAATGCCTTCTTTCTTTGCTATGTGCTCACACATGCTTTTAAACATTTCTTTTTTTTTTTTTTAAATGAGAACTAAAAATGAAAACTTGCCACACAACTCGGCTCACTGCTAAAAGGCACAACTAAAGATTTTTTCTAAAAACTAAAATCAAAGTTGTCTGCAGATTTCATTTTCTTTAATACGATTTTAATGTCAATATGTTTTAATACTTCTGGAATGCCAAAACAGTTTGTAGTGTTTACATTTTACATTGTAAAAAAGTGGATACAGCACAATGACACTCTTCTAAAGGTTGAGTTTTTATAAGCACTGCCTTCTCTTATTATACTCCTTTTTACTGGTGATGCCCTTTTACTTATATAGGCATAAACTACTTAAATAGTAATTGCCTGGCACTGCAAATGTAAACCCGATTGGTAGTTTCAATTCATAGCTTACACAACCTTTGATTATACTGAGAATCTGTTCATTTCTTACTTATGAGTGGAAATATGTGGAAAATGTATTTTTCTTTTGTGAAGGCTTTTATTCGGTGAGTGGGAGCTCTCTTTCGGACTCGTCGTACTCTGTGTCCAGTGATGCTACCCATGGAGGAGCAGTGCCACCTGCCCGACCCCTGAAGCTGTGGGAACAGGTTCAGATGTCAGCTGACAACACTGACACCCAGTGGTCAGAGGGGGCAGTGCAGCCGCAGCAGCCTGTACCTGACCACAGCCAGGAGGACGCTGGACCAACAGACCACACTCCGGTTTCAGGTGAGCAGGTGCATACAACATACACGTCTTTTAAGTGTATCCATGTTTTTTATGGTCCATTTTCAATTCCCTTCTAAAATTGGTTCAGTTGACTGCAATGAGATGGTTTAAAGCAGGGGTTCCCAACCTTTTTTCCTTGCAGCCAGGCCCCCCGACCTTTACGTACTAGCAACAAAATTGTCTTTAATTGAAAAAAATTAACATTAATTATGTTTTTTTGATACATTTCTCTTTGGTTTGCTCTGTATACATATGACTGTTTTTCTCCAATGTCACCAATGTATAAAATACGCACAAAAGGACATAAAAGGACATACAAATATTTCTGAAAAATGTCTCTTTTAATATGAGACCAACATTTTTTAACATTTTTCCTTTAACAACCTGTCGGAGTAAATTAAATGTTGAGTAATGATATAACAATAAGGAATGAAATCATTTCCTGTGTTTGTCACCAGTGTATAAAAAACAAAAAAATATTCAAGACATTCATAAATGATTCCTAACAATGTCTTATGAATGACTCATTTGCAAATATAATTTGCATAACTGCATAATTTCAAAGCAGACAAAGTTTTCGCGCCCCCCCCCCCCCCAGGTTGGGAGACACTGGTTTAAAGTATTTGATATTTGAACTTGGGATGTCTTAAAAGTACACAAAACAACATTTCTTACCCCTCCATCAAAGATTTAATGGTCAGTGATATAACACGAAACTGAAAGGTCAAAATAAATAGCCTACTAATTTCCTGAACATTGGCTAATGAAAATCAGACATTGCTTTTAAATTGTTGTATTAATGAAACTGGCCATGGCCGTTTGACAGTTGGTACCCCTAGAAAATGTGTCCTGTAATTATCATCACAAATGTTTTCAATCTTCAGTCAGTATGTCTGGCTTTTTAAAGGGTGAAAAGTCGTCACTCCGGTCCATGTTCAATGTGGCGAACGCCATGATACCAAACAGAGGAAAAAAATGATCAGACAGGAAATTGTTAACAAGCATGTTAAAGGTAAATGCTATAAAACTATCGCCAAGCAGCTTGATGTTCCTGTGGCTACGACTGTACATTTAATTCAGAAGTTTAGGGTCCATGGGACAGTAGCCAACCTCTGGATGTTCCCACTACAGGAAAACTGATGTAAACTGAAGAGATGGATAATATGAATAGTAACCAAAGAGCCCAGAATAACTTCCAAAGAAATTCAACTCCAAGGTCAAGGCACATCAGTGTCAGATTATCCCATCTGTCATTATTTGAGCCAAATTGGACTTAATGAAAGGGGAAATGGGGTAGGACTCCACTGTTGGAAGGAAATCATGAAAAAGCCAGACTAGAATTTGTTAAAATGCAGACTGATGACTCAATACGGTTTCTGGGAGTGTTTCCTTTGGACAGATGAGACAAAACTGGAGCTGCATGTTCAAGCATGCAAAAATGAAGCATTCAAAGAAAAGAAAAACACTAAATCTGATGTGGAGGATGGAAGAGACTCAGTTATGTTCTGGGGATTGGTCTCAGTTGCTGGTCAGGGATCTTTCAATGGAATAATGACCCAAAACAGCTTAAAACCACCAGGAATGGCTAAGAACAAATCATTAGAGGATTCTAAATAATAATAATAATGATAAATAACTTTATTTATCCGTTAGGAACTTCGTTTGTGTAAAAGCATCAGCATCAGTGCGTGTGAACTTAACATATCTAACAGGACAATAAAAAAAAAAAAACCACACAATCAATGTTAAGCAACATCCATTGGGCAATCACAAATACTGCTTAACTTAGATGCTGTAAACCATAGCATAGATAAAATAAGAGAGAACAAAGAGATAAACATAAGTCCCCCATAAAAAAGGTCATAAAGGTCTAAATCCGATCGAACATCTGTGAAAAGAACTGAAACGTGCAATCTGGAGAAGTCATCCTTTAAACCTGAGATAGCTGGAGCAGCTTGCTCGTGAGGAGGGGGCTAGAATACCTACTACAGGTGCAAAAATGTAGAGATACAGCTCGTTGTGATTAAAGCGATTGACTCATAAGCTTGAGCAACAAAGCTGAGGGTCTAATCATTGTTCTCTCAGATGTAAGTTGCTTTGGATAAAAGTATCTGCTAAATGACAGTAGGAGTAGTAGTAGTAGTATTACTTGTGTCTTTGCCAGTTTCATTATTCATTTATTTTCTTTTAATGATTCTGTTAGGCCACAATTCAAAAGCAATGTCTAATTTTCATTAATCAAATTATTATTATTACTTTTGCCAGTTTCAAATTATTCAAGTAACTCTATTAATGGTATTAACAAATGTATCCATGTGTATATAAAATCAATTATTACACAAAAAAAAGACTCACAGTTGGCCATAAACATTTATGTCTTCACCAGTTATTTTGAGGGGAGGCTTTCTAGATCAGAAGTCTTTAAGAAGCAAAGATTAGTTTACTTATTTTATGTATAATCTATGACTACTATAACCTGGACTCCTAATGATCTACACAAATAACCTAAAATAAAAAGCATATTTCTGAAATGTTTCCCCTCTTTCTCTTACAGTCTCTGGTGAATTTGAGGCCACTGGTCTGAGCTTTTTGTCAGACCTTTGCTCAGGACTTGGTGATTCCTTGATTTCCTCCATCGTCACACTCCTCAGCTCCCCCACTTCCCCTTCCTCTTTTAATTCAAAATGCCAACTAGACCCCCGCTTCTGCACAGACCTGGTGTCACGACGGACCAAAGAGGTGTACTCCTATCCAAGCCCACTGCATGCTGTTGCTCTCCAAAGCCCTCTCTTCACCTCACAGAGCCAGGAGCAATCCACCTCTACAAGCACCGATGGACACCACAATGATGAACTGCAAGAGTCAAACACTGGAGGAGCTGTGCCTTCCCAGCCAAAACAGCCTCCCACACTTGCGTCGCTCACCCATTTGGAGCAGTTCATCTCTCGACTGGCTCGCCAGCACCACAGTCGGATACCCTCTTCCACCTCTGATCTCCCTTTGGTGTCCACTCCTGGCCCGGTCTCTCATAGAGGCACATCTACCACTGGCAAAAGTCATGGCTCCACGCAGTCCCTGTTGGGCTTTGAGAGCCGCAGAGAGCCCTGCACCCTTCCAGGGGGCAGCATCACCCCCTGCAAGTCACTGTTGGGCAACTCAGCCAGAGTCAGCCTCAGCACTGCGGGGAAAAAGGGCACCAGGAATTCAATCAACCTGGGTAACCTTCCCTCAGCAACTGGAGAAGACTTGAACATCAATCTGCATCTCAACCTCAACCTCAACCTGACTCCTGGTTTAAGTTCTAGCCAGGGGCTGGTAGACAATCCCAAAAATGGCAGTTGTGGAGCTCAGAGAGGGGACTTTGCTGCTACTCCTACTGGCTCCGCCTCTTCACTTTCCTCTGCTACACCCACGCCAGGACTAAGATCTCGCTCTCGCATTTCAACCTGTCCAGGCAACCTGAGCCACCGCAGTTCTCTGGAAGTCCCGTCTGGGTCGGGAGCCGGCTCTGGATTTGGGTCGTCGGTCTTCTGTCGCTCATTAGACTGGAGCAGCGGTGCACCATCAGACAGTGGTGCACTGCAGTCAGCTTTTGGTAAAAACACTGGATCAGCTCCTGGGTCTCAGCGCAGTAGCTTAATCCAAGAATCCAATTCTAGTACCAAATTGAGTGAAGACTCCCCCATGGTGATGGAGATCTCCCGCCTCTCTGGCCTATCTAGGTCTGTAGTGGTCGGACTGATGGAACAAGGTGTAGAGCTAGATATTGACTGCTTTCAAACAGATTCTGCAGCTGAGGTGAGGGGTCATGGTAAAACTCACTTAACAGCTCAGAAAGATCAGTCACATGACTATTCCAGGATGCCAGAAGTGAATCATCAGAGACCAATACAGCTTTCTCTCAGTGTCACCCATTCTCCACAGTCTCAGTGCAGCTTTGACGCTCCTCTCTCTCAATCCAGCAGCCCCATACACCCTCACCAGTCCATCCATATTTCATCTCCTCACTACTCCTCACACTGCCACTACCAACACATCCCTTCCCCATCTGAACATCCCTCTTCCACGGCATCTTCCCCTGCTTCACATCCCACCCCAAGGGCTCACTCCCCTCCTCGCCCTCTCCAGCCATCCCCTCTGGGTGCCACTCCCCTCTCAGTTTTCCGACGGGATTCACCCTTCCAGTGCTCATTGCCTCACAACAACACCAGAGCCTCCCCTTTGGAGTATAAAGGCATCCAACCAAGAGGTGGATCGCTTCGGCAGAGCGCGGGAGGAAGTGAGGGTAGTAGTAGTAGGTGGCAGAGGGTGGAGGGAGAAGGGCTCTACAGAGGGAAACATGCCTCCCATAAGTTGGTCAGGGCAGCCACTGTTAGTAGCTATGCCAAGAGAGACGACTACATCTCCACAGTCTGGACAGACGAGGAGGAAATGGCACGATCAGCAACCAACACGCCCAAGAGGTCCTCCAGCAAGCTCTGGAGGGGCTTCTGGGGTAAAGAATCTGAAAGTGAAAAGGATGAATTGGACAGAGCCGAGTATGGTTACGGCTGGAGGAGTAGTAGCGTTGGAAGCTGGAGGAGAGAGCAGCGAAGGGGGAAGGCTTCATGCAGTCGAGGTAACAAGAAGCCTCAACTAGAAAACTCGCCCATCTTCTCAACGAAGAGAGGGAAAGATGATGGGGAGAAAGGCAGTTCCAGCCTCAGGCTTTCAAGACGGGTTCTGTTCAGGAGCGAGTCCCAGGGCTTGCTTGTACCGTCTAATCGTAACAAGGAGCCAACAAAGCGGGGGCACTGGGTTTCGTCCTTAGATGTGGGACCGGGAGGCATGGCGATCAGCAAGGAAGAAGGCTTCAGACTACTTAGAGCAAAGGAAGAGGACAAACGTTTGTCTTCCACTGCTAGCCTCTTTAACCTCTCTCGTTCCCAGAGCCTAGAGGGCAGCTGTCAGTCTCTCTCACCTCTGTCCTCCCCATCTTTTTCCCCTTCCCCGCCTCTACGGATGCCCCTCCAGCGCTCCCGATCACTGAGGGATTTAGGGAGGAAAGTATTCGGCTCGATGAGATCCCTCAGTCTCAAACGGAAGCCATCTAAGAAGTAACACTTGTAAAGTAAATGATCATAATAGTAGATGTATCTCTGATGTTACATCCACATCAACTCTTGTGCTTAGTATTATATTTGATGTTCAAGGATGTGCCATCTGTTTTATTTTTCAATTCTAAAAGGTGTATCAACTTATCAGAGTTATCTTGGTTTTCTTAATACTGTCCTCAAAATAACTGCCAGCTTTTTTCCCCCTCATTCATCAACAACATTGTGGAAGTTCCTCTCAGGCAAAGACAGTCTTAAAAACCTGTGATTAATGTTGTTTATGGTTTCCAGCATTCATTTGAGCAAAGCTGTTCTAAATTTTAAAGACATGAAACATTTTTATATCCTCCCATAAAGAAAATGTCATGTATATTTCCCCAAACTACTGCTTAACAGAATAGCTTGGAAAGTAGTGATTTTAGTGTTGGTATACTGTGCAAGAAAATTTTCCAAATGGTGCAGCATGCCTGAGGAATTACAAGTCGAAGAAAATATTCACCTACAGTATCTGTGAATAATTCTTTTTAGAAGCTGCAAAGTAATATTTTTTAAAAGCCTATTTCTGTGTTTTTATTGTTTTTTTGTGAAATCTATTTCTAAGGGTCTCACAACTGAATGGACAAAACTACTCTGGGATGCTTTTTATTTTATTAGCAGGAAGCAACATTTTAAGATGGTCTATATCGAGTCATAAGACAATTCATTGCATATTGGTCAAATCCTTATGTAACCCTGAGTATGAATGAGTTTGAGCATACTTCCACACTGCATGCTAGTCTTTGACTTGTTCTGTGCTATTAGCTATTGTATGAATGTAAATCTCCTGATTATTGGCACTACTGCCTTTTAAGTACAATCATACTGGCCAGATAATGACCAAAACCAAGCAAATACTCTTTAAATTGATATTTTGCTCAGGATTTTGAGATAAATATGAACTATTAAAATATTGATAGGTTCTATGAAATTAATGTGTTTTCTCATTGCTTATGACAAATAAAAGCAGACATGTAAACATGAATTATTCATCTTTTTAAAATCAAGAGTTTATTAAAAATGAATCTGAAACTGAAGATTGTTTTTAAAAAACCACATACAGAAATGAACATTCAAATCACTTAACGGACCAAAAGCAATCATGGAAGCATTGGAGTTGTGCACGAAGAGCCCCTTCAGCTTTCACAAGCACAAATTATTGGACTTTACTTCATTTCCATGTTGCTAGGAAACTACGCCTCTGTTCTCACCTATTTTCAGCATCAACATATTTGCCGTCTCAGACTGCTTTCTATTAGTCTCTGCAGATATACCCACCAACTCAAAGGTGACAGAGTATTACTGGTCATTCAAGGTGTATGAATGTTCCTTTGAGGATATGCAGACAGACTGATTTTTTTTCATTTGGCACACTTCACTCTGCCTAAACCCTGTCACCCGCTCTGCTGGTTTGGTTAATCCCCTCTCCAGAACTGCCCTTCAGGCCAGAGGACAACATGCCTCGACACATGGCTTTCTCTTTTTGCAGCTCTCGATTTAGTCTGTCTTCTGCCCTCTGCAGGTGCTTCCTCACATTGGCATCTGTAACAGAAATGCATTTGTTTAAGAAGTGCATCATTTTATCATTTTATCAAAAGGCTACAACAGAATGTGAGTGGTGATGGTGGAAATGTTGCATTCACTTATGTGAAAGTCAAACATCCTTGAGTGAAAGTCAAACATCCTTAGGTGAAAGTCAAACATCCTTGATTGAAAACGCCAAGGTACTAAAAAGACTGTCTCACACACACTAGCTGTAATTAGAGTCCAACTGAGTTTTTTAAATTTTTTTTTTTATAGATTTCAGTCATGGGTACAGCTATATTTATTTTGAATACATCCCAAATGATTCTAATATGCTACAGAAATGCAACTAAACGATGTTCCAATTAAATTTTTTGCCTTTCTGAAACTGATCCTAATACCTGGTGTTTAGGTATTGGCTAATACTGAGTAATAATCAGATACCAGTGTTATTTTTCTATTCTTTTTATTAACAAATTAAAATCAAACAGAAAAATATAGTAAAGAGAGAAATACAGGAATTAAATGAAAAGCTTGAGGAGACGCCAGGCCAGAGGG